>NC_142130.1:5857749-6176249 GCF_024610735.1 Ursus americanus | reverse complement strand
GCAGGGTCCATCATTGATCAGAAGTCCTCTTGTCTCTCCCTGTCATCAAACCAGATGCCCCTTCAGTGTCACCCACCCACCCACGCAATTAACATGCTTCTTGAAGAGATTACCTCCTAAACACCTACAAATTCATCTCCACTTCCTCTCACTGCCTGGGTGCAAACACCATCTCTCCCCCCAAATACTGTAGCATCCCCTCCTGCACTCAACCCAGACCCCACCTTCTCCAGGATTTTGCTCTCTTTGAATGATAATTTTAAGTCTCTCTACTGGTTCATTCCCCTCTGCAGGCAAACAAACTTTACTGTTGTCCATTAAAAAAAAGGTCATCACCCTCCTCAGACCCTATACTCCCACCTCTAGCTACAGCCATCTCTCGCCTCTCACAGCAGAATTTCTATGAAGGGCTGTCTAGCTGGTCTCTGTTTTCTTGTTCCCATTTATTTCTGGATATATTCATTAAAATTATGTATACTTACACATTTTTAGAATATTGTGTATTACATAAATGATACCATACTAGAAATACCACTCTAGAACGTACTTATAAAATTCTAGTTGATTTTTGAGATCTGTCCATGGTCATACGTGAGATAGATCAAGTTCATTCAGTTTAATTACTGCACGGTATTCAAACGTGAATATGACACGTTTTATTTATCCTGAACCCCATTTTTATCATTGAATTTAGTTCCAGCTCTTTATTTATTTATTTATTTATTTATTTATTTATTTATTTATTTATTTATTTTATTTATTTATTTTTGCTA
Source organism: Ursus americanus (assembly GCF_024610735.1). Lineage (NCBI taxonomy): Eukaryota > Metazoa > Chordata > Mammalia > Carnivora > Ursidae > Ursus > Ursus americanus. Next base: position 6,175,476 of record NC_142130.1, on the reverse strand, counting down.
TTTTTAAAAATGCTACAATGACTATTCTTATGTATGCCTCCTTGTGTTCATTTGTGAGAATTTTCTGGGGTTTACATCCAGAAGTATATGCTGGGTATTGGTATTCTTGGGTCATACAATGTATGAATTTTCAATTAGGTAGGACCATATCGTAACTTTTATCTCTAAATTCATTGTATTGATTTATTCTCCCACTGGCTGCACATGACTTTCCTGACATCCTCACAGTCAGACTTGTTCATTTTCACCAACCTGATTGGTGTGAAACAGAATCCCATTTTGCTTTTACTTTTTCTCTGATCCCTAATTATTGGAGGTAAATTTCCATATATTTTTTTGTTTGAGTTTCCTCTTCCGTGGATTGTTCATATCCTCTGCATAATTTTTGATTAGGCCATTTTTCTTACTGATTTGTAGGACTTCTTTACATGTTCTGATATGAACTTTTATGGATTCTGATACATAGCAGATTATTTTCCTCTATCTGCCACTTATCTTTTAACTTTGTTTATGGGGTCATTTGTGACACAGAAAATTTACATTTTAATGTCATCAATACTTAGTTTTATCATTTCTGCTCTTCTTTTTTTAAAATGTTCTTTTATTACATTATGTTAGTCACCATACAGTACATCCCTGGTTTCTGATGCAAGGTTCGATGATTCATTAGTTGCGTATAACACCCAGTGCACCATGCAATATGTGCCCTCCTTACTACCCATCACCAGTCTATCCCATTCCCCCACACCACTCCCCTCTGAAGCCCTCAGTTTGTTTCTCAGAGTCCATAGTCTCCCATGCTTCACTCCCCCTTCTGATTATCCCCTTTCTTTATCCCTTTCTTCCCCTACCAATCTTCCTAGCTCTTATGTTCCATAGATGAGAGAAATCATATGATAATTGTCTTTCTCTGCTTGACTTATTTCACTTAGCATTATCTCCTCCAGTGCCGTCCATGTTGCAGCAAATGCTGAGAATTCGTTCTTTCTGATAGCTGAGTAATATTCCATTGTATATATGGACCACAGCTTCTTAATCCAGTCATCTGTTGAAGGGCATCTCGGTTACTTCCACGATTTAGCTATTGCGGATAATGCTGCTATGAACATTGGGGTGCATATGGCCCTTCTCTTCACTACGTCTGTATCTTTGGGATAAATACCCAGTAGTGCAATGGCTGGGTCATAGGTTAGCTCAATTTTTAACTTTTTAAGGGACCTCCACACTTGTTTTCCAGAGTGGCTGTACCAACTTGCATTCCCACCAACAATGTAGGAGGGATCCCCTTTCTCCACATCCTCTCCAGCAACTGCTGTTTCCTGCCTTGTTGATTTTTGCCATTCTAGCTGGTGTAAGGTGGTATCTTAGTGTGGTTTTGATTTGAATTTCCCTGATGGCTAATGATTTTGAATATTTTTTCATGTGTCTGTTAACCATTTGTATGTCTTCATTGGAAAAGTGTTCATATCTTCTGCCCATTTTATGACTTGTTTATTTATTTCTCGCGTACTGAGTTTCAGAAGTTCTTTGTAGATCTTGGAAACCAGTCTTTTATCTGTAGCATCATTTGCAAATATATTCTCCCATTCCGTGGGCTGCCTCTTAGTTTTTTTGACTGTTTCCTTGACTGTGCAGAAGCTTTTTATCTTGATGAATCCCACAAGTTCATTTTATCTTTTGTTTCTCTTGCCTTCGGAGATGTGTCATGAAAAAGGTTGCTTTGGCCGATATTGTAGAGGTTGCTGCCTATGTTCTCCTCTAGAATTTTGATGGATTCCTGTCTCACATCGAGGTCTTTCATCCATTTGCAGTTTATCTTTGTGTATGGTGTGAGAGAGTGGTCAAGTTTCATTCTTTTGCATGTAGCTGTCCAATTTTCCCAGCACCATTTATTGAAGAGACTGTCTTTTTTCCACTGGATGTTTTTTCCTGCTTTATCAAAGATGAGTTGCCCAAAGAGCCGAGGGTCCATTTCTGGGTTCTCTATTCTGTTCCATTGGTCTATGTGTCTATTTTTGTGCCAGTACCATGCTGTGTTTGTGATCACAGCTTTGTAGTACAGCTCGAAATCCGACATTGTGATGCCCCCAGCTTTGTTTTCCCTTTTCAACAGTTCCTTGGCGATTCGGGGCCTTTTCTGGTTCCATACAAATTTAAGGACTATTTGTTCCAGTTCCTTGAAAAATGTCATTGGTATTTAGATCGGGATAGCATTGAAAGTGTAGATTGCTCTGGGTAGCATGGACATTTTAACTATGTTAATTCTTCCGATCCATGAGCATGGAATATTTTTCCATCTTTTTGTGTCTTCCTCGATGTCTTTCAAGAATGATTTATAGTTTCTAGAATAAAGATCCTTTACATCTCTTGTTAAGTTAATTCCAAGGTAACGTATGATTTTTGGTGCTGTTGTAAATGGGATGGATTCCCTAATTTCTCTTTCTTCAGTCTCATTATTCGTGTATAGAAATGCAACTGATTTCTGAGCATTGATTTTGTATCCTGCCACATTACTGAATTGCTCTATAAATTCTAATAGTTTGGGAGTGGATTCTTTTTTTTTTTTCCATGTAGAGTATCATGTCATCTGCGAAGAGAGACATTTTGACTTCTTCTTTGCCGATTTGGATACCTTTGATCTCTTTTGGTTGTCTAAATGCTGTTGCAAGGACTTCTAGTACTATGTTGAATAATAGTGGCGAGAGTGGGCATCCTTGTCGTGTTCCTGATCTTATGGGAAAGGCTTCCAGCTTTTCCCCGTTGAGAATAATATTTGCTGTAGGCTTTTCATAGATGGCTTTTATGAGCTTGAGAAATGAACCCTCTATTCCTACACTCTGAAGGGTTTTAATCAGAAAAGGATGCTGTATTTTGTCAAATGCTTTTTCTGCATCTATTGAGAGAATCATATGATTTCTGAATTTTTGTTTCTGTATAAAATCTAAGACACTGATAGATTTGCAACTGTTGTACCACCCCTGCATCCCAGGGATGAATCCCACTTGGTCATGATGGATAATCCTTTTAATTTACAGTTGGATTCTATTTTCCAGGATCTTGTTGAGGATTTTGGCATTCATATTCATTAGGGAAATCAGTCTGTAATTCTCCTTTTTGTTGGGGTCTTTGCCTGGTTTGGGGATCAAGGTAATATTGGCCTCATAGAATGAGTTTGGTAGCTTTCCTTCTGTTTCTATTTTTTGAAATAGCTTTAGGAGAATAGGTATTATTTCTTCTTTGAATGTTTGGTAGAATTCCCCAGGAAAACCATCCGGGCCTGGAGTTATATTTTTTGGAAGACTGTTTATCACTAACTCAATCTCTTCATAATTAATTGGCCTTTTTAAAAAATCAATTTCTTCCTGTTTCAGTCTTGGTAGTTTATGGGTTTCCAAGAAGGCTTCCATCTCTTCCAGATTGCTTAATTTATTGGCATATAGCTGTTGCTAAAAGTTTCTAATAATCCTTCCAGTTTCATTGGTGTTGGTTGTGACCTCTCCCTTTTCATTCATAATTTTATTAATTTGGGTCCTTTCTCTATTCTTTTGGATAAGTCTTGCCAGAGGTCTGTCAATGTTATTAATTCTCTCAAAGAACCAGCTTCTAGTTCTGTTGATCTGCTCTACCCTACTCCTGGTTTCTAATTCATTGATTCCTGCTCTAATCTTGGTCAATTGCTTCCTCATGCGTAGATTAGGCCTGTCCCTCTGTTGCTGTTCCAGCTTCTTGAGGTGAGAATATAAAAACTGCATTTTAGTTTTTTCTATTCTTTTGAGTGAGGCTTGGATGGCTATGTATTTCCCCCTTAGGACTGCCTTTGCAGTATCCCATGGGTTTTGGACCGTTGTGTTTTCATTCTCGTTGGTCTCCATAAATTCTTTAATTTGATTTTTGATTTCCTGGTTTATTGAATCATTCCTGAGCAGGATGGTTCTTAGTCTCCAAGTGTCTGAGTTTCTTCCAAAATTTTCCTTGTGGTTGTGTTCCACTTTCAAAGAGTTGTGGTCTGAGAATATGCAGGGAATAATTTCAGTCTTTTGGTATCGGTTGAGACCTGTTTTGTGTCCCAGAACATGGTCTATTCTTGAGAATGTTCCATGGGCATTAGAATAGAATGAGTATTCTTTGGTTCTGGGGTGTAGTGTTCTATATATATATCTATGAGGTCCAACTTGTAGAGTATGGCATTGAAAGCCTTTGATTTTTTCCTTAGTTTTTGCAAGGGTGTTCTATTTCTGTTAGTGGGGTGTTGAGGTCCCCTACTATTAATGTATTTTTATCTATATGTCTCTTTATTGTGGTTAAGAGTTGGCTTGTGTATCTTGCTGCTCCCCTGTTGGGGGCATATATATCTCTAATTGTCATAACCACTTGTTGGATACATCCTTTAAGAATAATATACGGCCTTTCTGTGTCTCTAACTATAGTCTTTAGTTTAAAATCCTATCTATCTGATATAAGAATTGCTACCCCAGCTTTCTTTTGAGGTCCATTTGCGTGAAAAATGTTACTCCATCCCTTTACTTTCAGTCTGAATGTATCAATTATTCTTTTTGCTTAAATACCAAATGGGAATGAGCATTTTATTATTCTGTATTACTATGCCTGACTCCAGAAATTCCCTAGAAAGGCATTCACATGGTGATATCTTAAAGAAATATGCAGGAAACATAGTAGAGAAAATATTTTTGTAATATGATTATATGGGCTCCTTACACTCATGAAAAAAGGAAAACTTTTTAAAAAAAATACATGCACACAGTAAAGCTTAGAAGAATATTGGAAATATTTGCAAGAATCTTAAGAGAACTCATCATGCTATGACAGCACAAAGGTAATAGAAATAGGGGTGCCCAGGTGCCTCAGTCGACTGAACCACTGCCCTTGGCTGAGGTCATGATCCCAGGGGTCCCAGGATCAAGGCCCACACTGAGGTCCCAGGATTGAGGCCCACATTGAGCTCCCTGCTCAACGGGGAGCCTGATTCTCCTTCTCTCTCTGCCCCTACTATCCAGCTCATGCTCTCTCGCTCTTAAATAAATACATATCTTAAAAAAATTTTTTTAAAGTCCAGAGCTAGTTAAATTAGACCTTTGATGCTGAAGAAACCCAAAAATGTGCCATAATGGATTTACTCCATGCACTAGAAACAATGGTGTCATTGTCTTTAATTTGTCTATTTTTAATTCCTCACAAGCCAGAAAATTTTTTTTCTGTATCTCTCTGGGGATTGACTATATGGCTGTCTTTTTCCCTAGAGGAACCTTGGTTTTACAGAGTAAAGGACAATTCATAATTAGCTTTGAGTTCTGGAGACACAGCCACATATTCATTCCACACAACTGTTTATTTTTCCTAGTTGCTCTCCTGAAGGCACTTAATCACAGAAGGTAAAGGTAGATGCTGGCCTGAGAGACTAGCCTGCCCAAAGGACTACTGAAGTGAGGAGTCAATTTTTTAAATACACAGGGGGCCAATCCCTGGAAATACATACCAAAAATATATGAAGAATAGAGTCCTCTCCAGAACCCCATTTCTGGATTAAACATTTTATACAGGTGTTACTTAAATCCTTTCTTGCAAATTAAAAATTGGAAACAACGTCCAATATCTCACATGCATCATCTTCACGCATTTCCCCTAATGAGATTCTGGCAGTCGCTGCACAGTTAATTGTACAAAAGGGAGTTTGTCTTTCAGTGATGGTCCTGGAATCCATACTTTTGAGAGTGAGACTGAGAAGAAAGGACACAGCTGACCCATTCCTCCCAGGCATAGCTCCCAAGTATGCAGAAATTACATCCTGTCCCTACTTTTTTTCCCTATAGAAATAATCCTAACTTTCTGTTGTTGTTGATAAAAGATCTGAAGGACAAAATCCAAATAGCTTCAATTCCTGGGAAACTAAGGTAAGTATAGATGAATCTGTTTCCTAAAATATTAATTTTTCTAGCTTTTGCACAACTCCAAGTAAGTTACAGTATGCTCTTTTGAAAATAAGAGTCCAGTTATGACGAAGAACCCATAGAAGATAATGTTAAACAGGACTGAGCCTATTGTTTCCCTGATTCCATTTTAGGAGCCATATCTACACATCACTACAGGGTCCCAAAGAGACACAGAACTGAAGACAAAAGCTACAATACACAAATACTCTCCACTAGGAAGTTTTAGCAGGAAATGAAATTAGGAAAAGCAAATCAGTTTTGAGATGTTTCATGAGTGCATTTGAAAAATAAAAGAATGTTGGCTCTTCATGTTTTGTTTTTACACACAAACAAAATGTGTGTGTGTGTGTGTGTGTGTGTGTGTGTGTGTGTGTGTGTGTATTGGTTTAACTTGTGAGTAGCCACGACTGGGGAAATCTCAGTAATGGTTTTATCTGGTAAAAATAAATCCCATGATATCACTGCAGGCTGAGAGTAGGAGACCCTAGCAGAAAACCTGGCCAAACTGAGGTAACGGCATGGACAAATTAAGAGATCTGAATGACGTGTCAGACATAAAAATACTTAATACCAACACTAGAAGACTCCTTGGGAAAAGAAAGTATTTCTTTACCTTAAGTAAAGATACTAGATTAAACTTTTTTAGGTCTTTCTTTTCCCTAGGTTGGATAGATTTTCTTCAGAAGATTGAGCATCAGAAACCAGAGCATTAAATGTTTTAGAAGATAATCAACTCTCGGCTCCTTCCACGATTTAGCTATTGTGGACATTGCTGCTATGAACATTGGGGTGCATATGAAGGAGCCGAGATGCCCTTCAACAGATGACTGGATTAAGAAGCTGTGGTCCATATATACAATGGAATATTACTCAGCTATCAGAAAGAACGAATTCTCAACATTTTCTGCAACATGGATGGCACTGGAGGAGATAATGCTAAGTGAAATAAGTCAAGCAGAGAAAGACAACTATCATATTATTTCTCTCATCTATGGAACATAAGAACTAGGATGATTGGTAGGGGAAGAAAGGGATAAAGAAAGGGGGTTAATCAGAAGGGGGAATGAAACATGAGAGACTATGGACTATGAGAAACAAACTGAGGGCCTCAGAGGGGAGGGGGGTGGGGGAATGGGATAGACCGGTGATGGGTAGTAAGGAGGGCACGTATTGCATGGTGCACTGGGTGTTATACACAACTAATGAATCATCGAACCTTACATCGGAAACCAGGGATGTACTGTATGGTGACTAACGTAATATAATAAAAAAACATTAAAAAAAAAGAAATAAAACTATAAAACCATCAAAAAAAAAAAAGAAGAAGATAATCAACTCAATCTAGATCAGAGTACCAAGCCTTATTTCTTCTTAACTACTAAGTCAATCTGTCTCATTTGTTGCTTCCTCCAGTTGTATTTTTTCTAGGGCTTCATGGAGTATTTGTCTTCTAATAATGCCTTTAGAGAGATCTGAATTGAAGTAGCAGCTATCCAAAGGAATAGTTCAAAAAAAGAGGAGCAGAGTTGCTGAAAGAAATACTTCTGGATCCAAAAATGCTGCTTTACTGAGTAATTCGGTCTTGAGGGAAAGAAACCTATCAGGACTGAATCTACCCACACTAGCACCTTGGCCATGTAGCCTCAGTTGACAACTAGGGTATTCAGATTGCACAGGACATCAAGCAGTCCTGGAAAAGCAATTTAGGCAGCTCCTTGTTGTGGTCCCCAGGTGTCTTCTCAGCAGTTTCACTGTCCATGCCAACAATATTTCCTTCTTCTCTGTGGACAACTGAAACAAATAGACCTCAATAGGATCCAAAGGAACCAGTGCATATACATTTTTCAGGTAGGCTGGCTCAACTTCAGGATCTCATGTAGGGTGACCAACCATCCATCACAGCTTCCCTGGGCCTAATGGGCTTCCTGAATCACCTGACCTTGAGTGCTAAAATGGGGACAATCCAAGACAAACAGGTACATTTGATTAATCACATACCATATTGGTCTACCACCTCCTCTTTTCAGCGTGCCCTTACTCTCATCTGCCCCCACCACTTCCCTCCCTGCTTCAAGGTCCTTTCTTTATTTTTGTGAAATGACTAAGGCTTCTAGATGGAAAACTGAATGAAGATTCAACTGAAGGTATAATGATTTATTCATTTAGCAAGCAATCACATAGTAAATATTGCCTAAAAGATAATGTGTTAGATACTGAAAAGGAATCAAAGATGATTAACACTCAGTCTCTGTTCTCAGAGCTTGATAGTCGAGTAGGTAAATTAAGACATGTAAAGAAATATCATGATGCAAGGTGTAAAGGGTAAATTATTCAGTGCAGAAGGCTACTACAGCTTTCAGAATGTCACTTCTCATTCATTCTAGCTTTACAAAATAATGTGTCCTTTGTTTAATATTGATTCAGCAAATATGCTGGCACACCTAAGAAGGAGACTGTGCTGTGCTATGCATTGATAATACAGAAATGAAAAATATAACTTCTGCCTCATGAAGCTTACAGATTAAGAGATAGAAAAGCAACTTGTTCAGAGGGGAGGGGGGTGGGGGAATGGGATAGGCTGGTGATGGGTAGTAAGGAGGGCACGTACTGCATGGTGCACTGGGTGTTCTATGCAACTAATGAATCATTGAACTTTACATCAGAAACCAGGGATGTACTGTATGGTGACTAACATAATAAAAAAACATGAAAAAAAAAAAGAGTCACACAATCTACCAACTGAGCCAGCCAGGCGCCCCCCGCCCCACAAGTGAACTTTTAATAACATGAATCAGATCTTGTCAAAAAAAAAGAAAAGAAAAAAGAAAATCACCTTGTTATGATAAGGCATAGTAGAAATTTGCATATACATACATTGGATGCTAGGGCAAAACAATTACTACATGATGGAGGAGTCTAGCAATACTTCATGAAGGAGGCAACTAAACCAATAGTGTAAATTGCAAGTACAAGTTACCCAGGCCAATAATAATAATGATGATGATGATGATGATGATGATGATGATGATGATGTAAAAAGAAGGAAAAAGGGAAAGGAAGAAATTCGGAAGAGAGGGGCAAAAAGAGGAAGAGAGAAGGAAAGAAGGAAGAAGGAACAGACACCTCAGGTAGGGAGAACAGCATGTCATTTGGTGGAAGTGTCACTCTTCTTTTCTTATTGGGCCTAGAACTCAAAGGGGCACAGGAAAGACATGAGCTTAAATAAGTAGATAAAGATCAGATCCTGAAGGACCTTGTCTGTTATGCTCAGTTGTTAGGATTTGGTCTCATGGTGATGTCTCATTGCAGCACAACTTACAGCCTAAATGAACATGTCTGGCTCCGGATCTTCTTCTGAGTCAGTGAGGGAATTCATCCTTCTGGGTTTTTCCTGCAGCAGGGAGATTCAGGTTGTCCTGTTTATGTTCTTCTCAACTGTCTACCTCCTGACTCTCATGGGAAATGGAGCCATTATCAGTGCTGTAGTTTGGGACCAGCATCTCCACACGCCCATGTACATCCTGCTGGGGAATTTTGCATTCCTGGAGATCTGGTATGTCAATTCCACTGTTCCAAACACACTGATCAACTTCCTCTCAGAGACCAAAGCCATCTCTTTCACTGGATGCTTCCTTCAATTATACTTTTTCTTTTCCATGGGTTCCACGGAGTGCTTCTTTCTCTCAGCAATGGTCTTTGATCGCTACTTTGCCATCTGTCATCCTCTGCATTATGCCACAATTATGACAGGACAACGTTGTTTCAACCTAGCGATTTCCTGTTGGGTGTGTGGCTTTCTCTGGTATCTGGTGCCTGTTATTCTCATCTCCCGACTGCCTTTCTGCGATCCTAATGCAATTGATCATTTTGTATGTGACTCAGGCCCATTGCTGACCCTTTCATGTGCTCCTGCCCCTGTGTCCAAACTCATCAGCTATACCCTAAGCTCCCTCATCATCCTCCTGAGCTTCTTTTTCATCGTCCTCTCCTATGTCCTTGTACTAAGTACTTGCTGTGCTTCGGTTGCCCTCAGCATCTAGTTGGCATAAGGCCTTTTCAACGTGTGGATCCCATTTGTCTGTGGTGCTGCTATTCTACGGGACCATTATGGTGATGCATGTGAGCCCTGGATCCAGCCACTCTACCCTGATGCCAAAGATCATGACCTTGTTCTATGCAATGGTGACTCCACTCTTCAACCCTTTGATTTATAGTCTCAGGAATAAGGAAATGAAAAATGCTCTCTGGAAAGTTCTGGAAAAGTTTAAAATTTCTTTGAAAGTCTTTGGCAGTAGACCCAGCAGAAGTGTGGAATAATCTAGTTTAGTGTGATATGGATGGAATGGCCACCCTTTTACTTTCACTCATTTGTGCAGTCACTCATCTGACAAATAGTCTCTGAAAGCCTCCTCTGTATTAGACACTTTGCTTAGTACTAGATTATGAAGATAATTTTGAAGATAACTCAGACACAGCCTCTTCCCTCAACTGGCAATCTAGTAGGGGAGGCAGGCAGGTAAGAAGATAATCACCATAAAATGCAATAAATATCTTATCAATATATGTACCAGTTGTCACAGAAACATGAAGAAAGAAACACCTGATTTTGCCTGGGGTTTTGTGGTGGAAGAAATTAGTGTTAGGGAAAACTTCAGTCAACGCAATACTAGACATGTGTGCTCTGCAGTGGGGAGAGGGAAAGCCTCGTATTTCTGTTCAACTTGTAGCGAGGTTTCTTTGTCAATCATCTTGTGATATCTTTGAACGTGTACGAGACTTTAAATCAGAAGATTTGGATAGGAACTCAAACCTTCCATTAATCAACCATATGAATTTGGCAAGTCACTTAATTTCAGCTCAAATTAGAATGGCAATTCCTACCCCAGAGAAAATTAGTGTGTGGTTTTAATGAGATAATGGTTATAAACGTTGGAAAACAATCCCAGGCATGTAGAAAGCCAGCAATAAATGTTAGTTTAATATGAATATTGATGAATTCCGTGCTTTTGTGTTCCTTATTATAATCAGAAGAATTCTCAGACTCCCCAATGAAAGTCACTTCCCATTACTTTTGGCAAAGCCTCTTTACAACAGATCTCCTCAACTTTTCTTGAGATGTGGAGGACGTTGCTTTTCCTCCTTTATGCTCAAAGTGCCCAGTGATTCGTTTTGCTTTGGTTTGGTTTAGTTTTGGTGTACACACACGTAGTATTCTAGAGAATTAATCCTCAACCTGGGTTTTGTATATCCCTGGGAGTACATGAAGACTTTCTAAGAGGTACATAAACATAGACAGTTTAATTTCCACATCTTCAACTTATATATGTATGTTTTCCTAAATGTCCTGTGCCTAAGAACACATATGTTGTAGAAGCTTCATATTGTCTTATTTGACACATCTTTCACAATCAGTCCTCCCATTTTAAATATAAAGCTTGCCTTTTACCTATTCTGATCTTAATATTTTACATTGCTCAAATATATATACTTCTAGTCAGGGCATTAAACGAATAATTTGATATACCGATCTCTCTCCTGAGAAAGTTAGTGAATTTAACTTTCAGAAATAAATCCTTTCATTACCAGGTGGTTTACAATTGTTTCCAACACAATCAAAGGAGAAGGACTTATTTTGGGTTGTCCCAAAAGAAAAACTGAGGCAAAGACTTGGGTGTAGGTAGTTTATTGGGAAGTAGTTTCAGGAAGCAGAAATCAGGAATGAGAAGAAACTACAGTAATCAGTGAGGAATTGACTCTACTAGAACCGCTGCGAATTGTCTGCCTGAATGGCACGAAGCTAAGGCATTTATCGACTAACTATGGCTGTACCTTAACTCCTTATGTTTCCAAAATACATTAGCTGGTATGCCAAGCCAGTCCAAGCAAGTGTGACCTCTGAAAAGGCCCTGGGAAGAAGGCAGAACAACACATGGGCATGGACTGAGGTGGAAGGGATGCCGTCAGCCTGAACCTGAGCTCCTGAGGGACTGCCCGCCATCTGTACAGCTAAAATCAGAGGTAGATTCAGCACAGAGCCTACTTAATTAATTCACTTGTGAGCAGATAATTTCAAATAATGTTGTAGTTAACAGGCAGCATGGGGTAGTGGTAAGCACCAGACAGCTTGAATTCAAATTCTGGCTCCTCCCACCAGCATGACTTCATGTGTGCCTCCATTACCTCATATTTAAACAGGTAAATATAATAGAACTTTCTCCACAGTGCTGTGGTAAGGACCAAGTGAAGTAATCTGCTTGTCAGGGAGCCTAAAAAAATGTGAACACTCAAATACCTCCATCATTACAGTATTTCATGCTTTTGTCCACAGGGAATCTGTTCTCAGTATGAGCTCTCATTCTGAAGTTAATTTTCTGTCCAAAAGAAAATTCCCAATTACTAGAATGTAGCTGAAAACGTGGGCATTGGAACAGAGTTAACTAGTCAAAACAATGCACACTCAGACTAGAGAGTGATAGAGTATAGAGGACACCAATAATATAGACATTCCTGAATCATGAAGCAGAAATGTTAGTGTGTTGAAGGAAATGCAGGCTTTCTCAGCAATACAACTGACAAAGACTATGTTCACATAAGTTAGGAGCAAATCCTGAATCACACATACAAAAAGAATGTCCTTATGTAAGAGAACATCAGACATGCATTAAATCATTGGTATAGTCAAGACACTGTAAAAACATTTTATAAACAAATGCATCCCAGAACAAAACAGATGATTATGTTATTATCATAGGCACTTATTTCATGAGAAGGAAGTAGAACTTAATATCAGATTTCTACTTTCAATAGTTTATTGTATAAGCCTATACTTTACTGAATACATCATATCTAAGATCATATACATTTCTCATTTTAATGTGTAAGTTGGCCTTTCACAGATAATGTGTTCTCTGTCTTCTTCAGACTCCTAGTTAACCTCTCCACTTCTAGTATTGCTATACATCATTGATTCTCAACTAGGAGTACGTATCAAAATCAATAGGACCTTTTTACAAATTGTACTTGCCCTGAACCCTATACCTGGAGATTCTAATTCAGAAGGTGAATGATGGGTCTTAATGTCAATTTTGTAAAAAAGTCTCTATGGATGAGTTTTGGATTTTCTTCCTTGTAGGCATTATGGCCCTACTCAGGAGAGCATTTGCCAAATGATGCATAATCGCTGAACCGTCTTTACCAAATAGCAAGTTTACATATCATCCAGTCACAGGTTCTTAAGAATGGAAAGAAACTACTAGATAATCCCATTCAGCTGTACATCTAATGCTTCACCCAACAACTGGGTCTCTGACTTGTTGAATCCCACCCCACCCAGTGAGGAAAAAGCTATTTGATTTCTGCCCGAGAAAAAAAACCCTTGTAATTATGTGTCGTGATTGTGATGGATGTTAATTGGACCTATTATGGAGATCATGTTGCAATCCATACAAATATTGAATCATTATTTTGTACACATGAAACTAACATAATGTTATATGTCAATTACATTTCGGTAAAGATTTTAAAATGTGTTTAAAAGTTTCGGAGACCTGTGGGACAACAAAGTACATGTGCTTATAAAATATATTAACAGGTCAAGGCTAAAAGTCAACTCACCTGAACATAATCTCTTTGTTTGCTAACAATGGACAATTAAAATCAAATTAGTCTAAATGACCATTGTTCGTTTTTCTTGTTTTCAACCTAAGTCCTCCCATCAACAATATTGTAGAATAAATACCCATACAACAATATGGGAGGAAGAGCCTATGCATTTGGGAAGATTTAATCAAGGCAAAGCATATAAGAGGATGAAGAAAAGAAACTAATTGTAGTAGTTATGGGTGTAGAGAGCTTATTAATATTAAACTAGTCCTCTAGCTATTTAGTGTTTTAAGAATTCAGAATAGATGCAGAATGCTGGCCTGGGGGGATGAATCCTGAAAACATTTTTTAGAGTGATGTGACTTTAGGCAAGAAATTTGATAATCTGATGGGTCTCTAACCTGCCTATTTCTCTTTCATTCTCTGGAGGAAGAGAGTGGTGGAATGGATGAAAAATACAAGACACATATATAGGCTGCCTACAAGAGACACACCTCAGAAGGAAAGACATAAACAGACTGAAAGTGAAGCGATGAAAAACATTCACCATGGAAACGGAAGCAGAAAATTAAAAAAAAAAAGCTGCGGTAGCAAAACTTGTATCAGACAAAATAGACTTTAAAACAAAGACTATAAGAAGAGACAAAGAAAGGTATTACATAATGATAAAGGGATCAACCCCAAAAGAGGATATAATAATTGGAAATATCTAGGCACACAACACTGGAATACCTAAATACATAAAACAAATATTAACAGACAAGAGAGAAAAGTTCATGTGAATACAGTAGTACTAGGGGACTTTAACTCTCCACTTACATTAATGGACAGATCATTTAGACACAAAATAAATAGGAAACAATGTCTTTGAATGACTCATGGGCCATGCTCCATTATCACCATAGATAATACAAATTCCCACTCTTCTCTGTTTTCTGAAGCCTCCCTTTCTAGGGCTTCTATCCTTCTGCTTTCATCCGTTTGTATCACCCCCTATGCCCCTAGACAGCTCTCATCTTAAAAGTGCTCTGGGCCACCCCTGCACTGATTTCTTGAGCCTATCTCTTCCTCTTTGTTGCTTTTGCTGGGACACATCCCCCCATACTTTCAAAGAAAGTGTACTTACAGAGGAAATTTTGTAAATTTTTGCATGACTGAAAAGGTCTTATTCTACTTTCATACCTGATTGATGGTTTTGTTCTGTCTAGAATTCTAGGTGGAAAATCAGATTCAGGTACTTTTCTACTGTACTGAAGGGTCCAGTGTTGTTACTGAATACTCTAATGCCTTTTGGGTTTTGCATACTTTTTGTGGCCTATTTTTTTTTTCTGTCCCTCATAATAATTTTATAATCTTCGTAACCTCTAGGGTAATAAAATTGCATAATATTGTGCCTTAGTTATTGTTTTCTCATCACTAGGGTGGGCACTCAGTACACCTTCTTTATCTGTAGACTTAAACCCTCCTGCGATGAGTTTTCCTTTCATTGTTTCTTTTAAATCCTTCCCCTCTGTTTTCTCTATTCTCCTGGAACAAATATGAGTTGAATGCTTTACCTCTTATCTAGATTTTTCATAATTTTTTCTTTTTTTCATTTCTTTGACTTTTTTAAATTCTACTTTCTCGGAGAATTTCTTTCCCTCTATTTTTCAACCCTCTATTGATTTGTCTTAATTTTATTTATTTCTCTTTTACTTATTTCCAAGTATAATTTCTGATTGCTTATTTTTTTAAAGTATCTTTTTTAGAAAATTTTTTATTATGTTAGTCACCATACAGTACTTTATTAGTTTTTGATGTAGGCTTTCACAGTTCATTGTTTGTGTGTAACACCCACTGCTCATTGAAATATGTGCCCTCCTTAATACCCATCACTGGGCTAACCCATCCCACTACCCCCCTCCCCTCTGAAACCCTCACTTTGTTTCCTAGAGTCCTTAGTCTTTCATGGTTCATCTCCCCCTCTGATTTGCCCCCTTCATTTTTCCCTTCCTTCTAATGTCCTCTATGCTATTCCTTATGTTCCACATGTAAGTGAAACCATATAATTGTCTTTCTCTGCTTGACTTATTTCACTTAGCATAATCTCCTCCAGTTCTATCCATGTCAGTGCAAATGGTGGGTAATCATCCTTTCTGATGGCTGAGTAATATTCCCTTATATATAAGGGCCACATCCTCTTTATCCAGTCGTCTGTTGAAGGACATCTTGGCTCCTTCCACAGTTTGGCTATTGTGGACATTGCTGCTATGAACACTGGGGTGCGTATGCCCCTTCATTTCACTACATCTGTATCTTTGGAGTAAATACCCAGTAGTACAATTGCTGGGTCATAGAATAGCTCTATTTTTAACTTTTTGGGGAACCTCCATACCATTTTCCAAGGTAGCCATACCAACTTGCATTCCCACTAACAGTTTAAGAGGGTTCCCCTTTCTCTACAACGTCTCCAACATTTGTTGTTTCTTGCCTTGTCAATTTTTGACATTCTAACTGGTGTAAGGTGGTATCTCAGTGTGGTTTTGATTTGAATTTCCCTGATGGCTAATGGCGTTGAGCATCTTCTCATGTATCTATTAGCCATTCCTATGTCTTCTTTGGAAAAGTGTCTGTTCATGTCTTTTGCCCATTTTTTGACTTGATTATTTGTTTTTAAGGTGTTGAGTTTGAGAAGTTCTTTATAGATCTTGGATCCAGCCCTTTATCTGTAGTGTAATTTTCAAATACCTTCTCCCATTCTGTGGGTTGCCTCTTTCTTTTGTTGACTATTTCCTTTTCTGTGTAGAAGCTTTTTATCTTGATGAAGTTCCAAAAGTTCATTTTCACTTTTGTTTCCCTTGCCTTTGGAGACGTGTCTTGAAAGAAGTTGCTGTGGCTGATGTCAAAGAGGTTATTACCTATATTCTCCTCTATGATTTTGATGGATTCCTGTCTTACATTGAGGTCTTTCATCCATTTTGAGTTTATTTTGGTGTATGGTGTAAGAGAATGGTTGAGTTTCATTCTTCTGTGTATAGCTTTTCAATTTTCCCAGCACCATTTATTGAAGAGACTGTCTTTTTCCCATTGGATATTTTTTCCTGCATTGTTGAAGATTAGTTGACTGTAGAATTCAGGGTCCCTATCTGGGCTCTCTATTCTGTTCCACTGATCAATGTGTCTGTTTTTGTGCCAGTACCATGCTGTCTTAGTGATCACATCTTTGTAATATAGCTTGAAATCAGGCAATGTGATGCCCCCAGCTTTATCTTTTTCAACATTTCCTTGGCAATTCGGGGTCTTTTCTGGTTCCATACACATTTTAGAATTGTTTGTCCCAGCACTTTAAAAAATTCCACCAGTGTTTTGATCAGGATGGAATTAAATGTATAGATTTCTCTGGGCAGCACAGACATTTCAGGATTACAAATATTTTCTCTGATCAATGTGAAGATATCAGTAGTTTTCAAAGTGCATTTTTTTCTGCGTCATCTCAGATCCCACCAAAAACCGTGGGGCCTTCCTAAACTCTCACTTTTTCAAAAAATATTTTTATTTGTTTATTTGACAGACAGAGAGACAGCCAGCGAGAGAGGGAATACAAGCAGGGGGAGTAGGAAAGGAAGAAGCAGGCTCCCAATGGAGGAGCCTGATGTGGGGCTTGATCCCAGAATGCCGGGATCACACCCTGAGCTGAAGGCAGATGCCCAATGACTGAGCCACCCAGGTGCCCCCTAAACTCTCACTTTTTACCCCAAATATCTTATGTGCATTAAAAAATTTGGCACCAAAATTTTGCCCAAATGCTCTGGATCGATAGAGCAGATCTTACTAAATAGTGGGCTTCTGGCCAGAGTTCTAGCAAAAAGGCAGCCATTCTCTTTGTGATGTCCAAAGGCAGAAACTGAAAGACTTTTCTCTAATATAATTTAATTTCTTAATGCAAAGATGTCAATATTCTGTTTGTGAAGCATATGCCTGTGTGAGCATCTGAGAGTGAAAAGAGAGAATGGGAGACTGAACCATTCCTGTCTCTTAATCTCCCTATTACTAGTCCTGAAACCCACCATCTTCTTTCCTGGTGTCCTGGCATCTCAAGCATGTCAAGGATTCTGGAAGATCAATCTGTGTATTTCTCCTCAGTATCCCCCTCAGTTCCTACTTCAGTGTTAGCCTTCTCTACCCAGCCAAATCAGTTACCACACTTTGTCTTCTCTTTTCCAAACATTTATTGGACTCTTTTGTCTGCAGAATCTCACTACTGTCCTGTTTTCTTTGTTACTGTGAGTCTAAACTTGTTTCCCCATTATGGTTGTTGTTGTTGTTGCTGCTGGTGTCTTATTTAGATCTTAGGGGGAAAAGGGAAAACTAATGTAGCCCACAAATTTAAATACAAGTTCAGTGTATTTATTGTTTTAAATAGGTATTAATAAAAAGGACATTTTGATCCCTTTTTGCAGAGTAAAGGTAATATGAAAAATAACTATAAGGAAATGCAACAAGGTATTAGTGGTGATCATGTATAGAAAGCCTGAATGTAGAGAAACCATTTTAAAGAGTTTTCGAAAATCTCACTCATCAACTATAACCAACATCATAGTGACCACCAGCAGTGAAAAGGAGAGACTGATAAATGTAATGTTTCAGTGGGGCCACCATAAATAATGTCAAGTCTCTGTTACTAAGGAAAACAAGGAACCATGGATAGTGGGGTAACAACAGGTAGACTGTGTCACAAGAATCTATTGTACATCCAGCACTGTGCCATATACGGGGAGTGGAAAAGAGGTAAGATACATTACTTACATCTTTAATAAGCCGTAGAAATGAGATTAATCCACTAAGAGGAAAAAAAAACAGAAAAAAAAATGTATCTGATACCATTTTATAAACTATATGGAGGTGTCTTAAGGCGCACAGAAAAGAAATGTTGGATGAAAATAATCGGGGCGGAATTCTTGAAAGATGTGAGTCAAAGAACAAGATCTACAATTTCCTTAAAATAAAACTGCCTTATCTGAAGTACTGAGGCACCCAGGGATTCTCTGACTTTACTAAGAACACCACAAAAGGGGTACCTGGGTGACTCAGTTGGTTAAGTGTCTGCCTTCAGCTCAGTTCATGATTCTGGGGTCCTCCCCACATCAGGCTTCTTGCTCAGTGGGGAGCCAGATTATCCCTCTCCCTCTGCCTGCCACTCCCCCTGCTTGTGCCCTTTCTTTCTTTCAAATAAATAAATACAATCTTGGAAAATAAAATAAATTTATAAAAAAAGAGCACAACAAAAAGAAAGAATTTTGTCCTTTTAAAAAACTGAAAATACTTTTAACCAAAAATTTGTAATACATCTCTTTGATTTAGTCATTTCAATAGTTCAAAGTCAATTCATTTTAGTTGCTTTAATGACTCTAGTCTGTGTATTGCAAAAATAAAAGTAGGATAATTTTCAGTAAAAACAATATGCTACTGGGATAATAGAGTATTCCAATTTTCCAGTAAGTTCTCTTAAACATTGTTCCACACCAAAATACGTAAAATGTTCCTTTCCCCCTTGAACAGAGACCATCCTTTGAGCAGTTTGTGAATTTACACTAACCTCTTAATGGTGTGCAGTGTATATTTCTATGTATTTATTTCTATATTTGTTATATTGTGTCATCATTATCTCTTTGTGAATGCATTTCCCCTACTATATTATGTGATATTTGTGGGGAAAGACTAGGAAAGGAAGGAAGAGGGTAAAAGGAAGAAAGCAAGAAAAGGAGGAGGGAGGAAGAGAAGCAAGGGAGAGAGGGTGGGAGGGACACAAGGAGGCAGTCTCTGGGGAGATACACTTCTGTTTTTAAGAGAAATGGTCAAAGTCCTCAGAGATATCTTTCTCTTGTAACCTCATTCTAAATCATTCATTATACAGTAAGAAATCTTAACTTGAATCGAAGGGATCTATCAAGCAGTTAAATGAGATACTCACACTGTTTACTTTCCTACTTTAAAGTAAGAGAAGATAAACCTTGACAGTATGGAAAGGTCTAAGTTTAGCCCACCTAAAGACAGAAAAAGAAAATTGTCTTAAATTTTTGCCTGTCCAAGGAACTCTTACAAGACAGTTCAATTTTAGAGAGTATTCCTTAATTCATTAGTAAGTTACAGACCACTGAAGGTATCAGCTAATTCTCTGATTTTGCAATTCTGACGAGCTATCCCTCCTGCTTTTCCTTCAAGGAGACCTTGAGACTCCATATCCGTTTCATGGCATTCTTTACATCCTCATTCCTCAGAGTGTACATGAGTGGGTTTTACATCGGGGTGATGGTAGTATAGAACACAGACACAGCCTTATCCAGTGGGAAAGTAGTGGATGGACGCAGATAAATAAAAATACAAGGGACAAAGAAGAAAGTTACTACAGTGAAATGAGACCCACAGGTAGAGAGAGCCTTGCGCCGGCTCTCTGAAGACCGCTTGCGAAGACTGAATAGAATGACGGTGTAGGAGGCCAGAAGAATGAGGAAACACCCCAGAGAGATGAGACCACTGTTGGCAATCACCAACATATTTACCAGGGTTGTATCAGCACAGGCAAGTTTTAGGACTGGGTGGACATCACAAAAGTAGTGGTCAATGACCCGATTATTGCAGAAAGGCAGCTGAAAGGTCAGGAGGGTCTGAACAAAGGAATGACCCAGGGCTCCTAACCAGGACAGTGATGCCAGCACAATACAAGCATTGGCACTCATGATGGTGGTATAACGGAGAGGGTGGCAGATGGCAGCGTAGCGGTCAAAAGCCATAACGGTCAAGACAAAAATCTCAGCACAACCAAAAAAGTGGAAGGTGAACATCTGAGTTACACAGCCCCAGTAGGAAATGGTCTTTTTCTCAGAAATAAAGTCTGCAATCATCTTGGGTGCTGTGGCTGAGGAATAGGCAATGTCCACAAAGGAGAGGTTACTGAGGAAGAAATACATGGGTGTATGGAGCCGGGGATCAGAAAAGACCGTGAGCAGAATGAGCAGATTTCCCACCATGACCACGATGTAGAAGAGGAGGAATAAGGCAAAGAACATCAGTTGCATTCCAGGATCTTGGGAAAGTCCTAGGAATATAAACTCAGTGACATTGTTAGCCACTTCTGTGGGGACCCAGATGATACTGGCTTGGTGGCTCTCGTTCCCTGCAAAAATAAATAAATATCATAAACCACTGTAAGCATGGTGAAGCCTAACAGGAACAGTCTTATGAAAATATTTAAGTGATGCTAAATAGGAGATGAAATTCTTCATATTTCTTGAACATAATTAATGGATATTTTTCTCACCATTAATTTTCTTACCACGTTATTGACTCACAACGGATTTTCTGTTAAACTTAGACCTATACTTCTCAAGTGTTAAATATGTGTAAGAATAGTACACACCATGGGTGACTCAGGCTGTTGGCCATCTGCCTTCTGCTCAGGTCATGATCCCAGGGTCATGGTACTGAGTCCCGCATGGGGCTCCCTGCTCTGCAAGGAGCCTGCTTCTCCCTCTCCCTGCCATTCCCTCTGCTTGTAGTCACTCGCTCTGTCAAATAAATAAATAAAATCTATTAAAAAAAGAAAAGGAACAGTGCACACCATAGAAGTGCTGTAAGGATCACCTTTGAAGCACTTATGTACATGTCACCCTGTAAGTGAATATGTAATTATCATCACTCCTCTTAGTGACCAGAGAACGTGCTGAATGGAAGAAGGGAGAAAGCCTGGAGCAGAGTCATCTAAGGACACTAAACTCCTTTGTATGTTCACATCCTAATTCCCATTTATATGTATTTCCATGCTTTCCATGTTTAGAAAATGTATCTACTGCTGACAACCACCTGCTCAAATACATTCTTTGACTAGAGTAGTACCAGAATATAGTCCATATTCCTGAATGGCTTCCTGTCTGAGTTCAGGAAAGATGACTCAAAGATGTTCAGACAGCTGGTATATTCTTCCTGAATCGTGGCTATCTCAACTCGATCTGGGGCTGAGAAAATTATTCCAAGTCTAAGACCCAAGATCTTTCTACCATCTTCACTGGGAGAAAGAGCATAGGATTTAAAGATAGACCAATAGGGCCTGACTCAACAACTCTACCTCTTACAGGCTGTGTGATCTTAAAACAATTTTCCTCACTCTATTAACTTCAAAGTCCTTCCCTGGGAAAGAATAATGCCTCTCATGTAATGATTGAATTAATTAATGAGCATAAAAGCAATCAGTTACCAGTAAATCGAAGTCATATCATTTCAGTGAAAGAATTTCAGTAGCATCAGTACCAAATATCTGAACACTGTGGACCAGGCCCTATACGGGATGGATCATTTCCATTCATCTGCCCAGGTTCTTAGGTCAGAGTTAGTCTCTCAGGTAATGCCAAAGAATATATACTAGTTATAATGGTGTTAAAGATATAAGATTGGGGGCACCTGGGTGGCTCAGCCGTTAAGCATCTGCCTTTGGGTCAGGTCATCATCCCAGGGGTCTGGTATCAAGCCCCACATTGGGCTCCCTGCTTGGTGGGAAGCTTACTTCTCCCTCTCCCATTGCCCTTGCTTGAGTTCTCTCTCTGAGAAAGAAAGAAAGAAAGAAAGAAAGAAAGAAAGAAAGAAAGAAAGAAAGAAAGAAAGAAAGAAAGAGAAAAAGAAAAAGATTGCACCCTTACTTCACTTCATAAGGCCACCTAAATTATTTCAAATAAAACAAATAGTAAGACTGCAACTCCCTGAAATCCTCTGGGAAAAAGATTTAGTCTTTTTATTTTTTAATTTTTCATTATGTTATGTTAGTCACCATACAGTACATCATTAGTTTTTGACGTAGTGTTCCATGATTCATTGTCTGCGTATAACACCCAGTGCTCTATGCAATACGTGCCCTCCTGAATACCCAAAGATATTTAGTCTTAGTTTCTTCTGTGGGCTATTTGCAAGGAAAAGAGATCAAATACTCTGGATCTCTTTCCTAACAGCAAGTTCCATCCCACAGTAAGTTCTTTATACAATAGTGTCTTTGACGTCAATATCCCTCATAGAGACATTATGACTCATGTGCATGTTTTCATGTCTCTGGTCACTTGACATCATTTTATTACCTGTCAATCCTTTGAACTTTTACGTATAGAAACATTTAAAGTCCCAATTTATCCTGTTCTTTTAATTGTTCACAACTGAGGAAGTAACTTACTAAGTATTTGTGGAACTGAGAAATAAGGAATAATAATCTGAATAAGTCTTGAAAAAAAATCTGCTCATGCGTAAATGTACCACAACGTAGACTCTTTAAGGGACCATCTATATCATCTTCTACATTTCACACAGCACCAATATTTATCCTTTCAGTTGATAGATATTTATGGAGCACATTCTCTGTGTCTGGCATTGTGCTTGGAACATACAAAGTTCAATAAAATCCAATACCTGACATAAAGTCTTTCATTTTAGAGTAACACCTTTAAAAGACCTTTTCAAATCCTCTTAGACTGGACCATAATTCATGAAAATCCTATACGTGTATAGATGAGAGAAAAAAAAAAAAAACCTTAGTTATCACCTGACTGTATTCCACTCATCTAACCACTGGTGAAAGTAAAGTTCAGGGAGAAAACTGAATTATCTAGGCTGCACGGTTACTGTAAAGCTGGAACTAAATTCCAATTGAAATAATATTGATACACTTTAAGTTACAGTAAACTACTTCCCAAATTACTCGATAGAGTTATTAGAACAGATGTTATAAGTGGTTGAAGAATTTAATTACTCCTTTTTATCCTTGAATATGATTTGAATATATTAAAATTGTCCTCGCCTCTCTCCCTGGTTGTTATCTTGTCATTACAGATGGGAAACTTACTCTGGCCATCTTCTTGAGTCTGGTCCCACGACATGGATTTGGACAATCTGAGATCTTCTTGGATCAATAAACCTTTCTGAGATGGAAATGGGATCTGTATCTAGATATTCATGCTAAAAGATTGAAACCTATATAGTGATGTTTCTCTTATGAGTTTGTCCCATTTCACAAAAGGATTACACCTACAGCCTGAAAAGAGGTCCTATTTATTCTTTCTCTCTCCTCTCAGAAGATTTTATGAGCTTATAGCTGTGCCTTGGCTTCTGATCTTGGTCTGTAAGACTTTATTTCTATATTCCTGGATGCCAAGAGAGAGATTCTGCCAGCAATCTCTATGCATCATCACAGCCCTGAGGGAACAGCTAGCCAGGTGATTGGGTAGCATCTGGAGAGTATTGTTAGAGAAAGTGCAAGTATAATTCCCACTAAGGGACCCCTTGTAAAACTATATTGAAGGCTACTTGGTAAATTGCTAGTTAAAATTACACAGGCTATTTTTACAGCTTTGTATAGTTTACTCAAAGTTGGTGGAAGGGAAGGTAGTTGATGTTTTGTATCATTATATTGCACCACTAGCCCAAGTACAGTAGTTTCAAAAACTATTAAACTGTTTTCATTTAAAATTTCATTTAAAATTTCATTTAAAATTTCATTTTAAAATTTCTGAAGCTCAAGTACACAAGCACAATGTGCTAATTGGTGGCACAGTAAAGATAATGCCTGAGCCCTATATTGACCTGAATGAGTCTCTACGGCATTGAGGTCAAGGGGGCTTGACAAGAATTGAACATTACACCCCTGCAATCTAGTGTAAAATTTGTTACTGAATTACAGCGTGAACTTTCAGGTCATGCCTAAAGTTCTGTGTGTTTGAGTGGCACAACCTCAACAACAAGAAATACAGTAACTCAACTAGCATTCATCTCATTTAGGCAGAAAGGATTATCACGTTGCAGCACAGAAGTGCCTTTCGTTGCTGTTGAAAACAGTTTATTGTTCTATGACTCTCTAAGTTATAAATAAAGGGCTGTTTTGATAAGGAATGGCCAACTGTGGAAGTACTGTTTTTACTGAATTCCCCAAATTCTTTTTGAGATGAAAATCTGTCACTGTTTCTCTCTATTATGTTATGTTAGTCACTATACAGTACATCATTAGTTTTTGATGTAGTGTTCCACGGTTCATTGTTTGCGTATAACACCCAGTGCTCCATGCAATACGTGCCCTTCTTAATACCCATCACAAGGCTAACCCATCCCCTCAGTCTCCTCCCCCAATAAAACCCTCAGATAGTTTCTGGGAGTTGACAGTTCTCATGGTTTGTCTCCCCTTCTGACTCCCCCACCTTCATTTTTCCCTCCTTCTCTTAATGTCCTCCATGCTATTACTTTGTTCCACATATAAGTGAAACCATATGATAATTGTCATTCTCTGCTTGACTTATTTCACTTAGCATTATCTCCTCCAGTGCCGTCCATGTCAATGCAAATGGTGGGTAATCGTTCTTTTTGATGGCTGAGTAATATTCCATTGTATATATGGACCACATCTTCTTTATCCAGTGGTCTGTTGAAGGGCATCTCAGCTCCTTCCATAGTTTGACTATTTGGACATTGCTGCTATGAACATTGGGGTGCATATGCCCCTTCATTTCACTACATCTGTATCTTTGGAGTAAATACCCAGTAGTGGAATTGCTGGGTCATTAACTTTTTGGGGAACCTCCACACTGTTTTCCAAAGTGGCTATACCAACTGGCATTCCCACCAACCGTGTAAGAGGGTTCCCCTTTCTCCAAAACGTCTCCAACGTCTGTTGTTTCTTGCCTTGTCAATTTTTGCCATTCTAACTGGTGTAAGGTGGTATCTCAATGTGGTTTTGATTTGAATTTCCCTGATGGCTGATGATGTTGAGCATCTTTTCATGTGTCTCTTAGCCATTCCTATGTCTTCTTTGGAAAAGTGTCTGTTCATGTTTTCTGCCCATTTTTTGACTTGATTATTTGTTTTTAAGGTGTTGAGTTTGAGAAGTTCTTTATAGATCTTGGATCCAGCCCTTTATCTGTAGTGTAATTTTCAAATACCTTCTCCCATTCTGTGGGTTGCCTCTTTCTTTTGTTGACCATTTCCTTTCCTGTGTAGGAGCTTTTTATCTTGATGAAGTTCCAAAAGTTCATGTTCACTTTTGTTTCCCTTGCCTTTGGAGACGTGTCTTGAAAGAAGTTGCTGTGACCGATGTCAAAGAGGTTATTACTTATATTCTTCTCTATGATTTTGATGGATTCCTGTCTTACATTGAGGTCTTTCATCCATTTTGAGTTTATTTTGGTGTATGGTGTAAGAGAATGGTTGAGTTTCATTCTTCTGTGTATAGCTGTCCAATTTTCCCAGCACCATTTACTGAAGAGACTGTCTTTTTCCCATTGGATATATTTTTTTTCCTGCTTTGTTGAAGATTAAGTTGAGTGTAGAGTTGAGGGTCCATATCTGGGCTCTCTATTCTTTCCCATTGATCTATGTGTCGGTTTTTGTGCCAGTACCATGCTGTCTTGGTGATAACATCTTTGTAATATAGCTTGAAATCAGGCAACATGTTGCCCCCAGCTTTGTTTTTCTTGTCCAACATTTCCTTGGTGATTGGGGATCTTTCCTGGCTCCATACACATTTTAGGATTGTTTGTTCCAGCACTTAAAAAAATGTCATTGGTATTTTGATTAGGATGGCATTGAAAGTATAGATTGCTCTGGGTAGCATAGACATTTTAACAATGTTTATTCTTCCTAACCATTAGCATGGAATGGTTTTCCATCTTTTTGTGTCTTCTTCAATTTCTTTCATAAGTGTTCTGTAGTTTCTAGAGTACAGATCCTTTACCTCTTTGGTTAGGTTTATTCCAAGGTATGTTATTATTTTTTTTTGGTGCTATTGTAAATGGAATTCACTAATTTCTCTTTCTATAGTTACATTATTAGTGTACAGGAAAGAAACTGATTTCTGTGCATTGATTTTGTATCCTGCCACATTACTGAATTCTTCTATGAGTTCTAGTAATTTGGGGGTGGAGTCTTTTGGGTTTTCCACATAAAGTATCATGTCATCTGTAAAGAGAGAGAGTTTGACTTCTTCTTTTCCAATGTGAATACCTTTTATTGTCTGATTGCTGTTGCTAGGACTTCCAGTACTATGTTGAACAATAGTGGAGAGAGAGGGCATCCTTGCTGTGTTCCTGATCTTAAGGGAAAGACTCTTAGCTTTTCCCCATTGAGAATGATATTCGCCGTGGGCTTTTCATAGATGGTTTTTATGAATTTGTGGAATGTACCCTCTATCCCTACACTCTGAAGAGTTTTAATCAGGAAAGGATGCTGTATTTTGTCAAATGCTTTTCTGCATCAATTGAGAGGATCATATGGTTCTTGTGTCTTTTCTTGTTTGGGCCACCCCTGCACTGATTTCTTGAGCCTATCTCTTCCTCTTTGTTGCTTTTGCTGGGACACATCCTCCCATACTTTCAAAGAAAGGGTACTTATAAAGTAAATTTTGTAAATCTTTGCATGACTGAAAAGGTCTTATTCTACTTTCATACCTGACGGATGGTTTTGTTCTGTCTAGAATTCTAGCCTGAAAATCAGATTCAGGTACTTTTCTACTGTACTGAAGGGTCTAGTGTTGTTACTAAACACTCTAATGCCTTTTGGGTTTTGCATAATTTTTGTGGCCTATATTTTTTTCTGTCCCTCTCAAAAATTTTACAATCTTCTTAACCTCTAGGGTAATAAAACTACATAATAATGTGTCTTAGTTATTATTTTCTCATCACTAGGGTGGACACTCAGTACATCTTCTGGATCTGGAGACTTAAACCTTCCTCCTAAGAGTTTTCCTTTCATTGTTCCTTTTAAATTTTTCTCCTCTGTTTTCTCTGTTCTCCTGGAACAAATATGAGTTGAATGTTTTACCTCTTGCCTAGATTTTTCATATTTTTTCCTATTTTTCTTTGATTTTTTAAAATTCTACTTTCTTCGAGAAGTTCTGTGACTCTATTTTCCAACCCTCTATTGACTTGTCTTAATTTCATTATTCTCTTTATTTTGTTTCCAAAAATAATTCTTTTGATTTTTTTTTGTATCATGTTCTCATTGCACTACTGCAAATACTTTTTGTATATTGGATGGGTATGGATGCTGTATATTGTCAAATGCTTTTTCTGCATCAATTGAGAGGATCATATGGTTCTTGTCTCTTCTCTTAGTAATGTGTTCTATCACACTGATTGATTTGAGAATGTTGAACCACCTTGCATCCCAGGGATGAATCCCACCTTGTCCTGATGGATAATCCTTTTAACGTATTGTTGGATCCTATTAGCTGAGATCTTGTTGAGAATTTTGGCAGCCACATTTTTCAGGGATATTGGTCTGTAATTCTCCTTTTTGATGGGGTCTTTGCCTGCTTTTGGGATCAAGGTAATGCTGGCCTCATAGAATGAGTTTGGAAGTTTTCCTTCTGTTTCTATTTTTGAAACAGCTTCAGGAGAATACGTATTATTTCTTCTTTGAATGTTTGGTAGAATTCCCCGGGGAATCTGTCAGGCCCTGGACTCTTGTTTTTTCAGAGGTTTCTGATCACTGCTTCAATTTCGCTACTTGTTATTGGTCTATTCCAGTTATCAATTTCTTCCTGTTTCAGTCTTGGTAGTTTATACGTTTCCAGGAAGGCACCCATTTCTTCCAGGTTGCTTAATTTATTGGCATATAGGTGTTGATAATTGTTTCTAATGATTGTTTCTATATCCTTGGTGTTAGTGGTGATCTCTCCCTTTCATTCATAATTTTATTGATTTGGGTCCTTTCTCTTTTCTTTGGGATAAGTCTGGCCAATGGTTTATCGATCTTATTAATTCTTTCAAA
Organism: Ursus americanus; assembly: GCF_024610735.1. Lineage (NCBI taxonomy): Eukaryota > Metazoa > Chordata > Mammalia > Carnivora > Ursidae > Ursus > Ursus americanus. The sequence goes on along the minus strand of NC_142130.1, from coordinate 6,147,160 downwards.
GAACCAGCTTCTAGTTTCGTTGATCTCCTCTACTGTATTTCTACTTTATTTCTGGTTTCTAATTCATTGATCTCTGCTCTAATCTTTATTATTTCTTTTCTAGTGCATGGCTTAGGCCTTCTTTGTTGTTCCCTCTCCAATTCTTTAAGGTGTAAATATAGATTGTGTGTTCTAGATTTCTCTATTTTTTTGAGTGGTGCTTGGATGGCTATGTATTTCCCCCATAGGACCACCTTTGCAGTATCCAGTCGGTTTTGGACCAAAATATTTTCATTCTCATTCGTTTTCATAAATTGTTTAAGTTCTTCTTTGATTTCCTGGTTGACCCAAACATTTTTTTAATGTTTTTTTATTATATTATGTTAGTCACCATACAGTACATCCCTGGTTTCTAATGTAAAGTTCGATGATTCATTAGTTGCGTATAACACCCAGACCCAAACATTCTTAAGCAGTGTTTGAATTTCTTCCAAATTTTTCTCGTGACTGAGTTCCAGTTTCAAAGCATTGTGGTCTGAGAATACGCAGGCGATAATCTCAATCTTTTGGTATCTGTTGAGACCTGATTTGTGACCCAGCATGTGGTCTATTCTGAAGAAAGTCTCATGTGCATTCAAGAAGAATGAGTATTCTCTTGTTTTAGGGTAGAGTGTTCTGTATATATCAATGAGGTCCATTTGGTCCAGTGCATCATTCAAAGCTCTTTTTTCTCTGTTTATTTTCCTCTTAGATGATCTGTCTATTGCTGAGACTGGAGTGTTGAGGTCCACTACTATTAATGTATTATTATCAATATGTCCCTTTATTTTGGTTAACAGTTGGCTTATGTAGCTGGCTGCTCCCATGTTGGGAGCATAGATACTTATAATTGTTAGATCCTCTTGTTGGATAGACACTTTAAGAATGATATAGTTTCCTTCTGTATCTCTAACTACAGTCTTTAGCTTAAAATCTAATTTGTCTGATATGAGAATTGCTACCCCAGCTTTCTTTTGAGGTCCGTTGGCATGAACAATTGTTCTCCATCCCTTCACTTTCAGTCTCGATGTATCTTTAGTTTCGAAATGAGTCCCTTGTAGACAGCATATGGATGGGTCATCTCTTTTTATCCAATCTGCAACCCTGTGGTGCTTTATGGGAACATTTAGGCCATTCATATCGAGAGTGATTACTGAAAGATATGATTTTAATGTCATCTTGTTGCCTGTGAAGTCCTTGTTTCTATAGATTGTCTCTGTAAATTTCTGTTCTATATCAATCCTGGGGTCTTTCTCCTTCTACAGAGCCCCCTTTAACATTTCTTGCAGGGCTGGCTTGGTGGTCACATATTCTTTCTCCTTGTCTCTCCATCCGTTCTGAATGACAGCCTTGCTGGATAAAGTATCCTTGGCTGCACGTTCTTCTCATTTAGTAGGCTTGAATATGTCTCGCCAGCCTTTTCTGTCTTGCCAGGTCTCTGTGGAATGATCTGACATTATTCTGATGCTCCTCCTTCTGTACATAAGAAATCTCTTCCCCCTTGCCACTTTCAAGATTGTTTCCTTGGATCTAAGATTTGCAAATTGTACTGTTATATGTCTTGGTGTTGGTCTAGTCTCATTGATCTTGGGAGGGGTCCTCTCTGCCTCTTGGATACTAATACTTTCTTCCTTTCCCAGATTAGGGAAGATCTCAACTACGATTTACTCAAATACATCTTCTAGACCTCTCTCTTTCTCCACCTGCCCTGGGAGCCCAATAATTCTGATATTGGAACTCTTCATCGAGTCACTAATCTCGTTCAGTTTGATTCCTTGGATTTTAATTTGTTTTTCCCATGCCACCTCATTTTTCTTCTTTTCTATCATCTTACCCTCTAACTCACTAATTTGTTCTTCTGCCTTGTTTACCCTGGCAGTCAGAGCATCCAGTTTAGACTGCATTTCATTCATAGCATTTTTAAGCTTGGCCTGATTAGATCTCATTTCTGCCCTTAAGGATTCTACATTGCCATTAATATCTTTCTCAAGCCTAGATATTGCCTTGATAACTTACTCTGAAATCTATTTCTGACATCTTGGTTATATCCATATCCATTAGTTCTGTGGCAGAGATTACAGTCTCTGATTCTTTCCTTTCTTGGGTGTTCTTCCGCTTAGTCATTCTGTTCAGGGGTCATTGAGGGAATGTATAGAGTCCAAATTATTGACCAGGACCCAAGCAAGATGCACCTGTTTTATACGTTCCTTAGGGTTGTGGGCCTCTCGTTCTTCCAGCCTGTCTTCTGGGGGAAGAGCCCGCTGTACTGTTACTCAGGCAATCCTATTTGGGCAGAGTTGCCCTGCCCCCTGTGGGGAGAGGGTGGGCTCAGTGAAAACTGGTTTTGGGGAGACTTTTGTTCTCTGGTGGCTTTCTTTGTCAGCTTTCTGCATTTCTTCCATGAGTCAGAACAGAAGTGACCGTATCCAAACCTCTGTCTCAGAACAGAGAGATCGCAGTCTGTTCTTCACTGAGCTCTCCAGGCCACACTGTCTCTGTTTCTGTCTGTGCTGCTAAAAACCCGCAGTGTCCTGGGTTGTGTGCCCCACAGCAGCTCTCCCAGCCCTCGCTGCCAGGGCTGGGCACGTCTCTGCCGTTTGTGCTTCTAAAACCACCAGCCATCCCTGGTTCACAGGCGTGCCTGTGTAGATCCAGGTTGCAGTCTGGGGCACTGCCCTAAAGTTCTTTCCCTACCACTACAAGTGAATCTGTACCCAGTCCCCAGAGTGGGAGGCTTTTGCCTTCCTGGTGGAAGTTCATGGAGGCCCCTTCCCCCTTCCGTTTATCTTCCAGTATCTGCCTTCAGAATCACGGCCCCCCACTTCATACCTCGAGACCAATTGCTGGAGATATTCTGCTTGTAGAGATCCAGATATATCTTCTTACATCTCAGGCTGATTTCGTGGGTGTTCAGAAGGGTCTGGTAGATACCCAGCTCAATTCAGGGGACTGGATTAAATAGAGTCCCCTACTCTGCCATTTTTTTCCTTCTGTTTCTCTCTTTCTCTGTCTTCCTCATCTTTCTGTTCTTTCCTTCCTTCCTCCCTCCCTTTCCTCTTCCCTAAGGTCCTCTTTTTCTTCATTTCCTTTTTTCCTTTCTTCAAAAACACATCTCATCAGAGAAAGACAAATAGGTGATTTCATTTATATGTGGAATCTAAAAAAGCCAAACTTGTAGAAACAGACAGTAGAATGGTGGTTACTGAGGAAGGGGGTGGGGGAATTGGGAGATGTTGTGAAGGGGTTCCAACTTGCAACTAGAAGATGAATAGGTTTTAAGGATCTAATGCATAGAATGGTGATTATAGTCAATAGTTCAAAACTGCTAAGAGAGTATATCTTAAATGTTTTCACCATTAAAAAGAAATGATAATTTCATGATATGATAGAAGTGTTAGCCAAAGTTATGGAGGTATCATGTTGCAATAAATAAATACCAAATTAACATGTTTTACAACTTAAACTTACATTGTTTTATGTCAATTACATTTCAATTTGGAAATAAAAAAAGAGAGATTTAGCAAGCATTTTTCTTCACTGAGCACTGTGCCAGATCCTCCAGATATAAAGACCACCAAATAATGGGACAGCCGTATTAGTGAGAAGAAAATTGCAATAGATATAGTGAATGTTATGCTGATTAAAGATAAACTGTGCTATGAGAATTCATATGAGGACCAATTAATAAAACCATACAAGGAAAAGATCAGAGACAACATCCAAGAAGATAAGACTCTCAATCTGAGTACTAAAGGTAAGAAGTGGGTCGGGGAGCCTGGGTAGCGCAGTCGTTAAGCATCTGCCTTTGGCTCAGGGCGTGATCCCTGCGTTCTGGGATCGAGCCTCGCATTGGGCTCCTCCACTGGGAGCCTGCTTCTTCCTCTCCCACTCCCCCTGCTTGTGTTCCCTCTCTCACTGGCTGTCTCTCTGTCAAATAAATAAATAAAATCTTTAAAAAATAAATAAAATAAAGGTAAGAAGTGGGTCAATAACTCTAGCAAAGGAAACAACGTCTTCAGAGATCTAGAGATATGAGGAAACCGCAACGAGTTCAAAGGGTCATACAATGGGATAGGACCGGCACCATAAGTGGGCACTGGGAGCAAGACTTGGTCTCAGAACAAGCTTAGTCTTTAGAACTGGACCCAAGGTTTAGAGTGATACTGTAGCACAGTGAATAATGTGGGGACATCTAGGTATTACCCTAGATTTCCTTATCTCCCCCCACACCCTTATCCCTACAAGTTCCCATGATAATATGTGTATCAGACTGGGACAAGATGGAACTTGCAGATGAGAAACCATATACCTGAAGAAAGAAGTGGAAGAGACTGATAGGGACAGGAAAGAGATATTCACTTGAGAGGAAGCAGACTGTACTGTGAGTGTTTCCATTATGGATTTCACTATTTTCTCTAAGTAAAACAATCTCACCAGTTGCCTTGTTTGTTTATGGGATAATTACAAAAACTTCTTGGAAAAATAAAGAGCATAAGGACAATAAATCAATAACTAGCAAGTCAATAAATAAAAAATAGGTAACTTCGATAAGCCTATTCATTAAGGAAAAATAGCTGAAATGTAATTTAATAAAATAAACCTAAATAAAATGTGGAGTTTAACTAATCATAATGTATCAGCATTGGCTCAGTAGTTCTGAGAACTATACCGTATAATGTAAGATGTTAACAATAGGGCAAATAGTGTAAAGTATACAGAAACTCTGTACTATCTTTGCAATGTTTCTTTAAATTTTAGACTGTCCTAATTTTTTTTAAATATTTAAATTAAAATGATGGCTCTGAATTATGATGTTAACCAGAATATTTTTTTTAAAACACTTAAAACGTGTTTTGAGGATACATATATCACCTAACATGAAGTTCTTGGATCAAGGCTGGTTTGTTTATTTTTATTTAAATTCAATTAGTCAACATATAGTACATCATTAGTTTTTAATGTAATGTTCAATAATTCATTAGTTGCATATAACATCCAGTGCTGGTTTCAATATGAATGGAGGAGTTCCTAAGGATTTTATTGTCATATGGCAGGGGTCTGGTGTCAAAAGCTCTAATTCATCTTTCTGTCCTGTGTTTCTCTAGGATCAAACAATTGTATAGCCTTCTAGCAGCTTTTATTTTCCTTTTAACATAACACTTAATGATAATGGTAATACAAGCAGTCAATAATTTCTGAGCTCCGACCTTATGTAAAAATGCTTATTAGAGCTTTACAAGTAGTATTTTGTATAGTTTTCTTGAGAAACCTATGAGGTGTATTCTATTACTGTCCTCACTGTATACTCAAAGGAGCATCAAGAGGTTAAGTTGCTTGTACCATGGTGAGTAGTGAGCTGGGCATGATGAAGCTGTCTGACTCCACAGTCCATATTTTTGCCCTACTCTCTCCTCTCTGCTCTACTGTTCCCAATTACCTGAGCTTACATATTGTCTTAGAACATTCTTCACCTTCCTCTGGTGTTTATTTGAAGACTTTATAATTAGATATGTAGGTGATCCGTTGATGCTTGGTGAAACACCCAAAAGCAAGAAGTCTACCACATTTCCTGGCACATAAAGGGACTCAGCAAACAATTGTTAAACTAATGAACGGTTAATAAATTAATAATGAATTAATGACTTAATGGATGAATGAATATTAAAAGATCAAAAAATCACTAGGAGTTATTTATTAGAAGAACATCTCCCAGGAATTATTTTCTATAAATTAAAAGCAAATGTTTTGGTGACATGCTGATATCTCTCCAATAATAAATGCTTATTTCTAGGGCTCCTAAAGGGAGAAATTTGGCAAGATGTAGTTGGATTTTCTTACCACATGGGCCCATTCACAATGTGTACTTTGGAGCTAGGTAATAAATGTGCAATCTTACTTTCCATGTGTTCTGGAAATATTAAGTCAATTGTCCTCCCATGATTTCATGAACCAGACTTCTCTTTGCCTCCTTTCAGTTAATTCAGTACCCCCCAAAAGACCACATGAGCTGGAAAGAAGGGGCAGATCTACCCTAAATATCTGTGGGACCCAGAGCAAGAATATAAATGGAGCCTGTATAACATATGTCTAAATCGATATAAATCAACATAACAAAATTTGAATAAATTTAAATGTTCATACTCAGAGGACAATGTTCTCATGCTCTCATAATTACTACAAGACCAGTTTCAAATTTAAAATTTTAGGCTCCTTGACTAGGTGTAGGATGTAAGTGAGAATCACTGAATTCTACTCCTGAAAACAATATTGCACTGTATGCTAAAGAACTAGAATTTAAATTAAAACTTAATAAATTAAATAAAATAAATTAAAATAAAATATAAAATAAAATCCTCAGACTCCTTCAATTTCTACACCAGACATGGCAGTGCAGAAAGAGCAAGCTTTGGCCCGCAGTCTCCAGCCCACCTCTTCTCTTGGTTCTAAATCCCAATACAGGTGGTCTCTCATGTACGAATATGGACTCTGCCACCCAGACTTCCAGGCTCTGACCCCTCAGTTTACACACAGTGCCCTCAGACTAAAAGTTCCCATACTAGCGTAGGGGCTGCCCTCAGGAGGATAGAACCAAAGGAGAGACTCGGGCGGGCCCCAGAAGTGGGCTCAAGACATTTGAGAAGGGAACTCTGGAGATGACAGCAGTCATGTACAGACTGAAAAATGTTAACAGCTTATTAATAAAGAGAATTTTAATATAGATAATTGATTAAGCAAGTATTGGAGGACTGAAAATGCCAATGGGAATATACACAACTCTTCCTTTTCTGAATATAATGCTACCAATCCAGATATCAACAGGACAATTCAAATGATATGCCAAGATTCTAAATTTTGCTGTGAAGGAGGAACATTGGAAAAAAGGATGTTGCAGCCTACAGATACATAAAGAAAGCTGGAGGTTCAGGTCCTTGCAATGTGCCTGGATGACTGCACAGTACTACTTAAATCTTGTCAATTCACACACTACTCTCTGGTGGACAGTGTCCTCCTGTCTGCTCTTCTGGATATTCACTGTAGGCAAAGGACCTCTGTGGAAATGTTGGACAGTGAAAGAGCCGAATGTGATCCATTCCAGGGATGGTAAGGAAAGTGTGATCCTCACAGGGGTGCTACTCCACCCTCACTCATCTTAGTAAGAAAGCATCCAAGCTCTTACATGACCACAGGTATTGCAATTTACCTAGAAAAATCTTAATATTTGGTGGAGTTCCAGATATTTTTTCCTGAGTTATGTTTTTCAGCTAAGTAATTTAAAAAGCCTCTCCACTGCGACTGATTTGGAAATAAGCGAGCAAATATAAAAATATTGCTAAAAGCCCATTGTTGTGTTTTTATTTAGTGAACAGAATTAATATCTTTCCATAGACACAAAAAGTGGCAAAGATCTTTATGTCAGAAATAGATAACCTTAAATATAAATCTTTCTGGGCATGTTTTTAGTGATCTCCTAGTTCTGGAGATCCTCAGTAGATAAAGTAGAAAATATGCAATTAATCCATCTAATTGGGGTAAAGACTTTCTGAGAAGAAAAATATTAGCTTAAACTTATCTAAAATTCCTAGCTTTCTTGCTTGATCATATTTTTTCTGAGTGAACTTGTGAAAGTCATTTAAGAAATCTGAGTTTATGGCACATGGGTGACTCAGTTGGTTGACCATCAGACTCTGGATTTGGGCTCGGGTCATGATCTCAGGGTCCTGAGGTTGAACCCTGCATTGGCTCCACCCTAGGAAGGGAGTCTTCTTGAGATTCTCTCTCTTGTTTTCCCTCTGCCCCTCCCCCCGCTTGCCCTCTCTCTCAGCTCTCTAAAATAAATAAATCTTAAAAAAAAAGAAAAGAAATCTGAGTTCATTTGTAAAAGTGAAGTTGAATAAGATTACCCACTTCTCAAAGTATCTTTGAGACTTGGAAATAATAACTACTTTAAACCACACATCTTTCTTTTTTCTTTTTTCTGTTACAGGTCAGAGCTCTTAAATATTATGACCAGTAGAAGAACCAGCTTATAGCCCCCCTATAACTCCACTTAGAGAAACCCAAGGGGAATGGGATGCCTCTTCTTTTTTTTTTCTTAAAGGTTTTATTTATTTATTCGACAGAGATAGAGACAGCCAGTGAGAGAGAGAACACAAGCAGGGGGAGTGGGAGAGAAAGAAGCAGGATCATAGCAGAAGAGCCTGATGTGGGGCTCAATCCCACAACACCGGGATCACGCCCTGAGCTGAAGGCAGACGCCCAACCGCTGTGCCACCCAGGCGCCCCTGGGATTCCTCTTCTAGAGAAGCCTCCAGGGCAGGACACTGGGAGCTTCTATCCCAGGCTTTCTTGTCTTCACATGTAAACTTCACTAAGAGCACTGCTTACATGAATTGAATTCAAGTGCATTTCTAAAATTTGGCACAATGTATAACACAGTCCCTAGGTGAACATTAATATGTAGGGTGGTTAGTTTTGTTTTCAGGCTTTCTTAGAGATGGGACAAAAGGGATTCACATTGCTTCAGAAGGGACCCTGATGGACATTAGAAGAAGCCTCCTGACATAGGAGTTGTTACACCCAGAGCAGCAGGACAAAAAAAAGAGACAGGTTACCTTCTTTCATTTGAAGAGAATTTAAAAGTGAAATGAAGTAAATAAATGAAGACTAGTTATAGACAAAGGATAGAAGAGTTGATCTTTCAAGATGTACTCTTGAACCTACTACTCAATTTCTGGGCCAATAAACACTCCTGACTTCCCTGCTTAATACTGAACACCCAGCAAAGCCACTATACCGCGATAGCAATCAACAGCAATGCTTCCTAATTTTGATGCCGGCTTTTATGCCAAAGTCATCACATTGGTTTCATGCATATACCCATGTACAGGATGAGTTAAGATTGTCCCAAGAAAGTTATGCTTTCTAATTCACCTCTTCCTGTTCATCCTTTAATACGGCAGAAGGATGCCACATGCTTTTTTCTCAGCTTCTTCATGGCTGTCTTCATTTCAGCATTTCTGAGTGTGTAGATGAGAGGATTCAACATGGGTGTGACCACTGTGTAAAAGGTGGAGAGCACCTTATCCACGGAGAAGCTGCAGAAAGGCCTCAGACAGATGAATACACATGGCACAAAGATCAGGCTGACCACAGTTAGGTGGGAGGCACAGGTGGAGAGTGCCTTGCTCTGGCCCTGGCGGAAGCGCGTTCTCAGGGTGATCAGGATGATGGCATAAGAGAGTAGCAAGACCACAAAACAGACGAGAGATAGCAGACCACTGTTTGAGACCATCAGCACCTCTACTACATAGGTGTCCATGCACGCTAGCTTGATGACCTGTGGGACATCACAGTAGAAGTTGTCCAGTTCATTGGGGCCACAGAAGGGCAGCTGGATCACCAGTGTGACCTGTGTGAGAGAGTGGATGAAGCCCCCACACCAACAGGCCAAAGCCAACTGAAAGCACAGCTGGCGGTTCATGACTGTCAGGTACTGCAAAGGACTACAGATGGCAACATACCTATCATAGGCCATGACTGTCAGCAGAAACATCTCACTGGCTCCCAGAAAGTGCAAGAAGTAGATCTGGGCCAAGCACCCGGAAAAAGAGATGATCTTGCCTTGCTGTAGAAAATCTCCCAACATCTTGGGCACGGTAACACAGCTCAGGCATAGGTCAATGAAAGACAGATGGCCACCAATTTTTTTTTATTTATAGTTGGCTTTGAATTTAATAACGTATAGTTGGCTATTGGATTTAAATAAACTACATTGAATTTAAATAAAACATTTTTAACTGACTTCAGTCCCTCAAAGTGTGGCAATATTTCTTTTTTTGTTTATTTTTTTAAGATTATTTATTTATTTGAGAGAGAGAGAGAAGAGAGGGAGAGGGAGAAGCAGACTCCCTGCTGAGGAGAGAGCCTGATGCAGGACTGGATTCCAGGACCCTGGTATCATGACCTGTACTGAAGGCAGACACTTAACTGACTGAGCCACCCAGGAGCCCCTATTTCTTTTTTTTTTCTTTTTTTCAAGATTTATTTATTTGCGAGAGAGAGAAGGAGAGAAAGGTTGTACTTTTGATGTCGTGGTCCCACCACATATGTGACCTCCTCTTCACCTGCCTATAGAGTCAGGTCCCCAGGTACATCTAATTCTACATTCTGATAAATAATAGAAGAAACCACCTCATTCACTAGAATCATTTGGAAAAGTAAAACAAAGCAAAAAAGACAGGAAACCATTTGCTGTCAGATGTACAGCCCTACTTAAGCTCTGATACAATGGAAATTTTCTAAGCTTCTTTGGCTATACCAAGGATTGTGAATTTTCATATGGAGATGGCATTCCAGTGTTCTTTTCAATGATCTAAGATGTTTAATTAGCCAAGATCAAGTTCTTATGTAAAAGAACATAGGACATACAGAAAATGCTAGTATAGTCAAGACATTGTAAAAACACTTTATGAACAAATGCATCACAGAACAAAACAGATTATTACATTATTATCATAGGCACTTATTTCATGAGAAGGAACTAGAACTTGATATCAGATTTCTACCTTCCCTAGTTTATTGCATAATACCTACAGTTTACTGAATATATTATATCCAAGATCATATACATTTCTTGTTTTAATGTATAGGTTAGCCTTTAACAGATATTGTGTTCTTTGTCTTCTTCAAATTCCTAATTAAGCTCTCCACTTCAAGTATTGCTATACATCATTGATCCTCAACTAGGAGTATATATCAAAATCAATAGGGAGCAGCTGGGTGGCTCAGTCACTAAGCATCTGGCTTCAGCTCAGGTCATGATCTCAGGGTCCTGGGATCAAGCCCTGCATTGGGCTCCCTGCTCCACTGGGAGCCTGCTTCTTCCACTCCCGCTCCCCCTGCTTGTGTTCCCTCTCTCACTGGCTGTCTCTCTCTCTGTCAAATAAATAAATAAATAAAGTCTTTTAAAAAATCAATAGGACCATTTTACAAATTATAGTTGCCCTGAACCTTGTACCTGGAGATTCTAATTCAGAAGATGAATGATGGGTCAATTTTCTAAAAAAATTCTTGATGGATGAGTTTTGGATTTTCTTCCTTGTAGGCATTATGGCCATACTCAGGATAATCCAGGACCAGATACATTCACAAGTGAATTCTACCAGACATTTAAAGAAAAATTAATACCTATTCTCCTCAAACTATTCCAAAAAAGTAGAAGAAGAAGTCAACCTTTCAAATACATTCTACAAAGTCACCATTAGCCTAATACCAAAACTAGACAAAGACATTACAAAAAAACCAGAAAACTATGGGCCAATATCTCTGATGAACAAAGATGCAAAAATCATCAACAAGCTATTAACAAACCACATACAACAATTGATCAAAAACATCTTCACTATAATCAGGTGAGATTTATTCCCAGGATGCAAGATGGTTCAATATTCACAAATCCATCATCATACACCACATTAACAAAACAAAGGTTAAAAATCATATGATCATCTCAATAGATGCAGATCGAGCATTTGACAAGATTCAACATCCATTCATGATAAAAACTATCAACAAAATAGAAATAACATACCTCAACATAATAAAGACCATACATGGAAAATCCACAGCTAACATCACGCTCAATGGTGAAAAACTGAGAGCTTTCCCTCTAAGGTCAGGAACAAGACAAGGACATCCACTCTCACCCTTTTTATTCAACAAAGTACTGTAAGGCCTAGCCACGACAATCAGATGAAAGAAAGAGAGAGAGAGAGAAGAAAGGGAGGGAAGGAGGGAGGAGAGAGAGAAGGAGGAAAGAAAGAAAGAAAGAAAGAAAGAAAGAAAGAAAGAAAGAAAGAAAAAAAGAAAGAGAAAGAAAGAAAGAAAGAAAGAAAGAAAGAAAGAAAGAAAGAAAGAAAGAAAGAGGAAGAAAGAGAGAGAGGAAAGGAGGGAGGGAGGGAAGAGAGAGAGAGAGGGCATCCATATTAATAAAGAAGTTAAACTGTCACTATTTGCAGATGGCATGATACTATAGATAGAAAATCCTAAAGACTCCACCAAAAAAACCTACTACAAATAAACAAATTCAACAAAGTAGGAGAATACAGAATTAATACTCAGAAATTGATAGCCTTTCTATATATACACTAACAGTGAAGTCACAGAAAGAGAAATTTTTTAAAAATCACACCATTTATAATTGTATGAAAAAGAATGAAATACCTCAGAATAAACTTAACCCAAAGAGGTGAAAGACCTGTACTCTGAAAACTATAAAACACTGATTAAAGAAATTCAAGACAACACAAATGGAAAGATATTCCATGCTTATGGATTGGAAGAATTAACATTATCAAAATAGCCATACTACACAAAACAATCTACAGATTCAATGCAAATCCCTATAAAAATACCAAAAGCATTTCTCACAAAAGTAGAGTAATATGAAAATTTGTATGGAATCACAGAAGACCCCAAATAGCCAAAGCAATCTTGAGAAAGAATAAAGCCAGAGGTATCACAATTTCAGATTTTAAAATATACTAGAAAGTGGCTAATCAAAACAACATGGTACGGGCACAAAAATAGATACATAGACCAAATGGAACAGAGTAGAGAGGCCAGAAGTAAGCACATTTAAATGGTCAATTCATCTATGACAAAAGACGGAAGAATATACAATAAGGAAAAAGAAAAGACAGTCTCCTCAATAAATGGTTCTGGAAAAACTGGACAGCTACATGCAAAGGAATGAAACTGGAATACTTACTCACACCGTACACGAAAAAAAAAAAAAAAACCTCAAAATGGATTGAAGACTTAAATGTGAAACTGAAACCATAAAACTCCTAGAAGAGAATATAGGCACTAATTTCTCTGACATTGGCCAGGTCACACTTAGTCTCCTAAGTCAAGGGGAAAAAAGCAAAAAGAAGCTATTGGGACTATACCAAAATAAAAATCTTTTGCACAGTGAAGAAAACCATCAGCAAAATATAAAGACAACCTATTGGATGGGAGAAGATATTTGCAAATGATATATCCGACCAGGTGTTAATATCCAAAATATACAAAGATCATATATAACTCAACATCAAAAAAATGAGCCCCATTAAAAAAATAAGCAGAAGACCTGAACAGACATTTTTCCAAAGAAGACATACAGACAACCAACAGACACATGAAAAGATGTTCAACAGCAGTTATTAGGGAGATGCAAATCAAAACCACAATGAGGTATCACTTCACACCTGTTAGGATGGCTAAACTCAAAAAAACAAGAAACAAGTGTTGGCAAAGATATGGGAAAAAAGCAACCCTTGCTTGTAATATAAATTGGTATAGTCACTGTGGAAAACAGTATGGAGGTTCCTCAAAAAATTAAAAATAGAAATACCACATGACCTAATAATTCCACTATTGGGTATTTATCCAGGGAAAACAAAAACACTAAGTCGAAAAGATATATGCAACCGTATGTTAATTGCAGCATTATTTACAATAGCCAAGACATGAAAGCAGCCCAAGTGTTCATCAGTACATGAATGGATAAGGAAAATGTGGGGTATACACACACACATGCGCGCGCGCGCACGCACACACACACACACACACACACACACACACACACACATAAAAAAAGGATGAGCTCATGCCATGTGAGACAACATGGATGGACCTAGAGGGTATAACGCTGAGTGAAATAAATCAGACCGAGAAAGACAAACACCATGATTCCACTCATAAATGGAATCTTATAAAATGAATAAACAAGCAAAAAGTCAAATCAAACCTATATATACAGAGAACTAATGGTTGCCAGAAGGGAAGGGAGTAGGGGGTTGGGCAAAACAGGTGAAGGGGAGTGAGAGATACAGGCGTCCAGTTATGGAATGAATAAGTCAGGGGAATAAAAAGCAGAGCATGAGGAATACAGTCAATAATATTGTAGCAATATTCAATAGTCAATAGTCAATAACATTGTAGCTATACACGTGGTAAGCATAGCATAATGTATAAACTGGTCAAATCACTAAGTTGACACCTGAAACCAATGTAACACTGTGTCAATTATAGCCAAAATAAAAATATATTTTTTTAAAAGACAGGCAATGTAAAAAATAAAAATAAAATAAATTCTACTTGTCCTCTAAGTCGGTGCTTCTGAAACTAACTGAAGTCCAGCATTTTTCCCCAATTTTTTACAGTTGATAGTTTTATAAATAAAAATAACTAGAAATTGAAATATAAAAACATAAATATAGCCCATTTTGTATTATTAGATTCAACATGCATAAAACTCATTTCCTGGAAATGTTTTAAATGTTTACCCTTATTTTCTATATTTGCCATGGGCTGGTAACAATAATTTGAGGACTGCATTGGTGCACTGACCACACTTTGAGTAGCACTATTCTGCATTACATCTCAAGCCCTCTCTTCAATGAGCTTGTTAAGATGTCTCTCCCACTGAGTTTTAACCTCTATAAATTTCTTCCTTCCTCTGAATTTCTTTAGTGTCTATAAATATAACATAATGCAGTCATGTACCTTGTAGTTGTCTTTAATTACTTTGGAGTACCAGGTATTGTTTTTACAAATAATAAAGCTCATATAATTTTTAAAATGTCATTTATTCAGCAAATATTTAATGAGGACCAGTAAATGCAATGCATTTTTATCACTTGGATTAATTCGAATTTGATTCATACCTGTTCTCTGCTTTCAAAGACTTTACAATCTGGGAGGAGAGAACAGGTAAGCACACAAATAAGTATAACATAGAGCAGTTTATGACAAGTGTCTTAAGAAAGATACAAAGATGGTTAAATAAAAATTCAGAGATGGAAAAGTTGCTTTGGTTAGGAGAATAAGAAAGAATACACATTACAGAAAAACGTCATTTGAAATAGACCTTGGAAGAGAGATGGGTTTTTTGCAGGTGTAGATGGAGGTAATGAGGATTCTGAATAGACAAAGAGACCACAAAGAAATGAATATGGGAGACTGAAAGCTATCCAGAGAATGAAATGTGGTCCAATATCTATAAAAGGGAGTAAGGAAAGTTAAACAAGAACAGTAATCTGAAACCAATTTATAGAGAACATGGAAATTTCTGAATAATAAAACTATTGATGTTTTTTGAGCAAGCAAGTAATAAGATCAAGGCCATGTTTTAGGAGTTCCTGAGTCCTGAAGTAAAATAACTAAGAGGTAATAAAGGTCTAAATACTATTTTTCCCCTTTAGTCTTTCAATGCAAGGAGTTTATTTTTGGATATTCCTCAAGTGGTCTGTGGACCACAGACCCGTGTTCGCACAGATTCTTGATGTTCTCAATCATTTTACACTATGTGGTATGAACATTCATTCTCATTTAGGTATTTTAGCCATACTACATAAATTAAGGTAAAAATGAGACACTAATCAATGAAATCAAATACTTGTGTCATATTAATTGGGAAGCTACATGTTCCTCGTTAGTATTTAAGTCAATTAACTTAAATACTGGCACTTCTTGCTCCTTTCTTTCATATCTAAAGAGTTCTCCCATGCTGACCTTCTAGAATCACTTCTAATTTCTACAAATTTTTATTGTCAATATCCTACAGTGCTCTGGACCTCAACATTTTCCTCATTTAGGCTTGTTGTACTTTATTCCTGTATCCTCCAACATATGTACAGATATTAGAAGTGTTGGCGATGATGCAGAGAAAGGGGAACCTCTTGCATTGTTGGTGGGAATGCAAACGGGTGCAGGCCCTCTGGAGAACAGTATGGGAGTTCCTCAAAAACTTAAAAATAGAGCTACCCTACAACCCAGCAATTTCACTAAATACTATGTATTTACCCAAAGAATACAAAAATACAGAATTGAAGGGATACACACACCTCGATGTTTATAGGAGCATTATCAACAACAGCCAGACTATAGAGAGAGCCCAAATGTCCATCGACTGATGAATGGATAGAGATGTGGGGCGTGTGTGTGTGTGTGTGTGTGTGTGTGTGTGTGTGTGTGTGTTGGAATATTACTCAGCCATCAAAAAGGGTGAAATCTTGACATATGCAGTGACATGGATGGAGTTAAATGTATATTATGTGTATTATGCTAAGTGAAATAAATCAGTCAGAGAAGGACAAACGCCATATGATCTCACTAATATGTGGCATTTAAGAAAGAAAACAAATTAACATGGGAAGGGGAAAAGAACAAAAGGAGAGAGGGGAAAAAAGCTGTAGGAGACTCTTAATGAGAGAGAACAAATTGAGGGTTGATGAAAGGAGGTGAGCTGGGGATGGACTAAATGGGTGATGGGCAGTAAGGAGGGCACTTGTGATGAGCACTGGGTGTTGTATGTAAGCGATGAACCACTGAACTCTACACCAGAGACCAATATTGCACTGTATGTTAACTGCCTAAAGTTAAATTAAAAAAAATATTTTTTAAGAAGTATTCCTAAACTTCATACCAAAACTTTTGGTGACACATTGTGCTTTATTGTTTCTCAAATCGTATCTTCTGGAATCTTTTTGGAATCCATATTCCAGACAAGCAAACTTTGTAAATAATGGTGCCTCAGAGAAGTTATTATTCTTTACTAATTCCTCAGAGAACATGCAATCATTAACTTTTTAAAGATCTATTGGCTTGGAGGAGAAGAACTTTCCTAATGCTATTGAGGCCAAGTCCCAGGAGAACATATGATTAAAAAAAAAGTGGATTCTTAATATTTGTGAAGCAATAAAATTCCTTATCCAGCTGGACAGAGAAGTATATGGTTCATCAAACAGGTCCTTCAGAGATTTGGTACATATCCAAACAATGATATCTTTACCTTTTGATTACTGCAGAAGATCTTAATACCTCTGTGTCAATCCCTTTCATTCCAGAATTTCATAATGTTGATTTATTTATGCTCCTGGTTTGGAACATTTAAAAAATGGATACATACTACTAAAAGAAGCACAAATACAGCTTCCACCAAATAATTCTAAAAGACTTTTCTAAGGACTGGAGTGGACAACAGGGTGGAAAAAAAAAACCTGCTTTTGAAAATTTTGTGTTTGTGCCCCAAATGTAAGCTCTCACAACTTTCAGAACTCACATCCCTTCATACTGCCACACACACACACACACACACACACACACACACACACACACAATTCAGGGAATTCAGATCCCTGACATCTTTTCCATGAGAACGTAGGATGAAGTACGTTTACTTATAACAATAGCAACAACAAAAAAAGTATTTGACTTCTGTCTTTTGGTGCAGATTTTTAAATTAAGCATATAAAAAGTCAATGCCAAATTTTATGGGGGGAAAAGGTTTCAGAAAGTAAACTTCCATACCTAGCTGTTATTTTGCAAATTGTTACAGGTAAAAGATTAAGTGAAACTTAAAGCCCCTGCTTCCGACAGAAGACACTGCAACACTGCAGTATTAAAAGTCAGTGCTGGTAAGTAACATTATGGTCTAACATTTTTATGATGCTTAAGCTAACAGCAAGAGCAACAGAAATGAGGCATATTGGCTTTAAAATTACTGCTAACTTGCTATACAATATGTCCATTTATTTTACATATTTAAATGATATGTTAAGCAATATATTTAACTGAGATGTAAATAGTAAAATTAAAGCCTTCTTTACTGAGTCTATTGCCCTATAAGATGGGTTTAGGAAAAGAAACTAGTACATGTC
The DNA here is from genome assembly GCF_024610735.1 of Ursus americanus. Classification (NCBI taxonomy): domain Eukaryota; kingdom Metazoa; phylum Chordata; class Mammalia; order Carnivora; family Ursidae; genus Ursus; species Ursus americanus. Next base: position 6,129,437 of record NC_142130.1, on the reverse strand, counting down.
TTAATTGTTAACTTTGTGTTATATGCTATCCAGAAACTACTGTACATCATCCCTGCTCCAAAATAATAAGCTTTACAAAATGAAGTTAACTTGGGTGCCTGGGTGGCTCAGTTGGTTAAGTGTCCAACTCTTGATTTCAGCTCAGGTCATGATCTCAGGGTCGTGAGATCTAGCTCTGCATTGGGCTCCATGCTGGGCATGGAGCCTGCTTAAGATTCTCTCTCTCTCCCTCTCCTTATGCCCCTTCCCCCCCTTCTCTTTCTCTCTCTCTCTCTCAAAAAAAAAAAAAGGGGGGGGGGGTTTAACTTTGCCTAGTTCTATCATGGTACCATAATGAGGAAGAGATTCAGAAGCAGGCAAAGTTTGTTTCCGTGCAGCCAGCTACCTACTATGTCCAAAACTCAGAGTACATAACCAAGAACAAGTAGACTACATTCTCTTCCTAACTGATGATTCTTTTGAAAAATGACCCCATGTTCATTGTCTTCTCTTCCTTCTGAAAAAGGAGCACATTTAAAACTAGCCCTAGCTGCTAATAACATGTCTCTTGACCTTGCAGGTTACTGACCCAATGAATGTCTCTGAGCCATATTCCAGCTTTGCTTCTCTAAGAGAATTCATACTCCTAGGTTTTTCTTGTGAGTGGAAGATTCAGATCCTCCTCTTCTCACTCTTCACTACAACGTATGTTTTGACCATAACAGGGAATGGGGCCATTGTTTGCGCTCTGTGGTGTGAATGGCGACTCCACAGCCCCATGTACATAATCCTGGGGAATTTCTCCTTTCTAGAGATCTGGTATGTCTCTTCTACAGTTCCCAAGATGTTGGTCAATTTCCTCTCAGATAAAAAGACCATCTCCTTTACTGGGTGTTTCCTCCAATTTTATTTCTTTTTCTCTTTGGGAACATCTGAATGTTTCCTCTTGGCCGTCATGGCCTTTGATCGGTATCTTGCTATCTGCCATCCCTTGCACTACCCTAGTATCATGACTGGGCATTTCTGTACCAAACTGGTCATTATCTGCTGGGTTTGTGGATTTCTGTGGTTCCTGACCCCCATTGTATTCATCTCTCAGATGCCCTTCTGTGGCCCAAACATTATTGACCACGTTGTGTGTGACCCAGGGCCACTCTTTGCATTGGCATGTGCCTCTGCTCCAACAACCCAACAGCTGTGCTATACTCTAAGCTCATTAGTTATCTTCGGTAACTTCCTTTTTATCCTTGGGTCCTATACACTTGTCCTATTGGCTGTGTGGCGTATGCCTTCAGCCACTGGGAGACATAAGGCCTTCTCAACCTGCGGGTCTCATTTGGCTGTGGTGTCACTATTCTATGGCTCTCTGATGGTCATGTATGTGAGCCCAGGACTCGGGCATTCTGCTGGTATACAGAAAGTTGCAACTTTGTTCTATGCTATGGTGACTCCACTCTTCAACCCCCTCATTTATAGCCTTCGGAATAAGGAGATAAAAGCAGCCCTGAGGAAAGTTCTGGGGCGTCTCGACATAACCCGAGATACACGAGATGATCCCTCCATTATCAGGTCAGTATAGTCTCACAAAAAGCAATCAGGATTATATAGTTATTCAAACCTTCAAATATAAGTCTAGTGATATTAACTATGTCAGCTTTTGAAATTAAACATCCATGGGGATACTTACAGAGTGGCCAGATTATATAGATAAATGGAAGTACTGGGTTCTACTTTGGCACTCGGAGTGTACATGAACTAGGGAATGGACACATCTGGGTGTTTTCTGGATAGTTCATATGGTTCTCCTGTTGTAAAAATTTCTGTGTTCTATTTGATAATTTAGGTTAACGGTTCTGGGATCAATTAAATTATGTCATTTTGTTTGTTTAGTTGTTGGTAAACAAAAGAAAGAAATTTTTTTTTTCTGCTTATGGTTCTTTTCTTATTTGACTATATCATTTTGGTGATCTGGTCACCACTGCTAAATAAACCCTTAAAGCAATTATCCAAAATTTCTACAGGACCATAATGCTGTGCTAGCCTAATGATATTCAGACATATGTTGTTGGTTTTCCTTATACATTACCTCTTTCTAAGCTCCTTAAGGGGCAGATTCTAATTCTAACAACATCAATCAAAATATTCAGAAATACAGTTTTCTGAGTGTCAATATTTTTACTAAGTAAAGTTTCACCAAAGGCCTAATTGGTCAATTAATTGGGTTTTAGATAATCTCCTTTGGGTTTTAGAATATCTCCTTCTAAAAAATGCAGAGGGAAATGATCTACTTTGTAATAAATTACTTCAGTTCAAAAAAATAAGTGACAGTTCATTGTTATTTGTTGCTGCGACAGTATTAAAATAACAGTAAGGAAAAATTTTAAGGACGAAAAGCATCCAGAAATCAATCACTTTACAGTGATACAATACACTTTACATTTTCATTTATACGTGTGCTTTATTTAATATATCAAAGTTGTTCCTATATTATCATCAAGTTTTTAAACATTGTTTTTAGGAACTTTTAATTTTCCATTCAACTAGTATGTATGGATTGTAAAGTTTCATGTGGTGAGATCAATATTTTCCTAGAAGGAGGATTGTCCTTCCAAGTAGCTTGACTTTTGCAGGATATAAGAAAGGGAATTTCCAGAAAGGGGATTAGGAGAAAAATGCATGCACCACTACACAATAAGGATCACTTAGAATTATTATCCAGGGATTCAGACCCTCCTTCCAGCCACACCAATCCTTTTGTTATGCAGTACGGTTACTTCCATTCTTTTATTGCAAAAATTAACATCTCAATTAAATCTTGTAAAGATTTGTCATGATGATGTTTGCAAACTAGGTTAGGACTCATCATCTAACCTAAAACTGCTCCCGGAAAATCCAGGATGTACGACTACTATATGTATGTATCAATTCTCCCTCCAGGGTTTTTATCTTAGAACAGTTTCCTGAGAGAAATGGATTACTCAGTTCAAAAGATAAGACTGCACTTGTGATTTTTGCAATGGACACAGGCTGATTCATATCATGCTTGACTTGACTGAAACTCTTTTTGAATTTTTTGGCCTGTTTTTAGAGTAATAATTAAATAAATTTGATTATGAAGAAATTAAAATATTTTTTCATCATCACAATCATTCATTTTTCCTGAGCAACACATGAGGTGCTTTGTTGAAGTTTGGGAAACAAATGTGTATTTAATTTTTCCATACACATTCATGAGTTTTGACTAAAATCCTAGGCTTTGTAGTGCTTCATTTTTTGTTGTTGTTGTTGTTCTTTGTTTTTGTCTTTTAAGGATTTTCTAGCCACTAAATCATTCTGTCTTGCTGTTTATTTGGATATAAATATTTGCTCGACTATCAGCCTCCTAAAGTGGTATCATTGAGAAAAGGGCCTAGCTCTTGGTTTCCATCACTGTATTCATTTTCTTATTTTATGCTCAATACATGCATGGCAGAATGTATTACTTGCATATTTACTATCCATTTTTCTTATCTTCCTGCTTAATACAATCTCAATTCTTTTTTATATATAATTTTTATTTTGTTATATTAGTCACCATACAGTACATCCCGTTTTTGATGCAATGTTCCATGATTCATTATTTGCGTATAATACCCAGTGCACCATGCAATATGTGCCCTCCTTAATACCCTTCTCTTCTGGTGGCAATGTACCCAGTTTGAAAAATCAAAATTAGCCTCCTTTATATAGGGGTGAATGTGTGGCACACTTCTGTTCAATCAAAAATGTAAGTGGAACATAGACTGGCCTCTATCCTGCTGTCTGCAGCTCCAGCTGTTATCTTAGGATGATAAGGTGACTTTGAGGATGAAAAGATATACTAAGAAGGATTTATCAAGAGCCAGGAGAGCTTGAGTTCCTGGTGGTATCTTGGAACTGCTTACCTCTGGACTGCCATGGGTTATCTATCTCTGGAAGTGTATATGTGGAGGGAAAAAAAAACCCAAATCTTTACCTTGTATAAGCTGCTGTTACTTGGGTTTCTATTATACACAACTGAATCTAAGTCTAATATATACGACAATTCTGGATTCCTGGATAGATTTTGAGTTTCAAATATTTATTACATAAATCTTCATGTGATGTATGTAGTTATTGTCTTAATTTTTTTGTTTTTATTTATTTATTTGACAGAGAGAGAGTGAGAGAGAGAGAGAGAGAGAGAGAGCACACCCAAGCAGGAAGAACAGCAGGCAGAGGGAGAAGCAAACTCCCCACGGAGCAGGGAGCCCAATGCGGGGCTCAATCCCAGGGTCCTGGGATCATGACCTGAGGCAAAGGCAGATGCTTAAATGACTGAGCCACCTAGGCACCCCTTATTATCTTAATTGAAAAGAAATTCCTATAAGCATTCCTCCTACATGCATACCTCCTCTACGGTATTCATTTATTAGATAAGTCCAGCCCTTTGGCTTGCATTGCCATGCAGTTCTGAGGGTAGCTACATAGAACATAGCCATAGTTTCCAAGAGAGAAGGTATTGGCACAGAATTCTTGCCAATATTAAAGTCAACAGAACTGGTTCCTTCGCTTACTCATGTGACTTTGGACGACATACTTGGTTTCATTAAGTCTCATCTATGAAATGAGTATGAGAACGTTTACCCAAACTTTGTCACAGAATTTGTGAAGATGAATTGAGAGACTGTGTCAAAGTGTTTTGTAAGTGATAAAGAGCTTTCCAAGTAAAAAATACTAGTATTAACCAAAATCAATTTCATAATACTATATATAAGATTTTATTCTGATTATCACAGCAATTTTGTGAGGAAGGTATTATGCTTAGCCTAAGTTTAAAGATTTAAAAAGCAAGCAAGAAAGGATAACTTGTCCATACTTCAGAAAAATGAATGATTGGAATGATGAAAAAATATTTTAATATCATCGTAATCAAATTTATGTAATTGCTACTCCAAAAACAGGCAAAAGCAATTCAAAAAAAGTTTGAATCATGTCAAGCATGATATGAATCAGAGTGTGGGGAACCTTTCTATCTTTGGAATACTAAATTACCCAAACTCAGTCCTGGCTCAGATTTCACGATTTCCTTCCCTGAAGTTTGTTAATGGCTCATATCCTCTGGAAAAGAGGACCTTACCATTAGGTTAGAAATCTATCATTCTCTTTCTTCTTCTTTCTCTTCTATACTCCCAACCTTGGTTTGAAGGTCAAATTCCCTCTGGTAAGATTACGGGCTCTGTTTCAATCTTCCTGCCACAAAGGAGCTTAATATTAAGACTAACCAGGAAGATGGAGAGGAAAGACATGGAAATGGTGGAGCTAGTGTGTTGTTCTTATTGCAAGGAAGAAAGAAAACTCCCCTGGGAAATGGAGAAAGGTCTTCTTCTTTCAAGTGGCAGAAGGATATGATACAAAAGTAGTGAGAACTGAAATCCCCAAACCAGACTAGAAAAGAGGAAATTATGAAGTAGAAAAAGTTGATAAGAAGTAAAAGAGAGTAAAAATCATGCAGATTTGGGAGAAGTTACAAAGTTAGCAAAGCACTCTCCTCTCTGCCCTGGCTGTCACACCTATGTGTGAGAGAGGGCATAGGCCATTGTGGAGGAAAGAATCACAGACGAAAGGCTTTTATATCCTTGTTGCAGAAATTTCAACTCTGTCTCCACTGAGCTTCATTTCCTCTGCTCTGAGAAATTTCAACTCTGTCTCCACTGAGCTTCATTTCCTCGGCTCAAAATAAACTAACCGCTAACCCTGTACCAGATAAGTTTTGTGGACGTAGTGGAAACTGATAAGGAAAGAAGCAAAAACAGAGAATCTCCCCTACATAGAGATGCTGACCCTCTCTAGGGGAAGTCAGAGGCCTCAAGCTAGGCAGGGGCTAGGCAGAGATTAAGGGAAACACTGGGTATAAGCTTGCCACAATTTAACTGGCCAAACGAGGAACTGTCATTTGTGGACAATCTGAGTGATGGCTCAGGTAATTCCATCAAAACAAATTTCCTAAGGACAAAGGGTACTCGCTCCACAGTCCAGATTTGTTCTGTATTCCTAGGATTTCTGCCCCAGTGACATTGTGTCTCCTTGGTCTGAGATCTATTTCAGGCTTTGAAATCTCCTAGATACTAGAATAGAAAAGAAAAGGAATATCAAGAATGACAGGACATCCTATTTGACACAGTCAGAGACTGCAGTGTGAGCACAAGAAACAACCTTTCTAAAATGCAAGGGGGTTGCTGAGGAGCCTGGAAGAAGGCAGCAGTGGTTGTGGTGACTGAGCAGAGCCCAGGGACAGGATGCTTCCCACATCACCACATCAACTATGTACTTCAATCCATATCTGAAGGGGTCCCCCTCTAAAGATGAAGATTGCTCTCTCTCCAGTCAGTGTTGGTATGGAGACCTACCTGCACATCCCACACCAGTGAAACAGTTTGCTGACTAAATTTAAAAAACTCCTCGTGCCAGGAAAGATTCAGCACATTCTCTGTACTGGAAAACTTTGCTCCAAAGAGAGCTATGACAATCTCAAGACTCTGGCCAGTGATGTTCACATTGTGAGAGTAGTCTTTGACGAGAATCTGAATTATGCAGAACAGAAAGTTGTGACTGCTGGGCAGTTCAAAATTGGTTTGATCGGTAGGCATCAAGTTATTGCATGGGAGACATGGCCAGCTTAGCCCTGCTGCAGGGACAGTTTGATGCGGACAGTCTTATCTCAGGACACACACACAAATTTGAAGCATTTGAGCATGAAAAACAATTTTACATTAACCCAGGTTCTGCCACTGAAGCATATAATGCCTTAGCAACAAACATTATTCCTACATTTGTCAGTGGATAGCCAGGCCTCTACGGTTGTCATTTATGTGTTTCAGCTACCTGGAGATGATGCAATAGTAAAAGGAATCGAATACAAAAAAATCTTAAAGCCAGGCCTGTCTTGCTGTTTTTTTCCTTCCCCTGTTCAATTCAAGTAATTAAACATTTATAAGCCACAAGATCATATCACATTTAATACCTTTTACAGTAAAATACTGTCTTCTGTTAATACAATGTTCTAAGCTTCTTGTAAACTGTAGGAATATAGTCCACTTCTGTATATGATTTCTATGAAAAAACGCCCACCACACAGTAAATGGTCATGTGCTAGGAAAATTTTACCCTTGTAAATACCCTCAAAGTTCATATCTGGAACTTCACTATAAAAAGTAGTGCAAGAGGAAAAAGAATCTAGATTTTCTTGTGTACATTTTTTTCTTCAGTAATAAAGTTACCTTTCATTTATAGAAATAAATAAATAAAAGATAAAATGCAAGGGAATGTCCAGAGAAATAGAATGGCTCAGCATCAAGTATGTTGAGTGACATTCACAATGAGGGTGATAGTTTTGCAAGGTCAAATCATCTGGACAATGCAGCCCTTGGCTCTTCTCCTCAGTCCTCTTCTGAAAACACTGAACTCTGAAGCACACACAAATCTGGTAGTCAAGGAAAGGGAGCTTTAGTGCTTCCAAAGCCAGCATTTATGTGATCACCCCAGCATGTTATCTTCATGGTGAACTCAAGTGCAAGACAGAAAAGTCTGTATCTTTTAATACCAAATCTTCCTGTGGCCAAAGGCATGAGGTACTGAATAAGCACCAACTCTGTCAGGAGGATGATGCTCTCACTATTGTTAGCTGCCATCTCTCTCTGCCAGTCTGGCCTTTTGCCTCTATCTTTCCTGGGACCTAGAAGGGGGACATATGGTGGCTGGTCATCTCATAATAAGGAACTGGAGGCCTTACCATGGGAAAGGAATAAGAAAGCAGTGAGGAGGGGTCAATGGAAACTCCTACCTCCATCACTATATTCTGAACACAAAACTATCAACATTTCATATTTTGTTTTACTGTGTTTTCCTCTGTTTTATTCTCCAGTTCACTTTTTCCACCTCCTTTATATTTTACCTGAACTAACTTTTGAGGCTCTCTTCATAAACTTGACATAAACTCAGCAGTAAAACTTCACTTGAAATGTTTTCTTAGTCCTACATCAGGACTTCTGTAGTGGAAAGACCACCATACTTGGAGGCAGGAAACCTGGGCTGTAGTCCCAACTCCACCACTTTTACTTGTGATATCTAGCAAGTCACCTAAGTTTTTTGACATTCCATTGCTTCATAAGTAAAATAAGGATAAGAATACATTATCCCACATATATAGCATAGATCACGTGGTTAAGGATCAACTAAGAGTGCATGTTCAAGTCTTATTATGTTTGTATCATTACTACTTTTTCTCCTCCAATCCACCTTGTAATAAGACAAATAAATTTCCTGCCTGATCTTGGATGTAGCCGTTCATAGCTGAGGGTTCCCCTCCAGAGAACTTAGAAATTTGCAGTCATCATCCCTGGCAGGAGGATTGGAAAGTGTTGCCCATTTCTCTGCTGGAAACTCTTCTAAGTTGTAGGCTTTTCCTCCTGGTCTGTTTCTGTCTCCATTGGCTTTTTGTCTTTAGGGAGGCACATTTGATACTCCTCTTCTTTCTCCTTTCCCTAAAGTTCAGTGAAGTTGGAGATGCTGCTGAAGGAGCTGCCCCAGATACAGGTGCTGGCATTGAACAGCCTAAATCTCAGGAGCCTCTCTGGCTCCAGCTTCATGGACTTAGGCCTCATGGCTGCTGTTGCTCAACTCTGAATGGGTTCTAGGGCTGGACAGCAGCCTTCAGGAACTAATCCTCCAAATGCTTCAATATGTTTCTCAGATACCGTTTTCATCTGCCAGTAGGAAACTCCTGGGTGGGGCCCTGGGCAACATAGGTCCCAAATGCTTTTGTGTATGGGCTGGAGAAATCCATCTCTAGGGCCAAATGCCTCTGACTATTCCAAGACACCACTGCCCTTTTTCCTCTCTGGTCACGGCCCACATGACCCTGAGTTTCAGGACTTTTTAACCAGCTTAACTCTGGTGCTTCTGCTGATCTTTTCTTCCATTGCTTGGCTGTCCTTTAATCCCTTTTTTATGGCCGCTGGTGGAAATTGGGTGGGCAGCACCCCAGAATCCAATTCCACTATGATGTCCTTGTATCCCATTGTAGGCAGGACAGAGCCTGGGTGCCAAAGCCTGGGTGCTGGAAGAACTGGTTCCTGTCCTGTAGGAAGGAGCTGGCAAGGATTTGAGGCTATGCCAACCACAGAGGGACTTTGTGGTCCAGCAGAACAGGATGGATGGATGGCCACTAGCGTGGAGAGCAGAGAGCCACGCTCTGTGTGCTCAGCTGCCAGGCCCTAAGACGGTCCTGGTGCAATCTGAAGTTCAGGCTCACCACCTACACTCGGTGGCCAAGACTGGGACTTGCTTCTTCCTGCTGCTATTTCTGGAACTTATTCTTATCAGCTGCAGCTGCACAGCTACCACCACCTTGTCTGGTAGCTGCAGAAAGAGGACTACTTCGACTTGTCCCAAGAGAGATCAAATAGGATGCCTTCCGTGAGCAACTCCAGAAAAGGCTAAGGGAAGGTGGGCAAGAGAGAGAGGATTGGGGACTGTGGAAGAGAGATTCAGCCATGTAGGAACAACTCCCAGCAGGGGTCTGGATGCTACCACATCACTGGAAGCCAGGTTCAGAAAGGCAGTCTATAGGCAGTACTTAGTTCAAGCCCAGTTTTCACATTAAAAATGATAGATGAAGAAACCAAATCCCAATGGGATGACATATTAGAAAGCACTTGACAGTTTAACAATGTTTATTCTTCCAATCCAGGAGCATGGAATGTTTTCCATCTCTTTGTGTCTTCCTCCATTTCTTTTATCAGTTTTCTGTAGTTTCTAGAGTACAGTTCCTTTACCTCTTTGGTTAGGTTTATTCTTAGTCATCTAATGGTTTTTGGTGCAGTTGTAAAAGGGATCAATTCCTTAATTTCTCTTTCGTCAGTCACATTGTTAGTGTATAGAAAAGCGACTGATTTCTGTGCATTGATTTTGTATCCGGCCACATTGCTGAATTGCTGCATGGGTTCTAGTAATTTGGGGGTGGAGTCTTTTGGGTTTTCCATATAAAGTATCATGTCATCTGTGAAGAGAGAGAATTTGACTTCTTCCTTGCCAACTGGAATGCCTTTTATTTCTTTTTGTTGTTTGACTGCTGAGGCTAGGACTTCTAGTACTATGTTGAACAAAGGTGGTGAGAGTGGGCATCCCTGTCATGTTCCTAACCTTAATGGAAAAGCTCTCAATTCTTCCCCATTGCAAATGATATTTGCTGTGGGCTTTTCATAGATGGCTTTTATGATGTTGAGGTATGTTCCCTCTATCCCTACACTGTGGAGAGTTTTAATCAGGAAAGGATGCTGTTTTTTGTCAAATGGTTTTTCTGCATTAATTGAAAGGATCATATGGTTCTTGTCTTTTCTTCTATTAATGGGATCTATCAATTACATTGATTCATTTATGAATGTGAACGACCCTTGCAGCCAGGGAATAAATCCCACTTGGTCATGGCGAATAATCCTTTTAATGTACTGCTGGATCTTATTGGCTAGTATCATGGTGAGTATTTTGACATCCATGGTCATCAGGGATATCAGTCTGTAATTCTTTTTGATGGGGTCTTTGCCTGGTTTGGGGATCAAAGTAATGCTGGCCTCATAGAAGGAGTTTGGAAGTTTTCCATCCATTTCTATTTTTGGAAACAGCTTCAGGAGAATAGGTATTATTTCTTCTTTAAATGTTTGGTGGAGTTCCCCCTGGAAAACCATCTGGCCCTGGACTCCTGTTTTTGGGGGAGTTTTTTGATTACTGTTTCAATTTCCTTGCTGGTTATTGGTCTGTTCAGATTTTCTATTTCTTCCTGTTTCCGTTTTGGTAGTTTATAAGTCTCTAAGAATGCATCCATTTCTCCCAGATTGCCTAATTTGTTGGCATATAGTTGCTCATAATATGTTCTTTTTCTATACATTCTATATTTTTATTATAATAATATTTTTTATTATGCTAGTCACCAGACAGTACATCCCTGGCTTTTGATGTAAAGTTCAATGATTCATTAGTTGCATAACACCCAGTGCACCATGCAATATGTGCCCTCCTTACTACCCAACACCAGCCTATCCCATTCCCCACCCCCCTCCCCTCTGAAGCCCTCAGTTTGTTTCTCAGAGTCCATAGTCTCTCATGCTTCATTCCCCTTTCTGATTACCCCCCCTTTCTTTATCCCTTTCTTCTCCTACTGATCTTCCTAGTTCTTATGGTCCATAGATGAGAGAAACCATATGATAATTGTCTTTCTCTGCTTGACTTATTTCACTTAGCATTATCTCCTCCAGTGCCGTCCATGTTGCAGCAAATGTTGAGGAATCACTCTTTTTGATAGCTGAGTAATATTCCATTGTATATATGGACCACAACTTCTTAACCCAGTTATCTGTTGAAGGGCGTCTCAGCTCCTTCCACAATTTAGCTATTGTGGACAATGCTGCTATGAACATTGGGGTGCATATGGCCCTTCTCTTCACTACGTCTGTATCTTTGGGGTAAATACCCAGTAGTGCAATGGCTGGATCATAGGGTAGCTGTATTTTTAACTTTTTAAGGGACCTCCACTCTGTTTTCCAGAGTGACTGTACCAACTTGCATTCCCACCAACAATGTAGGAGGGATCCCCTTTCTCCACATCCTCTCCAACAACTGTTGTTTCTTGCCTTGTCAATTATTGCAATTCTAACTGGCGTAAGGTGGTATCTTAGTGTGGTTTTGATTTGAATTTCCCTGATGGCTAATGATTTTGAACATTTTTTCATGTGTCTGTTAGCCATTTGTATGTCATCATTGGAAAAGTGTCTGTTCATATCTTCTGCCCATTTTATGATTTGTTTATTTGTTTCTCGTGTATTAAGTTTGAGAAGTTCTTTTTAGATCTTGCATACCAGTCTTTTATCTGTAGTATCATTTTCAAATACATTCTCCCATTCCGTGGGCTGCCTCTTAGTTTTTTGGACTGTTTCCTTGGCTGTGCAGAAGATTTTTATCTTGATGAAGTCCTCCAAGTTCATTTTATCTTTTGTTTGTCTTGCCTTCGGAGATGTGTCATGAAAAAGGTTGCTTTGGCCCTTGTCGTAGAGGTTGCTGCCTATGTTCTCCTCTAGGATTTTGATGGATTCGTCTCACATGGAGGTCTTTCATCCATTTAGAGTTTATCTTTGTGTATGGTCTGAGAGAGTGGTCAAGTTTCATTCTTTTGCATGTAGCTGTCCAATTTTCCCAGCACCATTTATTGAAGAGACTGTCTTTTTTCCACCAGATGTTTTTTCCTGCTTTATCAAAGATTAGTTGCCTAAAGAGCCGAGGGTCCATTTCTGGGTTCTCTATTCTGTTCCATTGGTCTATGTGTCTATTTTTGTGCCAGTACCATGCTGTCTTTGTGATCACAGCTCTGTAGTACAGCTCGAAATCCGGCATCGTGATGCCCCTAGCTTTGTTTTTCCTTTCCAACAATTCCTTGGCGATTCATGGCTTTTTCTGGTTCCATACAAATTTAAGGACTATTTGTTCCAGTTCTGTGAAAAACGTCATTGGTATTTTGAGCAGGATAGCATTGAAAGTGTAGATTGCTCTGGGTAGCATGGACATTTTAATGATGTTAATTCTTCCGATCCATGAACAAGGAATATTTTTCCATGTTTTTGTGTCTTCTTCAATGTCTTTCAAGAGTGATTTATAGTCTCTAGAATATAGACCCTTTACGTCTCTGGTTAAGTTAATTTCAAGGTAACACATGATTTTGGTGTTATTGTAAATGGAATCGATTCCCTAATTTCTCTTTCTTCAGTCTCATTGTTCATGTATAGAAATGCAACTGATTTCTGAGCATTGATTTTGTATCCTGCCACATTACTGAATTGCTCTATAACTCTAGTAGTTTGGGAGTGGATTCTTTTGGGTTTTCTATATAGAGTATCATGTCATCTGTGAAGAGAGACATTTTGACTTCTTTGCCAGTTTGGATACTTTGTATCCCTTTTTGTTGTCTGATTGCTGTTGCAAGGACTTCTAGTACTATGTTGAATAATAGTGGCGAGAGTGGGCATCCTTGTTGTGTTCCTGATCTTAAAGGAAAGGCTTCCAGCTTTTCCCCATTAAGAATGACATTTTCTATAGGCTTTTCATAGATGCTTTTTATGAGATTGAGGAATGTAGCCTTTATCCCTACACTCTGAAGGGCTTTAAGCAGGAAAGGATGCTATATTTTGTCAAATGCTTTTTCTGCATCTATTGAGAGGATCATATGATTTTTGGCTTTTTTCTTGTTGATAAAATCTATCACACTGATAGATTTGTGAATGTTGAACCACCCTTGCATCCCAGGGATGATTCCCACTTGGTCATGATGGATAATCCTTTTAATGTACTGTTGGATTCTATTAGCCAGGATCTTGTTGAGGATTTTGGCGTCCATATTCATTAGGGAAATCGGTCTGTAATTCTCCTTTTTGATGGGGTCTTTGCCTGGTTTGGGGATCAAGGTAATATTGGCCTCATAGAATGAGTTTGGTAGCTTTCCTTCTGTTTCTATTTTTTGAAACAGCTTTAGGAGAATAGGTATTATTTCTTCTTTGAATGTTTGGTAGAATTCCCTAGGAAATCCATCAGGCCCTGGCGTTTTGTTTTTTGGAAGGTTTTTAATCACTGTTTCAAACTCTTCATAATTAATTGGCCTTTTTAAAAAATCAATTTCTTCCTGTTTCAGTCTTGGTAGTTTATAGGTTTCCAGGAAAGCCTCCATCTCTTCCAGATTGTTTAACTTGCTGGCATAAAGCTGTAGATAAAAGTTTCTAATAATACTTCCAATTTCATTGGACTTGGTTGTGACCTCTCCCTTTTCATTCATGATTTTATTAATTTGGGTCCTTTCTCTATTCTTTTGAATAAGTCTTGCCAGTGGTTTGCCAATTTTATTTATTCTTTAAAAGACCAGCTTCTAGTTCTGTTGATCTGCTCTACTGTACTTCTGGTTTCTGCTTGATTGATTTCAGCTCTAATCTTGGTCAACTGCTTCCTCGTGCGTGGATTAGGCCTGTCCCTCTGTTGCTGTTCCAGCTTCTTGAGGTGAGAATATAAAAACTGCATTTTAGATTTTTCTATTCTTTTGAGTGAGGCTTGGATGGCTATGTATTTCCCCCTTAGGACTGCCTTTGCAGTATCCCATAGGTTTTGGACCGTTGTGTTTTCATTCTCATTGGTCTCCATAAAGTGTTTAAATTGATTTTTATTTCCTGGTTTATTGAATCATTCCTGAGCAGGACGGTTCTTAGTCTGCAAGTGTTTGAGTTTCTTCCAAATTTTTCCTTGTGATTGAGTTCCAATTTCAAAGCGTTGTGGTCTGAGAATACGCAGGGAATAACTTCAGTCTTTTGTTGTCGGTTGAGACCTCTTTTTGTGACCCAGAACATGGTCTATTCTTGAGAATGTTCCATGGGCATTAGAATAGAATGAGTATTCTTTGGTTCTGGGGTGTAGTGTTCCCTATATATCTATGAGGTCCAACTCGTCTAGTATGGCATTCAAAGCTCTTGTTTCTTTGTTTTTTTTTTTTTAAGATTTTATTTATTTGACAGACAGCCAGTGAGAGAGGGAACACAAGCAGGGGTAGTGGGAGAGGAAGAAGCAGGCTCCCATCGGAGCAGGGAGCCTGATGCGGGGCTCGATCCCAGGACTCCGGGATCACGCCCTGGCCTGGAGGCAGACGCTTAATGACTGAGCCACCCAGGCACCCGTTTGTTGATTTTCTGCTTAGGTCATCTGTCTATTGCTGATAGTGGAGTGTTGAGGTCCCCCACTATTAATGTATTTTTATCTATATGTCTCTTTATTCTGGTTAAGAGTTGGCTTGTGTATCTTGCTGCTCCCCTGTTGGGGGCATATATATCTATAATTGTCATATCCACTTGTTGGATACATCCTTAAAGAATAATAGAGTGCCCTTCTGTATCTCTAACTATAGTCTAGTTTAAAATCCAATCTGTCTGATATGAGAATTGCTACCCCAGCTTTCTTTTGAGGTCCATTGGCATGAAAGATGGTATTCCATCCCTTTACTTTCAGTCTGGATGTATCTTTAGGTTCAAAATGAGTCTCTTGTAGACAGCAAATGGATGAGTCATGTCTTTTTTCCAATCTGCAGCCCTGTGGCATATTATGGGAGCATTTAGGCCATTTTCATTGAGACTGATTATTGAGGGAGATGATTTTAATGATGTCATGTTGCCAGTAAAGTCTTTGTTTCTATAGATTGTGACTTTCTGTTCTGTATCACTCTTGAGGCCTTTTTACTTTTATAGAACCCCCCCTTAATATCTCCTGTAGGGCTGGTTTCGTGCTTACGAAATTGGTCAATGACTGGCGATTCTGGAAGGTCTTTATCTCTCCATCAATTCTGAATGACAGCCTTGCTGGATAAAGGATCCTTGGCTGCATGTTTTCCTCTGAAAGAGCTTTAAAAATGCCCCCCCCCAACCCTTTCTCTCATTCCAGGTCTGTGTAGACAGGTCTGATGTAATTCTGGTAACTGTGCCTTGGTACGTGAGAAATTCCTTTGCCCTGGCTGCTTTCAATACTGTATCCTTGGATCTAATATTTGCGAATTGCACTATGATGTGACGTGGCGTAGGTTTGTCGTGGTTGAGCTTGGGAGGGGTCCTCTCTGCCTCTTGGACATGAAAGCGTGTTTCCTTTGCTAGATTAGGGAAGTTTTCAGCTACAATTTGTTCAAATATCTCTTCTAGATCTCTGTTTTTCTCCACCCCCTTGGAGATGCTGATGATTCTGACATTGGAACATTTCATTGAGTCAGTAATCTCCTGTAACCTACATTCTTGAGATTGGATTTTTTTTTGAGCCAAGTTTCTATTTTAGCTTTCTCTTCTACTTACCCATACTCTAATTCACCGATACGTTCTTATGCCTCATTCACCCTGGCCATCAGAGCCTCTAGTTTTGACTGCATTTGATTCATAGAATTTTTAATTTCTGCCAGATTTGCTCTCATTTCCACCCTTAGAGATTCTATATTCTCATTAATATTTTTGTTAATACTTTTTTCAAGTCTACACATCATCTTGACCATTGTTACTCTGAATTCCATTTCTGATAATTTGTTTATATCCATATCCACCAGTTCTGTGGCAGAGGCCAGAGAGTCATTGTCTTTTCTTTGCTGGGGGGGATTTCTCCTTCTCGTCATTCTGATGAGGAAAGGTTGCGGGGTTGTCCAGAACCCAAATTATTGCCCAGGACCCAGGCAGTGTGCACTTGTTTTATTGTGACCTTAGGGATGTGGGCTTCTTGATTTTTCAGCCTGCCTTCTGTGTTCTGGGGGAGGGGCCTGCCACACTGATACTCAGGCAACCCTGTTTGGGTAGAGTCTCTGTGTCCCCTGTGAGGGGGGATGGGGATGGGCGCACTGTGAACCGGTATTTCAAGGCTTTTGTTCTCTGGCGGCTTTCCCTGGTGGTTTGCTGTGCCTCTTCTGAGAGTCAGAGCAGCAGTGGCCGAATCTCAGCCTTTGTCTCAGAACAGAGGGATTGCAGACCGCTCTCCACTGGTGTTCTGGTCACTTTAACTTTGTTTCTGTTGGTGCTGCTCAACCCTGCAGAGTCCTGGGATGTGTGCCCCACAGCCGGGGTCACAGCCCTCACTTCCAGGGCCGGCACATCTCTGTCCTTTGTGTTTCTAACACTGCCAGCCACCAGCCGCCAGCTGCCCCTGTGAGCTCCGTAGCTCTGTAGCTCCATTTCAGTGTGGTTGCTGTGCACTCCAGAGCTCTGGTTTTCACACTGGTTGTAGGCACTCTCCAGCTCACAGTCTCAGTCTGCTCTCTCACCGTTGCCGGTCTGCGAGTCCACCCGCTCCCCAGTGCAAGTGGCTACCGCTTCCCAGCACCCGAGCACGGAGTCTCCCTCCCCTTCCCGTTTATCTTCCGATATCTGTGCGTGGTTTCATGGCTCCCTGCTTCGTACCTCAATACTCATTGCTGGAGATGTTCATTTGTAGAGATCCAGATGTGTCTTCCTGCATCTCAGGCTGATTCCATGGATGTTCAGGATGGTCTGGTACTTATCCAGCTCTATTCAGGGGACCAGCTGAAAAAGGGGACCCCTACTCCTCTGCCATCTTAACTCAATCCCTCATAATATGTTCTTAAAATTCTCTGTATTTCCTTGGTGTTGGTCATGATCTCTCCCCTCTCATTCATGATTTTATTAATTTGGGTCCTCTCTCTTTTCTTTTGGATAAGTCTGGTCAGAGTTTTATCGATCTTACAAATTCAAAGAGCAAGCTTCTAGTTTTGTTGATCTGTTCTACTGTTCTTCTGGTTTCTGTTTCATTGATTTCTGCTCTAATCCTTATTATTTCTCTTCTCTTGCTTTGTTTAGGCTTTATTTGCTGTTCCTTCCCCGGGTCCTTTAGGTATTATTGGGAGAATAAACATTATTATCTATGCTACCCAGAGCAATCGACACTTTCAGTGCAATCCCTACCAAATACCATCGACGTTTTTCACAGATCTGGAGAGAACAATCCTAAAATTTGTATGGAACCAGAAAAGATCCCGAATAGTCGGGGAATGTTGAAAAAGAAAACCAAAGCTGGGGGCATCATAATGCCCGACCTTGAGCTATATTACAAGGCTGTGATCATCAAGACAACATGGTACTGGCATAAAAACAGAGTATAGATCAATGGAACAGAATAGAGACCCCAGAAATGGACCCTCAACTCTGGTCAACTAATCTTTGACAAAGCAGGAAAGACTATCCAGTGGAAAAAAGACTGTCTCTTCAATAAATGGTGCTGGGAAAACTGGACAGCTACATGCAGAAGAATGAAACTGGACCATTCTCTTATACCATATACAAAGATAAACTCAAAATGGATGAAGGACCTAAATGTCAGAGAGGAATCCATCAAAATCATAGAGGAGAACACAGGCAGTTACCTCTTAGACCTCGGCCACAGACCTTCTTTCAAGACACATCTCTAAGGGTAAGAGAATCAAAAGCAAAAATGAACTTTTGGGGCTTCATCAAGATAAAAAGCTTCTGCAAGCAGAAGAAAGAGTCAACAAAACTAAAAGACAACCCATGGAATGGGAGAAGATATTTGCAAATAACATAACAGATAAAGGGCTGGTATCAAAGATTTATAAAGAACTTCTCAAACCCAACACCAAAAACCAAATAATCCAGTCAAGAAATGGGCAGAAGCCATGAACAGACACTTCTCTAAAGAAGTCATACAAATGGCCAACAGACACATGAAAAAATGCTCCACATCACTTGTCATGTGATTAGGTATTCCTAGTGAATACCTAATGAGACCACACTGAGATACCACCTTACACCAGTTAGAATGGCTAAAATTAACAAGACAGGGAACAACAAATGTTGGTGAGGATGCGGAGAAAGGGGAACCCTCTTGCGCTGTTGATGGGAATGCAAGCTGGTACAGCCACTCTGGAAAACAGTATGGAGGTTCCTCAAAAAGTTAAAAATAGAGCTACCCTGTGGCCCAGCAATTACACTACTGGATATTTACCCAAAATATATGGATGTAGTGCAAAGAAAGACACCGGTACCCCAATGTTCATAGCAGCAGTGTCCACTACAGCCAAACTGTGGAAGAAGCCGAGATGTCCTTCAACAGATGAATGATAAAGAAGATGTGGTTCGTATATACAATGGAATATTATTCAGCCATCAGAAAGGGTGAATACCTACCACTTACATTGACATGGATGGAATTGGAGGGTATTCTGTTAAATGAAATAAGTCAGTCAGAGAAAGGTAATTATCAGATGTTTCACTCATGTAGAATGTATAAGAAATAGTGCAGAGGACAATAGAGGAAGGGAGGGAATACTAAATGGGAAGAAATCAAAGAGGGAGACAAACCATATGAGACTCTTGACTCTGGGAAACAAACTGAGGGTTGCAGAAAGGGAGGTGTGTGGGGGGATGGGATAACTGGGTGACGGGCATAAAGGAGGGGATGTGATGTGATGAGCACTGTGTTTTATATGCAACTAATGAATCATTGAACACTACATCAAAAACTAATGATGTACTATATGTTGGCTATTGAATTTAAAAAATAAGCACTCGGAAACAAGGTATGTATTCAGAAAACAGTTCTGATACCTACTGGTCCTTTCAACACTAGGCATCCTTTATTTATTTTTTAAGATTTTGTTTATTTATTTGAGAGAGTGAGTGAGAGAGCATGAGCCAGAGGAGAGGCAGAGAAGCAGGTTCCCCGTTGAGCAGGGACCCTAACGTGGGATGCGAACCCGGGAATCTGGGATAATGACCTGAGCTGAAGGCAGACGCTTAACCCACTGAGCCACCCAGGCACCCACAAAGCATCCTTTAAAAAAAGAATACACAAAAATATTTTCTAGAATGACATCTGCATTCTTCATAATGAATTTATCCTGCCTGCTGAAAGTGATGTTTTTATTTGTTTTATTTAAAAAAAATCTACTTTATTCTAGCAGAATGGGGCAAGAATTGATGAGATCTTTGTCAGTTCTCTAAAGCTAGATTGATGCCATGGTTGCAATTCATTAAAGGTCCAAAAACTCAAAAAATCTCCCTAACTCATGAGGCTCTGATATATTACATGGGGAATGTAAGCACATAAATGTTAAGTGATTTACCACCCCGGCACAGCTAGTATATCATAAAGTTTGGCCCAAGTTCCTCTGAATCACAAACCAGTACTGTCTCCAGTTATCTCTAAGCAATGACAATTTATCGTGCTACAAAGTTAAAATAAGCAAATGTGTGCCAAACACATTAAAAATACACACATATGTGATCTATTTCCAATTTTTTTTCTAAAGAAAAAAAAAAACAGAGTCCCAGAAAATTTGCATTAAATTTTAAGTTCCTTAGCCAAAGCAATCTTAAAAAAGAAAAACCAAGCTAGAGGCATCGCAATTCCAGATTTCAAGATATAGTACAAGGTATTAGTAATCAAAATCATATGGTACTGCCACAAAAATAGGCACTTAGATCAATGGAACAGAATAGAGAGCCCAGAAGAAAACTCATGATTATATGGTCAATTCATTTATGAGGCAAGAATATACAATAGGGAAAAGACAGTCTCCTCAATAAATGATGCTGAGAAAATTGGACAGCTACGTGGAAAAGAATGAAATTGAAACACTTTCTTAAACCATACATAAAACTAAACTCAAAATGGATTAAAAACCTAAATGTGAGACCTAAAACCATAAGACTGAGAAGAAAATATAGGCAGTAGTTTCTTTGACATCAGCTTTAGCCACGTTTTTCTGGATAGGTCTCCTTGGGCAAGTGAAACAAAAGCAAAAAGAAACTATTGGGATTACATCAAAATAAAAAGCTTATGCACAGAAAATCAACCACAAATCAAAAAGGCAAACTACTGAATGGGAAAAGATATTTGCAAATGATATACCTGATAAGAGGTTAATGTCCAAAATATATAAAGAACTTACATAATTCAACACCAAAAAAAAAAAACCCACACAATCTGATTTAAAAATGGGCAGAAGACTTGAATAGACATTTTTCCAAAGAACACACATAGATGACCAACAGACATATGAAAAGATGCTCAACATCAGTAATCATCAGGAAAATGCAAATCAAAACCACAATAAGATGTTACCTTACACCTGTTAGAATGACTAGCATCAAAAAATAAGAAATAAGCATTAGTGAGGATGTGGGAAAAAAAAGAACACTTGTGCACTGTTGGTGGGAATGTAAATTGGTATAGCCATTGTGGAAAACACTGTAGAGGTCCCTCAAAAAATGAAGGATAGAATTATCATATGATCCAGTAATTCTACTACAAAAGAAAACAAAAATACTAATTCAAAAAGATATATGCATGCCTATGTTAATTACAGCATTTTTTATAATAGCCAAGATATGGAAGGAACCCAAGTGTCCATCCGTAGATGAATGGATAAAGAAGACGTGGTATGTATGTGTGTGTATACATATACATATATATGCGTACATGTATACATGAAAGCATGTAGAGAAAGCATGAATTCTGGAGTCTGGGTAAACACAGAGAATAAAGTAAAAAGCCATCACAATCTATTTCAAAGCCCATTTGTTATATAAATGAGCCAGTGATGGCTTCTGTATATTGGCCCCTAGATTGTTTACTTCTTCATAGCTGGTTGAATCCTGGTATATCAAAAGCCCAGAGGTGCCAAAATTTTTACATATCTAATTATTCTATATATAGCCCAAATAAATAGATTTTTAGCCACCTAGAGCCTGCCTACTTTGCATATCCCAGGAAACTCTGCCCAGTATCTTCTAACCATGGATAAGATAAATTCTGCCAAGGATATACTGTATGGTGACTAACATAACATAATGAAAAATTATTATTAAAAAAAGATAAATTCTGCCAGCCATAGGTAGATAAAGACCCTCAAGTTATTGCTGCCCTTTGGAACTTTCTGACATAGAGTCTTCCCCCTTTCCAGGCTAACAGCACCTAGTCAAGTAAGCTTACTCTCTGATCCCCATATTTCTCCTGGGGGTTAGTTAGCCCTTAGTCCTCCTCCCCTTCTGAGTACTGGCCTATAAGCCTATAGCCTCTGACAGATCTCATGAGAGGTGAGGGATTTCCCCTGCAAGCAAATGTTCAAAGCAGTGTCCCCAAATAAAAGTTGTGTGTGCTACTGTCACCTCATGGTCCTATCTTTTTCCTCAAAATCCCCGGAAGCCCCCTACACAATTCTTACAGAACTGCCTTTGGCCAAACTAAAGAGCAGTTCAGATTTTGGCTCAGAGAGCAAGAGAATCCTACACACATTTTTCAGGAAGAAAATAAGAATTTCTTCAATTAATAGAATTGGACTATTTGTAGTCCCATGACATAACTCTGGGATCTTACTGACCACAACATAGTCTAGAATTCCCTTTTTACCCCTTTGTCTATTGTCAGCTTATGACCTTTAGAAAATACTATTCATATTTATCAGTGTTAATGAAAACCTCAAGTTCTCACTAACTTTAGTATTTCCCATTACACTTTTTTTTTTATGTCATTGAGGTTACCTGCGTAAGTTGTGATCTTTTTCCCTTGACATACCTTAAATGCATATCATGGAGTTTCAGGATTGAAAAAAGAATTGCTTCTGATGCTTACTTAAATCCCTTCTACCACTTTCCCAGCCTACTTCTGACAAAACCCATGATGGAAAGTAGTCTTCAGAAGTAGTGTGTTCCATCACTGGACAGGTTTCTCTGTTAAAAAGCTATTCTCCATATTGAATTATAATGTAACTCCCTATAACTTTTAACTGTTATTTTTAATTCTGTACTTTGGAGACAAATGGGACAAATTGAATTGTTCTGTTAAAGGATCACCTTCCCTTTTTTTCTGATAGAGTCTTCTGTCTTCCAGTTTAAATATGCAAGTTCCTTCCACTTTACCCATTTTTCATACTTTCAAGCCTTTCTAAATTGCTTTCCTCCAAAATCACTGTCATTTGCCCATCTGCTTCTTAAATTATGGGATCCAGAATTTATTAAGGACTCTTATCCAATGTGTGTAGAGTCAAACAATATTAGAGCATTACCTCCGTTATACATCCTAAAGTCACAATATTAGTTGTAGTAATTATAATGTTGATATAAATATTTAATTTACTTTACTCAAGCTGAAGTAAGATGAAAAGGACAAATTCACAAAACAAGTAGACCAACACTTTATAGTCAAGTAATAATGGAACAGTTGTTACTGATCTAAAAATGCCAGAATTACCGCAGCATGCTTGGAGGGATATATGTATTCAATTGTAGAAAGAAAAAAAACAGATGGAACAGCGTTAGAAGGGTTTTGTAAATTCTCTACTATAACTGAACTCTATATCCTTTGGCTTTGTAGAATGCTTTGCTCTTACATTTTCATTCCTAAATCCAATGTCGTCTCTTTTGTGGGAAAACACAGCTTCATTACTATAAAAATATATGCAGATGCTTCTGGTTATATTTAACATTCTGATCCAAGGCTCAAGACCAACTTATTTACTCTTCAGCTTAGATCCAGGCTTCACCATCTTTCCCTTTTCCCCTAGAGGTTGGACCAATTTAGGCCTCAGTTAAAGAAATACATTCTGAGATCTAGCCAAAACTTTCTCATTGTTATTCCTAGATGAGGCCACTGGGAAAAGTCAGGTAATCCAGGAGGGTCAGAAGCCAACCTTGGCGTGTTTATTAAAAAGTATACAAGGGACTGGAGCTCAGCAGTAAGGCCTGAGTGCACACACAGAGTGCTCTGGTCACCACACTTCCAAGATGGACTCTCAAGAACAGAAAGATCATGATTCAGAATGTGTTTGCTGCATACCCTCCTTTAGAGGCAGGGCTGTAATCAGTTGTTCCCAAATCAGGAGAGACCACGGCACCCTTTATAACTTCATGTAACCTTCCTGAAAAGGTCAATATCGTCATTGTATGGGCTTCAAATAATTGCTATCCTTGATAATACTACCTTCCAACACTCATCCCCTGTCAGAAGCCTGAAAAGAAACGTATATTGGAGCACCCCTGTGTTTAGCATTCCCCTGCTGAAATGAGAGAACAAGGAGACGGAGGCTGACTCCAGGAGAGAGAAACCGACATTTGAATGTCTGCCCTCTATTCGATTCTATAAGCCTCCATAACAGCTTTAGGTAAGGTACAGCTCAGATTGTTTTGGTAATGTCCTTTTCACTTTCCTCTAACCCTTTGCTGTATTTTTTCCATATGAAAATGTAATTTAAACTAGCTTCCTCCTAATGGAAACTGGTTACTCTCTCAACTATATAACAGAGTCTCCAGCATCAGAACTGTTCTAAATAAATGTTGTTATACGTGGTTTATTTATAAATATACTAATAAATATATCTAGTAAAAATAACAGTATTTTACTTAAACTGAGATGTCAGCTGCACCACAAACCACATGGGCCAAGAATAAACCATGGAATGACAACTCCATTCTATACCGTATTACTTACTCAGTCACATACACCAGATTTCCTGACCCTGACTATGGGGCAGAAGAAAACATCAGGCAGTAAGAGAGGGACACTGTTCCATAAAGGACACTGACTGACTACATAGAGAAAAAATGTCAGTTATGGACTAGAAACACATTTTCTTCAAGAGGGAATAACCTAAAGCAGTTCACTTACCTATTTAAAAATGAGAGGGAACAATTACAAAAGCCATTTAATAAAAATAAAGATATGGACAATGAGAAACAGAGAAGACAGCAAGAAACAGTGTGCGCATCCAGCACACACACAGGCTTAGAGCAGATTATAGCCTAGCAGCAGGGAGAAAGCTCATGGCGCAAAGTAGCGTGGATGAAAGAGACATAACGAAAGATGAAATGAGTCAAACGGGGTTGTCTTGAGCAGGCTCCTGTTTCCTTGGACTGATGGTGTATCCCCGTAACAAGCAAAATCTCTGTTGCCCTGCTTTTGTTTTTAGCAAAGTAGAGTTTCCAGACTTTGCATTTTTTTAAAAAGCTTTTTCCTCTGGCTACAAGCAAGTATTTTCCTAATTGGTTAGTATTAGGCCATGTTCATTAATTGAGACAGTAAATATTTAATAAGCACCTATAAAATACCAGAGAGTGTCCTGGATTCTAGGAATACATTGGTAAGCAAAATAATGTCTTCCTCTTACATTCATACTGTTGAGACAGAAAATACACACTAAGTAGATAATACAATGCCAGGTAGCGATAGGCACTTTGAAGAAAACTCAAGTGGGACTGGGAAACAGAATAGCAAAGATGGGCTAAAGTAGGGAAGGCCTCTGTGAGTTTCTGATTTTTACCAGAAATCTGAATGAAGTAACAGATTAAAGCACGTGAATACTGGCCAGGTGGAGAGAGGGACAGAGAGAGGGATGTTCCAGGCCTGGATATGGGCCACCCCTGGCATAGTCAAGGATCAGCACAGCTGGAGTGGGCCAGCAGGGGGAAGAGTGGTAGGAAATGAGGACATGGAGGAAGGCCTCATTGGCCTTCCTAGCTATGGTAAGGAACTGGGGGGTTTTACGTGTATTTAAAAGATTGAAAGCAAGTAGTTGATATGGTCAATTTTTCTAAAAACTGTCGTCTAGCTACTATGTGGGTAACAGTCTCTAGGCATATAAAAATGGAAACAGGCAATTTAAGAGGGTTTTGTAGTAGTCAAAATGAGAATTTCATGGTAGCATGCACCAGGGTGGAAGCTGATAGGAATGCTAAAAACTGTTCAGATTCTGAATGTTTTGAACATGAGGCCCAGAGCGCTTGTTGATGTAGAGTATTAAGAGGAGTAGTGAGGATGTGGCCAAAGTGAATAGCCTGAGCAGCTGAGTGAATGGTGGTGCCATTGTGATATGGCAGTGAAGGAAGGGTCGGCCAGTTTGAGGGGAGAAGAATCAAAAAGAGTTTAATCATAGGCATGTTCCATTAGATATCAAATGGAGATATTGAGAAAGAAATTGGGTGGATAAATCCAGGTTGCAGAAGAGACTTCATAGCTAGGGAGAGGAAAAATATGGCTTCATCTTACATAGATGGTTGGTTTTTTTATCAAGGGGCTAACTGGCAGGTCACTTACAGAGAGAGGATCGTTGGAGAAGGAAAAATATCAAGGATTAGGTCTGGTGCAGGGAGCGGGGAGCGGAAAACATGTACAGATCAAGTCAACCAGGAGAAACTCTGACACAGAAGCCTGTGATAATATACAGAGAGAAATGAGAATGACTAGTCTATGCACAGATCTCCAACTAATATAATTCAAATCTCAGAATGCTTTTAGTGACATAACACTGTAGTTATTTTTACTTTACATGACAAAATATGTATAGAATACCATCATGAGGTACTTTCCCTGCATGTGATAAATTTCAAATGAGGACTGAAGCCTGAGTACTCTAGTTAGGGTAAATCTCAGTTAAAAGAGAACATTAGTCTTTACTCTAAACCTCACTCATTCAGGGGCACCTGGGTGGCTCAGTTGGTTAAGCATCTGCCTTCAGCTCAGGTCATGATCCCAGGGTCTTGGGATCAAGCCCTGCGTTGGGCTCCCTGGTCAGTGGGGAGTCTGCTTCTTCCCTCTCTCTCTGTGATCTCTCTCACTTTCACTATCTCTCAAACAAATAAAATCTTTAAAAAAATAAAAGTCAAAAAAATAAGCCTTATTCATTCATACCAATTTCACTTAAAATGTTTATTCAAGGTGACTGAACAAGCAGCTTACTCCTCTTCCGCAACAAATTTTTAACTGCAAAGGGAACCGAGTTAAAAATAAAGAATGCTTTGAAGAATTGTGCCTATGTCACTAAACCCTGAGAGAAAGTAATATTGCAAATTGTGTGATTTCAGGAGATCTTTAAAAATAAGAGGGCACACAAATGTCAAAGTGGCCTTGCTATAAGCAACGGTTGATTTAAAGTTGACGTTCCTGGACTTGGTTGAAAGCCTCTGAATGACAAGAAGCATCTATCTTCATTTTATGTAGTGCTGAGGACACACACACACAAAAGCAGGGGCTTAACGGCCCATGATGGCCATGGCAATCATGATGGTAAGCTGTAACAAGCACGCACCCCCCAAGTTCCTTATTTCCTCCCAATATCACCGGGGCAAGTAGTGCTAAATATCTTTAAGTAATCTAAAACCGTGCTGCCAATTGAATTGTAAAGAAGATTGGAGAACATCTTAAGATGTAGTCATTTGTAACATGGTGATATCTTATTATTGCAGTTTGAAGGGGAAAAAAATGAAAAACCCAGTTGAAAATAACCACTCTGACCCTGTGAGTGAATTCATTCTTCTTGGATTCCCTTGTTCCTGGAAGATTCAGATCCTCCTCTTCTCATTCTTCTTTGCAGTCTATGTCCTGACACTAACTGGAAACCTGTGCATTATCTCTGCAGTGTGGTGGGACACCCATCTCCATGCCCCCATGTACATCCTGCTGGCCAATTTTGCCTTCCTGGAGATGTGGTATGTCACTTCTACTGTCCCCAATATGCTCGCCAACTTGCTCTCTGAGATCAGCACCATCTCCTTCTATGGCTGCTTCCTCCAGTTCTACTTCTTCTTCTCCATGGGCACCACTGAGACCTTCTTCTTGTCTGCCATGGCCTTTGACAGGTACCTTGCTATCTGCAGGCCCCTGCACTACCCCACTGCCGTGACTGTTCAGCACTGCATCAGAATAGGAGCTGGGTGCTGGGTGTGTGGCTTTTCTTGTTTTCTCCTCCCAGTTTACCTGATCTCCCAACTTCCTTTTTGTGGTCCCAATACAATTGATCATTTTTTATGTGACCCAGGGCCCCTTATGAAGCTGTCCTGTGTGCCAGCTCCTGCTACTGAGATCATCTGTGCCATCTTTAACTCAGTCCTCATTTTCTCCACCTTCCTCTTCATTACCAGCTCCTATACTCTGGTGATCAGAGCTGTGCTGAGGGTACCCTCAGCAGAAGGCCGGCAGAAGGCCTTCTCCACGTGTGGCTCCCATCTTGCTGTAGTGTCCCTGTTCTATGGTTCTATCATGGTGATGTACGTGAGCCCAACGGCAGGCAATCCAGCAGGGACCCAAAAAATTGTGACTTTATTTTATTCTGTGATGACTCCATTTTTCAATCCCTTCATCTACAGCCTCCGGAATAAGGAGATGAAGAAGGCCCTGAGAAAACTGTTTAGGATGATGAGATTTGGTCAAAGACAACCTCTCAAGAACTAGAATCCATATATGTGTAGGACACATAGTGATATAAAATTATAGGAAGTTAATGGTCTTAAGTAAATTTGAGAGGCAAATATGTCTCCCATATTCCCTGGAATATTTTTAGAAATGCATCTCAATGAAGCAAATAGCAAATAAGATCTTACAAGAACTTGCATCAATCGTGTGTACTAGGCTTTATTGTATTAATATTCTTGTGTGTCTTGCATGCAAACAGGAAAATGTGAAACATTATCAGGACTCTTTGGAGAAAACCAAATATAACCCAGATGTCACCTGGTCAGCTTCTATCTTTTACAGATATAGGTAACTTTGTCTCTGATACCCAGTTTCTCAGGGATCACATGATTTAAATACCCACCACTATTTCCCTACATATATACCGTATAAACATGTTCATGTGTGCTTCCTTTCTCCCACCCCTGAATCTACCCCCTATCTTGTTTTGATCTTATCAGTCTGGATGTGAGACTCGCCCCTTCAACATTTTATCCAAAAACGAAGTAATTCCAGTTTTGTGTGCGTTTATTAACCTGACTACAGGTTGGGGTTAGGTAAAGTCATAGGAACGGCCACTGTGCTAGAACATGCAGTCTATCTTTCATATTATACCTGTTCTGCCTCTTTCTCTTCTTTCCTCATGCTCTTCCCACCACCCACCAGAAAAACCAGAACATCTTTTCCTTTCTCATTCAGAATACTTGTTTTCTATATGTAGGCCCTTTGCAGTTTTGGATTGTTCCTCAAACTGGGCTTGTCAAAAAATTTCTCCTCAGCAAATCTAACTCTTAAATAGCATTTTGTGAAAATAGGTTTTTTTCTAACTGCTTGCTCTTTGGGTTGTTTTACGTTCTTATAACTTACTGTATTCCTTATCTTAGTACCATTCAATACAAAAGAATAAATGTACTGAAACAGAGATGAGACCTGGAAATATGATTACCTGGAAAAACCTTAATGAAATAATAATAATTGATTTTTAAGTGCTTTATGATTTTTAAAGAATTTTTCTGTCTGTGTGGAATGAAAACTAACCATGCAGAGAGGATAGTGTGTATAAGTCTGAGGGTAGAAATAAGATAGTATTAAAAAAGAAATAAAATAGTATGGTTGTTCTTCAACAAATGGTGCTGGGAAAACTGGACAGCTACATGCAAAAGAACAAAACTGGACCACTTTCTTATACACAAAAAAATAAACTCAAGATGGATTAAAGACTTAAATGTGAGACCTGAAATCATAAAACTCCTAGAAGAAAACATAGATAGTAATTTGTTTGACATCAGCCCTAGCGACATTTTTTCTAGATAGGGCTCCACAGGCAAGGGAAATGAAAGCAAAAATAAACTATTGGGTCTATACCAAAATAAAAAAACTTATGCACAGCAAAGGAAACCATCAGCAAAGCTAAAAGGCATCCTAGTAAATGGGAGAAAATATTTGTGAATGATATATCCAATAAGGGGTTACTATCCAAAATATATAAAGAACTTATAGAACTCAACACACACACACACACACACACACACACACACACACACACACACACACATCCAATCTGATTTAAAAATGAGCGGAGGACCTGAATAGATATTTTTCAAAGAAGACATACAGATGGCCAAAAGACACATGAAAAGATGCTCAACATCACTCATCATCAGGGAAACGCAGATCAAAACTACAAGGAGTTATATCACCCTACATCTGGCAGAATGGCTAGCATCAAACAGACAAGAAATAACAAGTGTTGGCAAAGATGAAGGGGAAAAAGAACCCTTGAACACTGTTGGTGGGAATGTAATTGGTATAACTGCTATGGAAAACTATGAAAGTTCCTCAAAAAATTAAAAATAGAAATACCAAAGATCCCACAGTTCCACTTGCCAAATGAAAAAGCAGTAAGGGGGCATGCAAAATGGGTAAAGGCAAGTGAGAGATACAGATTTCTAATTATGGAGTGAATAAGTCACAGGGATAAAACTTACAGCATAGGGAATATAGTCAATAGTAATGCAATAACACTGTATGGTAACTGATGGTAGCTACACTGTGGTGAGCAGAGAAGTTGAATCACTATGTTGTACACCTGAAACTAATGTAACATTGTGTATCAACTATACTTCAATAAAATTAAAAAAAATTAAAATTTTATGAAGACATGCAAAAAATTGCTATAAAATGATTAGAAATAACTTAGGAATGGGAAAAGTGGGGAAATGCGACAAAGTATTATTTTTATATGACCCATTAAAGGACTAGTAGTGTCATTAATAGTATTTTTAATTTTTTCTATATTATTTCATATTTGCCAATTTTTCTTAGATTTTCTAAAATAGTCATTTTAATTGTATATAATTTCCTAGCACAGTGTGTATGTCTAGTAACAAGTCAAAAAGCAAATGTCCTACAGTGGTATATAACTTAAAATGATAAGAAAAATACTTTTATTTCTAGGATGAGAGCACACTAAAAGATATTTTAGGAGAGATTTAGGCAGGTGAGTCTCAGGTCTTCAAGGTTGTCTCCCTAAAATGATTTCCTTCCCAGAGTTCTAATTATCAGCCCTGTGTGTGGGAAAATGACCTGATCTATGTATTTTGACAAGTTTAATTTCTTTGATAGTTGTGTCTTTTGGGGCACCTGGGTGGCTCAGTCAGTTAAACATCTGCCTTATGCTCAGTCATGATCTCAGAGTCCTGGGATTGGCCCTGCATTGGGCTCCCTGCTCAGTGGAGAGCCTGCTTCTCCCTCTCCCTCAGGCCCCCCCACCCTACCTCCCCCAGCCCCTGCTCATACTCTCTCTCACTCACTCATTCTCACTCTATGTCAAATAAATAAATAAAATCTTTAAAAATAATAATAATTAAAAAATAGTTGTGTCTTTAGTTTTCCCCATATCCTTCCAGGCCTCCCTATCAATATATCCAGGAATTTTTTTCTGAATTTCCTCTTGAATTTCATCCCCCAACAAAATGTGCCTTAGATCATCTTTACGATCTTAGGCCCCAAAGAATGGTATTATCAATATTGAAACCACATCCCACCCTGGAAACCAAATTCTTTTCACATTATTCTTTTTTTTTCTTGCTTTCTTTTTATGAATGGGTGAATAATTTTGGTTATCTTCTTTTTTTATTATAATATTATTTATTATATTATGTTAGTCACCATACAGTACATCCCTGGTTTTTGATGTAAAGTTCCATGATTCATTAGTTGCGTATAACACCCAGTGCACCATGCAATACGTGCCCTCCTTACTACCCATCACCAGTCTATCCCATTCCCCCACCCCCTCCCCCTGAAGCCCTCAATTTGTTTCTCAGAGTCCATAGTCTCTCATGCTTCATTCCGCTTTCTGATTACCCCCCCTTTCTTTATCCCTTTCTTCTCCTACCAATCTTCCTAGTTCTTATGTTCCATAGATGAGAGAAACCTTATGATAATTGTCTTTCTCTGCTTGACTTATTTCACTTAGCATAATCTCTAATGCACGTTGGTACAGCCACTCTGGAAAACAGTGTGGAGGTCCCTTAAAAAGTTAAAAATTGAGGTACCCTATGATCCAGCAATTGCACTCCTGGGTATTTACCCCAAAGATACAGATGCAGTGAAGAGAAGGGCCATATGCACCCCAATGTTCATAGCAGCATTGTCCACAATAGCTAAATCGTGGAAGGAGCTGAGATGTCCTTCGACAGATGACTGGATTAAGAAGATGTGGTCCATATATACAATGGAATTTTACTCAGCTATCAAAAAGAACGATGTCTCAACATTTGCTGCAACATGGACGGCACTGGAGGAGATAATGTTCACATTATTCTTATAGAAACTCCTGAAGCCATGAACTTACTACTGACAAAATGTACACTATTTTCCCATCCCAAACACATTCAAAGGTGCTAAAACCTAATTGTCAGTGTCTATTATTCAGATACCATATGATATCTGAATGATGTATTTTCTCTTTCCCACCATTTTCTTCTTCTCCTTTGAAATATTCCTGCACTCATTTTTTAATATACTCATCTCCCAAACATTTACTGATTGTCTCCTATGTGCTAAATAGTGAGCCCTGGTTTGGAGAAATAATGAAGTGCAAACTACTCACAGATCTTAGAGATTTAAAGTTGCTAAGAGAATAGATTCTAAGAGTTGTCATTTAGGAGAAATTTTCTCTTTTCTTTTCATTGTATCTATGCGAGAGGATGGAGGTTAAGTTAACTTATAGTGGTAATTATTTCACAACACATGTAAATCAAACCATCATGCTGCACACCTTAAACTTATACAGTGATGTATGTCAATTATTTCTCAACAAAACGGGAGGACAAATAGAGTGAGAAGACTCCAGGCAAATAAAGAGGAACCAGAAGAGGGGGACCAAAGGACCCAGAAACTCTGGGGATTTAGGATAGCAAGACAGCCTTGGAAGCAACTTGGACCTGCCAAGTGCTCTGACTTTACTGCTTCATTTGGTAAAGGGATCCCCAACTGGAAAAGAGGGGGAGAAGGTAAGAAATTGACCTCAAACTGCCAAGTTGGAATGAGGTCAACAAGCCGCAAACTTCACAAATATCCTTACAATTGGCTACAAATTTCCATGTTACGATTTGCCCCCCAGCCCATCTCTCTGTATTATAACAATGGCAAACAATAAAGAGAGGAGCTCAGTGGGAAAAAAGGAAAACAAATATATTTGAGAAGCCTTCTGTACAGAAAACTTGTTGGAAGAAATTCAAGAAGATATAAATTAATAGGAAGATATGCCAAGTCCATTGATTATAAGAATAATTATTCTGTAGATGACAATCAATGTCCCCATTAGAAGCAATCCCAATCAGAATTCCAGCAATAATTTCTGTGCAAATTTATGAGAGGATTCTAAATTTATGTGGAAAGTCATTGGGCAAAGACTATCAAGAAGAGTTTGAAGAGAAATAAATTGGGAGGACTTATCTCACTTGATATCAAAACTTATTATAAAGCTACAATAATTAAGAGAACGTGTACTGGTACAATAGGTACAAGGAGACAGACAAAATTCATTGAGAATCCGGAAACCAACCCATGCATACATGGACACTTAATTTATGATAAAAATAGGACTACACAGCAGGTGTAGAATATAGGTTTAATTAAAAAATGTCTAAGTCAAGTGGATTTTCATGTGGAAAAATGAAATTTTACCTATATGTCACACCATACACAGAAATTATGACCAGGATAATTGCAGTTTTTAAATTTGAAAGTAAGGCACCAACACTTCTAAAAAATGGAATATTTTCATAACTTTGAAATAAGCAAAAAGAATTAGCCATAAAGAAACTTGATTGATAAATTAGACACATTAAAATGAAGAACTTCTGTTCATTAATAAGCCAGAGAAAGACAAATACCATATAATTTCACTCATATGTGGAATTTAAGAAACAAAACAAGCAAAGGGTGAGGGGAAGAAAAGAGACACAAACCAAAACACAAACTCTTAACTGTAGAGAAAAACAGATGGTTATCAGAGGGGAGATAAATGGGGGATGGGTGAAATAGGTGATACATGGAATTGCTGAATCACTATATTGTACACCTGAAACGAATGTAACACTATATGTTAACTACGCTGAAATTCAAATTTAGAAGAAAAAACTTCTCATTAAAAAGCAATTATGAGACTGAAAAAGAAGCTTATTAAACAGGAGAAAGTATTTGGAATATATATAACTGATTGAAGGCTTGTTTTCAATATATATATATATAAAATACACATTATACATAATATTATATATATCTACATATATATATATATATATATATATATATATATATATATATATATATATATATGACTATTTATTTTAAGAGAGAGACAGAGCACACACGGGGTGGGGTGGCGGGGCAGAGGAAGAGGGAGAGACAAACTTTCTTGCAGACTCCCCACTAAGCATAAAGCCCCGATGCAGGGCTAGATCTCACAACCCTGAGATCATAACCTGAGCCAAAATCAAAGTCCAACACCTAACTGACTGAGCCACTCAGGTTCCCCCAGAATATATTTTTAAAACCTTTAAAATTCCCAATAATTTAAAAATGAGCAAGCCTCTTGAAAAGTCATTATTTTAAAAAGGAAATAACACAGGATGTGTTTTCCTAAATGTTTTTTTTTCCCAAAAAACTGACATAACCAAGGACGAATACAAAACAAAACAAAAAACATGAAGCATGAGAGACTATGGACTCTGAGAAACAAACTGAAGGCTTCAGAGGGGAGGGAGGTGGGGGAATGGGATAGATTGGTGATGGGTAGTAAGGAGGGCATGTATTGCATGGTGCACTGGGTGTTATACACAACTAATGAATCATAGAACTTTACATCAGAAACCAGGGATGTACTGTATGGTGACTAACATAATATAATTAAAAAAACACAAAAACTAAAACAAAACACAGAATAGTGAGGATTATCATAGACTACTCATGAGACTATCCATTTGATTAACCATTTTGGAATACTCTTTGACATAATCTGTTATAGTTGAATTTATGCATTCCCTGGAATCCAGCAATCTTATACATACACAACATAAATTCTTGTAAGCATTCGCCAAGAGATATGTAAGTACTTCATTTCAGTATTACTCATAGTTCCCCCAAACTGGAAACAACCCAAATGTCCCCAAAACAGTAAGGTGGAGATGTGGTACATTCATACAAAGGAATAATATGTAGTAATAAAAATAAATGTACTACATTTATATGAAAGATCACTGATAAATCTCAGAAATTTAATTATGAGTAAGAGTTTCCAGACACAAAACAGATGCTGTATGATTTATTTATGTACATTTCAAAATCAGGCAAATTGAAAACTTGGTGTTTGATTATTAGTGAAATTTTGAAAACTATCTCCTCTTTTGAACAAATACTGTCAAATCATCAAGAAAGAACGTCCCAAATCCCCATTACAGGTAAATTGATGTTACTTAAAGTAGAGACAGAGGTAACTCTGGAGAAAGAAGTACTACCAGGGAAGGTGACAATGACGCTTCTGAGAGTCGAGGTAATGATATTTACTCAGGTGGTGGTGAAGTGGAAGTATGTTCTTTTAGTAATTCAGTGAGCTGTATAATTACAGTATGCATATTTTTAGGGACCATGTTTTAAAATTAAAAAAAAAAAAAACCTCAAGCCAGATAACTTTATTCTCTGCTTAAATTCCCTCACTGATCCTTTCTAAACAGTGAAAGCTGATGTCTACAATAGCCTGTAAGTCCCTAGAGCTTCCGTCTTCACCCTGTTATCTCTCTACCGCCTTGTCCTATTACTTTTCCCACTGCCACGCTGGCCTCTTTGCTCTTTCTCCAACATACTACCCTTTCTTCTGCCTTTGGTTCCTATGACTGACTATTCTTTTTGCCTGAAATGCAATACCCCCAGATAACCATACAGTTTGTTCTCTCACTTCAAGACATTGTTTAAATGTTATCTTCTCTATGAGAATTGCCTTACCACCCCAGTTAAAGTCATGAAATCCTGCCATTCTAACATTCTCTCCTCACTCCTTACTCTATTTTTTATTCATATTTTCTAATAATACAATTATCTTATTTATGTTATTTATTTTTTTTCTCCCTCCAAAAGAATATATGTACTGTGAAGACAGGAGTTGTAAGGTTGTTTCATACAATATCCCTGGGACATTAAATATTGACTGGTACATGGTAAGTATTCAATAGACATTTGTGAAATAACAGTATGCCAATTAAATTTCTTGAGATGCCAATTCTTCCCAGCATTACTGAGATATTATTGACATATAACATTGTGTAAATCTATATATAACATTATAACATGATGATTTAATACATTTGTATATTGTGAAATGATTACCACAATAAGGTTAACACTTCCATCGCCTTATATAATTACTTTTTTTTTTTTTTTGGTGGTGGTGGTGGTGAGAACATTTAAAATCTACTTTCTTAGTGCCTTTCAAGTATATAATACATACTTGTTAACTATAATCACTATACCATACATTAGAACTTATTCATCTTATAGCTGGAAGTTTGTACCCTTTGACAAACATCTCCCCATTTCCTTCACCCCCAGTCCCTGACAATCACCATTCTACCCTTTGTTTCTATGATTTTAAGCTGCCAATTCTTTCTGCTGTACATAAAATAGACCCAAGAAATCTCTAACAAACTACCTCAAGTACAGATATTTGATGATCAAAGAATGGTTTCTTCTTCAAAGTAGATAAAGGGAATCCAACGATAGAGCTTCCTATTGTAGCTATTATGACCATCCTTATTACGACTTAATTAGTCCCCCAAAACCTTCAACAATACATGGATACCAGAGAAGGAAGAAAAGATAGAATCAACTTCTATATCTTCATTATTTCTTGTGGAATACTAAGACTTGGTGCTTGATTATAAGTAAGTGAAAATTCAAAAATTATCTCCTCTTTTGAACAAATACTATCAAATCATCAAGAGGCTAAATCCCAAATCCTGAAAGTTCATGATGCAAAGAAATAGACATCGCTAACCCCTTCATCTGGGCTTTCATTTCAATCATAAACTTGCACTTTGAAGCTAGAGATGAAATACCTTGTAAGGTTCACCCTTTGAAATCCCTGAGAGATTACAAACTGGATCATCGAATTTCTCGGGAGTACCTTCATGTATTTTATGTCTGGGCTCTAAACCTCTTCTCAGCATTCCTCCAAAGAGTAAGTGGAAACTGTATAACATGTGGGCCACATGTGCTCGAATTTTTTGCAAAAATAATTTTACAGGAAGTGTCTTATCTTTGAAACAATGAAAATATTTCATTAGAATGAAATGCTGACAAAAAAATAAAGCCTAAAAATATCAATTTCCTTGTTTCTCTGAGTTCTGGAGAATATTTCTTACTCAGTTTGTATTTCACTCTGAAAGATAAATAAAAGACCTATACAAAGAAGCTTAGGATTTCAAGTGAAGATGTATATTAACTGACAAATCGCTGGAGAAGGATTTATTTTGATGATTTTTGTTGCTTGGTGAGTAAATACAGCAAATCTCTCTTTCCAGAGATATCTTCTTTCCCAAGCCCAAATGTTACTTTTCAGTTTCGTTATATTAATGAGCACTGGTTTAATGTGGGTTCTTTTTGAAGTAACACAAGATTTCAGCATATTGTGTTTTTATTGTTATTTTTGTTGTACATACAGGATGTACCCTAAACTCTGGCATTGGACAATTATTATCCCTAGGAAATATTTTAAAACAAGAAGGGTAAGTATCAATAATGATTTGAAACAAATCCTTTGTTAATGACTGTTCTGTAAATAAAATAATTTAACTGATACGGCTCACACTAGTGTCCTGAGTAAATAGGACCACAGGAATGTCTAAAGGACAGGACAATCCATTGGAATATAGAAAAGTATAACATAGGAGATATAGTCAATAATGTTGTAAAAACATGTTCAGTAACATGAAAACTACACTTATCATGGCGAGCATTGCAATACATATAAAATTGTCAAATCACTATGTTGTACACCTGACATATAACAAGTATAGTTCAATAAATTTTTTTAAACTTTCAATAAGGTTATTAGAGGACATGATTTCTCAAGAGCCCTGTGTGAACGAGTTTATTCTTTCTTTAAAAACATTAATATAAACTGTTTTTAGAAAACTCACAGAGTCAAGGATTTGGCTCACCTGACTTACTACAACTGTATATACAATCTCAGGGCAATGAGAATCTATAAATAGTAGTCCTTCCCATCTAGATGCCATTATAATGGTCAAATAAAAGAGTCAGCCATCTATATGGTCTGACCTTTACACAAATAGGTCCAGGATTTCCTTCACTGAGAGTCTTGGATTTCCACCTTGAAAAAGCTTCTTCGATTTATTAAATATTCCTTATAAAATTCAAAAAGATTTCCAAGAGTGGGGAAAAAATAAGTGCTCTATTAATGCAAGATCTGTCATATCCACATCTGTTTCTCTAGCACTTAAAAGACCACTTAACACAGTAGAGAATTTTAATAAGTATTTTTAATAAGAATTTTAATAAGTATCTTTAATAAGAGAATTTTAATAAGTATCTTTAATAAGAATTTTAATAAGTATTTTTGAATGAATTACTTTGCTTAATGTAAAAGGTCAGAGTAAGGTACCAAAGAAACAGGAGAACTGAGTTTTGATTTAATAACAACTACTTCAGATGGAAGTAGCCCAAGAAAAAGAGAAGTGAGAAGCTGCTTGTTTCAGATATGCCCAGACAGGAAAGGCCTAGATGGGGCTTAGTGAGATGTAAAAAGATACCAAAGGTCCGCCTAAAAGAGAGAAAAAGGAACATGTGGGAAAAGTCTGTGGGGGGAAAAAAACTATGAAAATCCTCACAGAAACATAAAACTATTTTTCCATTTTTCTTGCAGCCAACTTGAATATGAATGAGCACACAATGAACTTGGTCACAGTCACTCAGACCAGCTGCTTTCCCTCAGGTCAACTGCCATAATGGTCATATCTAGTTCACATATGCACATGGAAGTGCATCAAAATATGTAGCCAGAGCAAATTAGAGGCCAAGGTATAGGACTCTTTCTCACACCGTATAGTGCATTCAGTTGCCTAAAAGGGAAAGGAAACATTTTTTACACTAAACATTGGTATAAATACATAAAGTAGCAAAAAAAAAAAAAAAGAGAGAGAAAAAAAAAGTCCTGGAATGACAGAAGTATTTTTTGTCATTTTAAAACCATGAGCAACTTGGAGGAACTGAAAGTGAAAATGAATATTAGTTTATGTCCTGACATGATACTACATTTAGACAGATTCTTAAAGTGTCCTGGTTTAATATTTTTTCTTATTTAATCAGTTATAAATCATAAAGAATCAAGTACTCAGACTGTTGAAAGAACTCCACATGCACAGAAATGTACTATTGATAGTGTAGGTAAACAGGTGAAAGAGTAGACTAATAGAGATAATTATCCAGAATCACAAAAGCTGGCATTCCTAGTATCTAGCCTAGCATTCTTAGAAAGGAAAAAGTTGTCTCCAATTCATGTTTTCCTTCTTTCCTTTGTTGTGACTGTGAAAAATAATTTTTGTTCAGGGGCTGAGTCATGAAAGTCAGTTTTGTTGCTTAAGCAAAAATCTGTTTACTACTTTATGAAATAAAAGGTAAAGAAATTTGGTGTTTTCAGCAAGAACCAGCATACTCCATTAAAGTACAATAACCAAGTCATCTCCATGTCTTCCAAACCAAAGAATGTGTCCAGCACAGAAACCACCAACTCCATTAGCCACTTCATCCTCATGGGCTTTCCCTCAAGCCCAGAAATGCGGCTCCTCTACTTTGGGCTCTTCTCAGTAGTCTACATCCTGACTCTGATGGGGAATACGGCCATTGTCTATGCTGTGCTGTGGGACCAGCATCTTCACACCCCCATGTACATATTCTTGGGCAATTTCTCTCTCCTGGAAATATGTTATGTCACCACGACCGTCCCTAATATGTTGGCCAATTTCCTGTCCACAAGCAAGTCGATCTCCTTTGTGAGCTGTTTCACACAGTTCTACTTCTTCTTCTCTTTTGGGTGTGATGAGGGCTTCTTCCTTTGCATCATGGCCTTTGACAGGTACCTTGCCATCTGTCGTCCTCTACATTACCCACGCATCATGACTAAACAGCTGTACACCGGCCTTGTCATCTTTGGATGGTCGGGTGGGCTCATCCTCTTCCTAACTCCAGTTGTTCTTATTTCACAGTTGCCCTTCTGCGACCCAAATACCATCAACCATTTTTTGTGTGATCCTGTCCCACTGATGACGCTGCCTTGTTCTGAAGACACCATCACTCAGCTCCTTTACTCTACTTTCAATGTTATTTTCATGATTGGCACCTTCCTCTTTATTCTTTGCTCCTATGCTCTGGTGATTCTGACTGTGCTGCGGATGCCCTCACGGGCTGGCCAACACAAGGCTCTCTCTACTTGTGCTTCTCATTTGGCTGTTGTCGTCCTGCTTTATGGCTCCATTATGGTGATGTATGTTAGTCCTGGATCAGGACACCCAGTGAAAATTCAAAAATTCATTACCTTATTTTATTCTGTGATAACACCCCTCTGCAGTCCTTTAATATATAGCCTCAGGAACAAGGAGATGAAGACTGCTCTGAGGAAAATCTTTGGAACTGAACACGGTGTTCATAAAATGTAAATGAGAGTTGAATTCCATCTCTCAAGTGCAAATTACCTTAATAAAACATGGGTGATATATTTGTCCATAAATTAAGTTTTATTAAGAAACTACTACTATCATCTTAAACACCACTCACCACAAGATGCAGTAGTCTTATTCAGGAATATGTTTTAGCAAGTGGATTCAATTTTGTTTTGAGTTAAATATCAAGTAAGTGAAATTTTAGTATCTAAGCCCATTAGTCCTTGTATATGTAATTCAATTTCTAAAAAGAAGACAGAGTCTTTTGTGCATTACTGAGTTGAAGCAACTGTTACACTTGTAACAGACATCACAGATTGCTTTGGGGATTAATGCTATAATCCAATAATTCTCTATGAGACATATTGACCAATAAAGAAGATTCAAATTTGAAGGAAGTCTACCTTGTCAGAATGCAGCATGTGTCTTTAAAGACATAGACTAAGAGCCTTAGCTGGGTATTAGTGACTTTTCAGAGCGTACAACACAAGGATTAGGAATTTAAAGTGTATTAGCTACCTCGAATATAGTAAAGATAAGAGCTAAACATAAAGTCTAAGACATTTCTCAGAGCATAACTCACTTTGGGGTAAATCCAGTTAAACAACAGCTTCTGGTACCATGTGAGTTTTAATGTTAGCACTATGTGAATTATTTTAATATAAGTATCCTTAAAACTATTTCTATAAACTTCATACTTGTCAGAATGGCTAAAATCAAAAACACAAGAAGTGTTGACAAGGATATGGCGGAAAAGGAACCCTCATGCCCTGTTGGTGGGAATGCAAACCGGTGCAGGCACCACAGAAAACAGTATGGAGGTTCCTCAAAAAATAAAAGAATTACATATGATCCAGTAATTCCACCACTGGGTATTTACCCAAAGAAAATGAAAATGCTAATTAGAAAAGATATATGCACCCCTAGGTTCATTGTAGCATTATTTACAAATGCTGAGATATAGAAGTGATCCAACTGTCCATCCATAGATGAGTGGATAAAGAAGATATGGTATACATATTATACACAATGGAATATTACTCAGCCATAAAAAAGAATGAAATCCTGCTGTTCGCAATGACATCGGTGGGTCTAAAGAGTACAATGCTAAGTAAAATAAGTCAGTCAGAATAAAAAAAAATACCATATTATTTCACTTACAGGTGGAA
The DNA here is from genome assembly GCF_024610735.1 of Ursus americanus. Taxonomy (NCBI): domain Eukaryota; kingdom Metazoa; phylum Chordata; class Mammalia; order Carnivora; family Ursidae; genus Ursus; species Ursus americanus. Next base: position 6,088,252 of record NC_142130.1, on the reverse strand, counting down.
TTTAAGAAACAAAACAAATAAGCAAACAAACAGAAAGACCCAGATTCTTAAATATAGAGAACCGGTGGTTGTTCAAGGACAGATAGATGAGGGGATGGGTAAAATAAGTGAAGGGGATTAAGAATACACTTATCATGATAAGCACTGAGTAATGTTTAGAATTGTTGAATCACTGTATTGCACATGGAAACTAATATAACACTGTATGTTAATTATATGGGAACTTTTTTTTTCAATATATTTAACTAGTGACCTGTCTCAGTGAGTTTTTATGGCATAATACAAAAATAAACCAATACTTTATTGATCCATCAATATTTTCCTACATTTAGCCTCTTGAATTTATGTAAATACCTCTATGTTCACTTTTAAACTTAATACAGCCTTCTGTTTTTTCTGTTCTGTACCTTTATTCAATTTTATTTCTTAATTTTAAAAATTTTAAATCTAATATAGTTAACGTACAGTGTTATATTAGTTTCAGGTGTACAATTTAGTGATTGAACAATTCTAAACATTACTCAGTCCTCATCATAATAGTGGAATTTAAAAAATGAATAAATAAAAATTTAAAAACTACCGCCAGGGGTGCCTGGGTGGCTCAGTCATTAAGCATCTGCCTTCGGCTCAGGGTGTGATCCCAGAGTCCTGGGATCGAGCCCCACAACAGGCTCCTCCACTGGGAGCCTGCTTCTTCCTCTCCCACTCCCCCTGCTTGTGTTCCCTCTCTCACTGGCTGTCTCTCTCTCTATGTCAAATAAATAAACAAATAAAATCTTTTTAAATGTTTTTTAAAAATTAAAAAAATAAAAACTACCACCATAAAATATTTAATTAACATTGTTGTTTTAATTATGACTTTTATTTTTTCTGTTGCCACTTTTTTTTAAACATGACTCTCCAAAACACAATTAAAAGAAATCATAATATAAAATGTAATTTACAGAATTTTAGTTTGTAGCCTTCAAGAAGTCATCTGCTCCACAAAGTGATGTGAAACAGCAACTGGATTTTAATTCATTAAGAACTTGGACTGCGAATATTTGTTAAGCTTGAAAGGCAGGATTTCTGAATTCTGGAAAAGAAGTGGCTATCTTTATCCTACTTCACATAAGAAACAAATTAAATGGCTGAACAACTGTCTGAAAAATACTTTATATTGGAAGAAAATACAAGCCATTTAGAACTTTGTTCAAACCAACTTCAATGGTAGGTTTAACTTCACCCCCAAATTACTTGATCTCATACAGCAATTCAGCAACGTGGCAGGATATAAAATCAATGCACAGAGATCTGTTGCATTTGTATACACTAACAATGTGACTGAAGAGAAATTAAGGAATCGATTCCATTTAGAATAGCACCCAAAACCATAAGATACCTAGGAATAAACCTAACCAAAGAGGTAAAGGATCTGTGCTCTAGAAATTTCAGAACACTTATGAAAGAAATTGAGGAAGACACAAAGAGATAGAAAAACATTCCATGCTCATGGATTAGAAGAACAAACATTGTGAAAATGTCTATGCTGCCCAGAGCAATCTACACTTTCAATCCAATCCCTATCAAAATAACATCGACATTTTTCACAGAGCTGAAACAAACAATCCTAAAATTTGTATGGAACCAGAAAAGACCCCGAATCACCAGGGGATTGTTAAGAAAGAAAACCAAAGCTGGGGATATCACAATGCCTGACCTCAAGCTATATTACAGAGCTGTGATTATCAAGACAACATGGTACTGGCACGAAAGCAGACACATAGTTCAGGGGAACAGATTAGAGACCCCAGAAATGGACCTGCAACTTTATGCTCAACTAATCTTTGACAAATCCATAAAGAATATCCAATGGTAGGTTTGAAGTGCTACTAATTTTAGTTGATATTCATCTGTGGAGCTTAAAGAATGCTCATGCCAGGGGTGCCCGGGTGACTCAGTCAGTTAAGTGCTTGCCTTCAGCTTGGGTTATGATCCCAGGGTCCTGGGATCAAGTCCTGCATCAGGTTCCCTGCTCAGTCTGCCCTTCCCTCCTGCTTGTGTGCTCACTCTCTCTCTCTCTCACATGCTCTCTCTCTCACCCTTTCTCTCAAGAAAATAAACAAAATTTAAAAAAAAGAATGTTCATGCCAGTTCCATTCATCTTTCTTAATTATATAGGAAAAAATTTTACGAATTAGTGATTCTTAATAAAATGTTGTATTGATTTTTATGAAGATGTACAGTGCCTATATTTTTAATTGTCTTCAAGTTAATTATTAGCCAAATTTTCTCACCCATGTTATTTTACCTCATATTAAGTTTTCTGCCACTAGATAGAACTGCAAATTATTTGGTATACTAAGAAGCATTCCCTTAAGACATAGACCTACTTTTACTTCACCAACATCTCTTCCTTAAGTTCATACCTATAATTTCATGGTGGAAGTGAGCTTTCATAAACCAGCTGACAAAGAAGGAAAAGAACCTCAGGCTTGGTTCACAAATGGATTGTCTGAATATATGCTACTTCAAGGGGAAAATGTACTACCGCTGTACCGTAGCCCCTCTCACAGGTGGCCATAGAGTATAAGGGTGGAGGAAATTCTCATAAAGCAAAGTGCTGGGAGAAATACACTTAGTGGTCTACTTTTATATGGTGGGAGAAATGGCCTGCTACACAAGATGAGAATATACATGCCTAATGACTGCTGCAAAAGTTTTACTGCTTGGTCAAGGCCCCAGAAGGAACCAGATAGGAACTTCAGAGTCAAAGTTTGAAGAGGCAGTATACGAATAGACCTACGAGTGTGAGCACAAAGTGTGCAAATCTTTGTGTCCCAAATCAAAGTCCGTCAGAGAGGATCCTCCACAGTGGAGTCCTTCCAGGTACAAAGAACAAGTCATCCAGGAAATATCAAGCAGCTCCGACCCCTTTCACCTTAGTGCCTATACAGAGTGCACATGAAGTGAGTGGTAGGGATGGAGGCTATACATAAGCCACAAAACATGGACCCTCTCCTACCAAGGCCGGTAAAGCCACTGAGCTACTGAGGATGCATCCTCAATCAGAGACAAATGCTAAACCCTCAGTGTGGCACGATCCTTTAAGAAAACTAAGCAGCATTGACTGCATTCAAATTACTTTCATTATTTGTCCTTTCTGTGATTTTTTTTTCTTGGATGTGTGTTTGACTTCCTTTCCTGAAGAGCCTCTGCCTGTACCACTATCCTTATGCTTATGGAATACCTGATTTACTAATACGGGTCCCTGCATAACATTACCACCCCACAAAGTAAAAAACAGGCACATGATCGCATGATTCACTGGTCCTACCATACACTGCATCACATTGAAGGAGTCGACTTGATTGAATACACGAATGCAACATTAAAGGATCACCAGGGTTCTCAACCGAAGTACTACTGACATTATGGGCTAAATAATTCTTTGTTATGGGGAGCTATCCTTTGCAGTGCAGATGTTTAGCAGCATCCCTGACCCCCACCCACCGTCCACCTACAAGTGTGACAGGTGTGACAACCAGCAATGTCTCCCGACAGCGTCAAATATCCCCTGGTCAGTGGGGGGAGTTGTCTCCATTCGAGAACCACTGGAGTAAATGAGGATCAGTTTGGGGCTACACCGAGCATTTGTGACTCTGTCCTCCAGAAAGTAGTACACATATTTAATCAATGTAAAAAGGGCTTCACCCTGAACAACTAAAATTACAAAAGTCTGAGAACAAGAAACTAGAAGTAAGTTTGACTCCCCATAATTTCCAGTGATTCACTTGCAGAATTTGTTCTTGCTGCCTCTACAAACTTAAGTTCTGCCAATAAATCATGAGCTACCAGGATGGGAGGAGGAGAAGATTCTATGAGGGGACTAAGAATGGGTTCCACTAAACCCGAAGCTATGACTGCTTCTACTTAGAACTCTCTTGTTGGCAGACCAACAGACAGATAAAGGATTCACTATACTGGTCGGTGTAATCTATTGTAATTATCCATGATTGCTGCTACAAAATAGGGATGGGACGAGTATGTTGGGAATTGAGAGAATTCACTGGGGCTTCTTTTGGTGCTCTCAGGCCCAGTCATATCGCTGTACAAGAAAATGCAACATATGCAGCCTGGCAAGGGCAAAACAACCAAAGGCTCAGAATTATGAGATAAAGATCTAGGTGCTCCCAGCAGGCAAACAAGTTAGACTATCTGAGTTGTTCAACAAAGATGAGGGACAGCTAGAATGGGTGGTGGAGGAGGGGGATGAATCTATGATGGCTATTCATTAACCATTCTGCATGAAGTCATTTTTATAGATTGTATTGTACTGTATTTTTATAGATTGTAGGCTACCAGAACCTTGAAAACTCAGAAACAGTGTAGACATAATACAGTGAACAAATGGATCTGAATAGGTCAAGTAGAGGACTATAGAAAAGCTCTTGGTGCCCTGCATTACATCTACTCAGCCTAACTAGTTCAGCAACAGCTGCATAGGCAGCTGCAAGCTTGGACTCATGGTGATGTTAACCTCAATACTTCTTTTTTTTTTAAGATTTTATTTATTTATTTGAGAGAGAGAGTGAGCAAAAGCCAGAGCAAAAGCCAGGGGTGGGGGAGGGGGACAGAGATGCAGAGGGAAAAGCAGACTCCCCACTGTGCAGGGTGCCTGATGTGGGGCTCAATTCCAGGATCCTGGGATCATGACCTGAGCTGAAGGCAGACACTTAACCAACTCAGATGCCCAGATGCCCTGTTAATAACTTCAAGACTTCTACATATCCTTTATTTTCTGTCTTGAAGCCTTCTCCAAAGCCTCTGGGACCCAGTCAGCTAGAGAGAAAATGCAACCAGAATATAAAGAAAGTGTTACCCTTAAAGACAACTGTCAACCTAACGGGTGGAGTGGACAGTGGATAAATGTTCCTGCTTCTTAGACATGCTGGCAAAATGAAGCCACATATATTCCAATTGCCTACACTGGAGACCTTGAAACATACAAACTGGCATTAGTTCTTCCTGCTTCTAAGTTTCACTCTCCCTGCCCTCTAGTCCTCTTTCCTAGGTAACCCCAAATAAACTGTACACCTGTGTCTTTATCTGAGGTTCTGATTTGGGGAACCTAAACCAAAACAAATACTAACTCTGATCTTTCCCAATTATGCCTCTCACTATCAGAACACATAAGCATTCCTACTGCCACATCTACACTACTTTCATTCTTAGACCTTCCTTCTTAGAAAATAAGGCATTTCTCATCCTTTTCGTAGGCAACCTCTCCACTGTTTCCTTGAACCCATCCTCTCATACATCTCCAAAGACTTAATATTTACCTTTGTTTTCCAGAATCATGAATATTAAACTTTTATCTTTCCAAAGCCTCCTTCTCCAAACAGGAGAGACAGGAAAGGAGGCGGATTGAGAGAGAGGTTGAGAAAAGAAACTGTCTCCCTGGAATGTATTCATCTTCAGGTGCTCACATTTTTCCTCCATATCTAGATGACATGAAAAAATAGTGTATGGTCAACCTCCACTTCATCTCTCATGTACCCCTTAATCCCCTGTGATCTGGTTTCCCACTTCCTCTGCTCTGCTTTCCTTCATGTTTCTGTAGAGGAAAAACATTAATAACCATGCAGATAGTTTTCTTGAGGTGTAAAAAACTCCAGTAACTCAAAAGATTTCCAATCTGTCATCACTTTCATTAGTCAACCTTATCTTATACCAGCATAGACATGAACGTTACATTCTTGTGATTCCTCATTAGCTGGGTTTGACAACCTTAGATACAGACTGGGAATAAGTTTTCTTAGGTTCAGTTGAAGCTCTTTATGAACAAGAGTAAAGGTAGAGAAGACAAAAAATGGGTTACCTTACAATTGCAACTCAAAATATAGTTAATTATTTATTTTTCATCTTTGGACATGGAATTAATAGAGGTCTAAGCTAGTATTTCTCAAGCTTTAATATAGCAGCTTTATCAACAATAGCCAAATTATGGAAAGAGCCCAAATGTCTATCAACTGATTATTGCATAAAGATGTGGTATATATACAATGGAATATTACTCAGCCATAAGAAAGAATGAAATCTTGCCCATTTGCAATAACATGGATGGAGCTAGAGGGTATTATGCTAAGCAAAATAAGCCAGTCAGAGAAAGAAAAATACCTTATGATTTCACTCATATGTGGAATTTAAGAAACAAAACAGATGGACATAGGGGGAAGTAAAAGAGAGATGCAACCATAAAACAGACTCTTAACTATAGAGAACAGAGGGTTGATGGAAGGAGGTGGATGGAGGATGGGCTGGATGGGTGATGGGTATTAAGGAGGGTACCTGTTGTGATAAGCACTGGATGTTGTAAGTGATGAATCACCAAATTCTATTCCCAAATATTCTACTGTATGCTAACTAACTGGAATTCAAATAAAAACTTGGCACTACTTGCAGAAAAAGCATTTGACAAAATACAGCATCCTTTCCTGATTATAATCCTTCAGAGAGTGGGGATAGAGGGTACATTCCTCAATCTCATAAAAACCATCTATGAAAAGCCTACAACAAATATCATTCTCAATGGGGGAAAGCTGGAAGCCTTTCCCTTAAGATCAGGAACAGGACAAGGATGACCACTCTCGCCACTATTATTCAACTAGTACTAGAAGTCCTTGCAACAGCAATCAGACAACAAAAAGGGATAAAAGGTATCCAAATTGGCAAAGAAGAAGTCAAAATGTCTCTCTTCGCAGATGACATGATACTCTATATGGAAAACCCAAAAGAAGCCACTCCCAAACTATTAGAAGTTATAGAGCAATTCAGTAATGTGGCAGGATACAAAATCAATGCTCAGAAATCAGTTGCATTTCTATACACGAATAATGAGACCGAAGAAAGAGAAATTAGGGAATCCATCCCATTTACAATAGCACCAAAAAACATACGTTACCTTGGAATTAACTTAAGCAGAGACGTAAAGGACCTATATTCTAGAAACTATAAATCACTCTTGAAAGACATTGAGGAAGACATAAAAAGATGGAAAAATATTCCATGCTCATGGATCGGAAGAATTAACATAATTAAAATGTCCATTCTACCCAGAGCAATCTACAATTTCAATGCTATCCCAATCAAAATACCGAGGACATTTTTCAAAGAACTGGAACAAATAGTCCTTAAATTAGTATGGAACCAGCAAAGGCCCCGAATCACCAAGGAACTTTGGAAAGGAAAAACAAAGCTGGGGGCATCACAATGCCGGACTTCAAGCTGTACTACAAAGCTGTGATCACAAAGACAGCATGGTACTGGCACAAAAACAGACACATAGACCAATGGAACAGAATAGAGAACCCAGAAATGGACCCTCGGCTCTTGGGGCAACTAATCTTTGATAAAGCAGGAAAAAACATCCGGTGGGAAAAAGACAGTCTCTTCAATAAATGGTGCTGGGAAAATTGGACAGCTACATGCAAAAGAATGAAATTTGACCACTCTCTCACACCATACACAAAGATGAGCTCCAAATGGATGAAAGATCTCGATGTGAGACAGGAATCCATCAAAATCCTAGAGGAGAACATAGGCAGCAACTTCTATGACATCGGCCAAAGCAACCTTTTTCATGACACATCCCCAAAGGCAAGAGAAACAAAAGATAAAATGAACTTGTGGGACTTCTTCAAGATAAAAAGCTTCTGCACTGCCAAGGAAACAGTCAAAAAAAAAAAAAAAAAAACAAAACTAAGAGGCAGCCCATGGAATGGGAGAATATATTTGCAAATGATACTACAGATAAAAGACTGGTATCCAAGATCTACAAAGAACTTCTCAAACTCAATACATGAGAAGCAAATAAACAAATCATAAAATGAACAGACACTTTTCCAATGAAGACATAAAAATGGCTAACAGACACATGAAGAAATGTTCAAAATCATTAGCCATCAGGGAAATTCAAATCAAAACCACACCAAGATACCACCTTATACCAGTTAGAATGGCAAAAATTGACAAGGCAAGAAACAACAATTGCTGGAGAGGATGTGGAGAAAGGGGATCCCTCCTACATTGTTGGTGGGAATGCAAGTTGGTACAGCCACTCTGGAAAACAGTGTGGAGGTCCCTTAAAAAGTTAAAAATTGAGCTACCCTATGACCCAGCCATTGCAATACTGGGTGTTTATCCTAAAGATACAGACGTAGTGAAGAGAAGGGCCATATGCACCCCAGTGTTCATAGTAGCATTGTCCACAATAGCTAAATCTTGGAAGGAACGGAGATGCCCTTCAACAGATGACTGGATTAAGAAGTTGTGGTCCATATATACAATGGAATATTACTCAGCTATCAGAAAGAACGAATTCTCAACATTTGCTGCAACATGGACGGCACTGGAGGAGATAATGCTAAGTGAAATAAGTCAAGCAGAGAAAGACAATTATCATATGATTTCTCTCATTTATGGAACATAAGAACTAGGAAGATGGGTAGGGGAAGAAAGTGATAAAGAAAGGGGGGGGTAATCAGAAGGGGGAATGAAGCATGAGAGACTATGGACTCTGAGAAACAAACTGATGGCTTCAGAGGGGAGGTGGTGGGGGAATGGGATAGACTGGTGATGGGTTTAAGGAGGGCATGTATTGCATGGTGTACTGGGTATTATACACAACTAATGAATCATCGAACTTTACATCAGAAACCAGGGATGTACTGTATGGTGACTAACATAATATAATAAAAAAACATTAAAACAAAAAGAATTATAGCTTAAAAACAAATTTAAAAAAAAACTTGGCACTACAAAAAATATGCATATAGATCACCTCTGTGTCTTTTTTAAATGCAGATTCTGCTCAGTGGGTAGATTAATATTTTTGAGAAGTTCCCAGGTGATACTGCTGCTGCTGGTCCATAGACTATAATTCAAATAACTAAAATCTAATCATGACCTATCTAAAATGTCAGAAGAGACAAGTTCCTGAATTGGAATGCCTTAGTAATATTTCCAATTGACCCACGTTGCTAGAAAAAAGTCAGAATTAGGAAAATAAATGAAGATAATAAAGAGATTTCCCAATTTGCCTTTATAATATTTTGTATAGTCCCAAATACCGAGTATTGGTGAAAATACCTTCATTTATTCACTTATTCATTTTTTTTTCAATGTGTAATATGTTGAGCACTTGCTTTGTGCAAGGATCTTTGCTATGCATTAGAGACACAGTGGTGAGCTAACCTGGATCTGAAACACTCTTATAGAGCTTAGTATAGTATATAAATTCTACTATAAATTCTAAATACATATATAATTTAAATAGGCAGATAAATAAACATCGAATTAAATATTCTCAGTCTCATCTAAGTTTACTCAGATGTCCCTATTCCAAGTTTAAGCATCACAATCTGTTTTAATTATCTGTGACTGCAAAATTACACTCAAACTTATGGTTTAGAACCACTCAAACCATGTATTATCTCTTATAAATCTGTGCATTTACTGAATTCAGCTTGAAATTCTTTCCTCCACATGGTGTTGGCACAGGCTGTAATCATCTGGAGGCAAGATTACACCTGAAACAACTAAGAAAAATCATCTAAATAGCTGCTAGTTGGTCCTGGTTGTTGGCTGGAAGCTCGGCTAATTCTATAACCTAGAGCTTCTTGGTTCTGCCCCTACATGTTCTAAGAGGCAACAGTGGAAGTTACAGATCTCATAAGGCCCAAACTTGGAAGCTACACAGCATCACTTGCATTGCGTTCTACTGATCAATACAGATCACAGGACCAGTTTATACATAAGGGGAGGAGAAGACACCACCTCTTGATAGGGAAACGGCAAGGTCACATTCTAAAGAGGATGTAAGATAGTGATATTCTTTGGGACATCTTTGGAAACACAATCAACCACATCGTCCACCCTCTGATCCTGACCAATCACATCCCTCCCACATGTAAAATATATTCAACTTCTCCTCCAAAAGGCTTGCCCCATTATGGTAGCAGGCATTAGTACAGAATCTTGTCATTTAAAATGATGTATGAAGTTCCTGGGTACAGTGACCTGACAAGATAACTGCAATATTCACTCCTGTTCAAAAGAAAGGAATTCCCTTCTTCTTTTTCTTCTCTTTTTCCCTTCCTTTCTGAATAATTCAGCCATAAAGCCATCAGGTCTGGCAGAGAGTAGTGGGTGTTCATGGTAGAGAATTAACCTGCATAATCCAGAAGGAATATTGAGGTCCAAGTGGGTTAAAGAGAGTGGGGAAAGGTGGGGCAACTGGGCATGCAATTTTAGAAAGTGATAAAGTTAGAAGAGTCTCCAGGTATGGGAATATCCTGGTGTGAGGTGTCTATGCTCAAGCAGGATGACAGGTCCATCTGCACAAGGAAGACTGGTGGCATACAGTGGGATTATCAAATACATTAAAAATCAAGTATAATAAATTAGGCTTCTCACTGTCAGAAAAGGGATAACAATACAGAAAGAATGAAATCTAGAAATGAACCCTGTAGTGTTAATTGGAATTGAAAGTACCAGTGTAAATTCATGGTTTTCGATAAATATGGATAAATCTAGAAATAAATCTGCCACTGAGAGGTCCTAGCACAGAGAAGTGCCAACAGCAATAAGCATACCCACCATGTTCCATTAAAAGGAACCAGAACTCTTTGAGAAAATGGCCGATTCCAGAGCTAAGATTAGAAAGCATAAGATGAGCCTGGAACATCTTTTCTGTGCCAAAAACCAAGGCAGTATTTAACGATTTGTGTGTACATACCAAAAGGACACAAAAGTGAACTTGAGTGAGTTGTCAACAAACAAATCAGAGACAATTTCACAACAGATCTGTAACTATTCAATGAAATAGGGAACTATCAGTCCATACAAATAAATAAATCAACAAAGTGAAAGTCTTATGAGGTATTTTCTAAGTTTCAAGTTGCCTCTTCTCACAATCTGCTTACTAATAAAAAAAAAAAACAGAGAAACTTACTTTACAGTGAGTGGAGTAGGCTGGCAGACAACACCTTAATCAAAATTAAAATTGCCATAAATGGGATGATAGAATGCAATAGAGGAAAATGGCGTCTATTGCTGTCAAGGATATCTAACCTGAACTTTATCCTAAAGTATAGAAAACAAACCCAGTTTGAAGAACTCTGTACAAAATAATTGGCCTATAAATTTTCACAAATGTCAAGTTCAGGAAAAGACCCAAAAACCTATCCCTCCCTACTGTAGAGAAACTACAGACACATGACAAGTGTGGCCACCATGGAGGTATGCCATACAGATCTCCAAGAAAAAAAATGTTGATCAGCTATGAGGAAAGTAGTTAGCTGACAGTCTCTAGCTTCCATACATTTATGATTCACCACGACATTTATTTTTTAAGATGTTTCTATTTATTTGAGAGAGAGAGAGCATGAGTGTGGGGAGGGGCAGAGGGACAAATAGACTCCACGCACAGAGCCAGACATGGGGCTCAATCCCAGGACCCTGAGATCATGACCTGAGCTGAAGGCAGATGCTCAACCCACTGAGCCACCCAGGTGCCCCTCACCACAGCATTTAAATCAAGGCCATGTTCTTCCCACAACCAGTCCCTAGTTAACATGGGGTGAAGGTGCAGGCCTGACCCAGTGAAGGAAAACTTTGAGCCAGGGTTCCCCATTGAGCTAGCTAAGACTTTCTCAGAGCTGCTTCACAGTCTGAGGCTCCTCTTCACCAATCCCCTTCCTTCCCTCTTCCTTTCTTACGTGTCAGTCCAGCACCTCGGTTTAAAAGCTTTCCTGACTGTGCCTGCTGCCCCTCCCCTTTATTTTTCAGATGTTCCCTCAATAAATTTTGTATAGCTCTAACTCTGTTAGAGGTATCTACTCCCCAAAGGACCCAAATGACACTACAACTAAATGCACTGAGTAATTCTGAATTGGATTATTTTTGCATATACACAGATACACACACACACACACACACACACACACACACACACACAGTGACAAAACTATAATGAGGTTCTGAAGATTAAATGGTAATGATGTATCCATGTTAATTTCTTGATTTAATGGTTGTGTTGAGTCACATAGGAGAATACTCTTAGAAAGGCACATGACAGTATTTGGGGATGATGGCTTAGGGGGAAAAAACCCACTTTTTGTGTACTGTACTCTCAAGTTTTCTGTAACTTCGTGATTGTTTCAAAAAATAAAAAATGGAATCAGAAGACAAAAAGAAGTTCATTAGACCATAGTAATTCTGAAATACAAATGAGAACATGGCGTCAATTCCTTCTTTTCCAGGGTGTTAAAAACTGAATTGCATTCCCCAAGATTTATATGTTGAAGCCCTGACCCCCAATGTGACTCTATTTGAAATGTGGCTTATAACGATGAAATTAAGGTTAAATGAGACCATTAGGGAGGGGCTAGAATTCAATGGAAGAGGAAGAGACACTAGGAATGTGCACACACAGAGAAAAGACCATGTGAAGACAAAGTGAGAAGGCAGACAAGGAGAGAGACCTCGGGAGGCAGCAAACTTGCCAACACCTCAATATTGAGCTGCTAGGCTCTGAAACTATGAGAAAATAAATTTCTGTTGTTTAAGCCACCCTGTCTGTGGTATTTGTTATGTCAGCCCCAGCTGGCAAAAGAGCGGGGAAAGGAATGTTCAGTGATTTGGTTCACATGTTTGCTTTTTATTTTTTTTTAAGATTTATTTATTCATTTGAGGGAAAGAGAGAGAGAGAGAAAGCACGCAGAGGGACAGAGGGAGAGAGAAACTCCAAGCAGACTCTGCATTGAGCACAGAGCCTGACATGGGGCTTGATCTCACAACCCTGAGACCACAGCCTGAGCTGAAACCAACAGTCAGACTCTTAACTGCCTGCACCACCCAGGTGCCCCTCAGGTTTGCTTTTTAGGAATGCTTCTCTATGGCTATTGGCTCCAGGCTCCACCCTCTGAGTCGGCTTTCTGTTTCCATTAGAAAGTATTTAGGTTTGTACTGGAGTCGCTTTCTTAGCCTCTTTCCCTCTCATAAAAGTTTGGAGGCACAGAGGTCTCTTTTAAATTTGAATTGTCTCTGTTTTAGTCCAAACTGGTAGTATTTCTGCCAACCAACATCCTAACTTGCTTGTGAGAGACTGATGATACCTTGAACTCATTTTATAATCCAGAAATTGACACCATTAAATGTGACGTCTACTTTACAGCAAGATCAGCACTGTGGCTATCAGAAATAAGAAATGGCTGCCATGGCACCTCTCCGTTTCACTGACCATGACCTCAACAGAGATTTTAAGATCTGACCTCGCCAATGCACGAGGACGCTCAGAGAAAGCCACCCCATGCCACAGTTCTTATGGTCATCACTGCTGCCATAACAGTCAAGTTCAGCAGCCGCTTCGTTGACCAAGGCACTTATTTACAATCAGTAACAACTTATTTTTTATAGATTTCTGACCTTTTTATTTTTTATAAAAGCTTTATTAAAATATAATTCATATACCAAAAAAATTACCCTTTTGAAGTGCACAATTCAGTGGTTTTAGTATATTCACAGAGTCGTGGAAACCATCATCACTAATTTTAGAACATTTTCACCACCGCAGTAGTAAACCCTGTAACCCTCCAGCAGTTACTCTCCCTTCCCCTCTTCCTCTATCTTCTGGCAATCACTAATCTACTCTGTCTTTCTAACTGGCTGCTTTAACTTAGTGTATTTTCAAGATTAGTATGATATTGTCGAAGTTAGTATAATATTTTCAAGACTCATCCATGTTTTACATTATCAGTACTGCATTCCTTTCTATAGCCAAACACTCCATTGTATGGACATGTCACAACATTTTGTGTATCCATGTGTCAGTTTCACTTTTTGGCTATTATGAGTAATGCTGCCATGAAAATTCTCATACAAGATTTTGTGCAGATGCATATTTTCTTTCTTTTTTTTAAAACTTGTTTTGGACACATATTTTCAGTTATCTTGGATAGGGAGGAGGAGTTAAGATGGTAGAGGAGGAGGACCCCCCAAACACAGCTAGATAGTTATCAAATTACTCCGAGGTCAGAGAGAAAAAATCAATTGGAGGTCAGAGAGAAAAAAACTGCAGGTCTACAAGTAGAAAGGTGACCACCCTTTTGGAAGGTAGGAGGTGTGGAGACTTGAATTGGCCGAGATAGAGCTGTGGATATGGGGCAGGGAGGGAGCCTGCGTAAAGAGGCTACCACAAAGTATTATAAGCAGCAGAGCACAAAATCTGAGCTTTTAGAGGTCTGCTACCGTGGGTGATGTGCCTGGCTTCAAGGTGCTCAGGTGGTGATGTGGGGCAGAATCCCAGGAGTGACAGGGTGGTCTGAGGATCCCTTGGGTCACAAGAAGAACAGGTGCCCCTAAGGGCTGTGCTGTTCCCAGGCAGAGGAGTGCAGAAGCCGGCTGAGAACAGCGCCTCTTGGTGCCAGCTTTCTGCTCGGTATTCCCATAAACTGTGAACTGCCCTGCAGTTGTGCCACCAGTTTCCTGGACAGCTGGCCTGCAAGAAAGGCAAAGCAAGACCCTCTCCTGGAAGAACAGTGTGGGTCTGCACTGTGGGAGTCCCTAAAATTTGAAGTTTTGAAATTCAGTTGCGCACCTGAAATAAAAAGCCTCAGACACAGGCAGGATGAGGGCAGAGTTCTGACAGAAACCAGGGAAACAAGAGGAGTGATTGTTGCTCTTCTGTGAGAGCTCACTGAAGAATGGCGGGGAAGAAAGGGATAAAGAAAGGGGGGGGGTAATCAGAAGGGGGAATGAAACATGAGAGACTATGGACTATGAGAAACAAACTGAGGGCCTCAGAGGGGAGGGAGGTGGGGGAACGGGATAGACCGGTGATGGGTAGTAAGGAGGGCACGTATTGCATGGTGCACTGGGTGTTGTACACAACTAATGAATCATCGAGCCTTACATCGGAAACTGGGGATGTACTGTATGGTGACTAACGTAATATAATAAAAAATCATAAAAAATAAATAAAATAAAAAATAAAAAAAGAAAAAAAGAAAAAAGAAAAGTCATAAAAAATAAAAAATAAAAAAAAAAATTAAAACATTACTTTGAAAAAAAAAAAAAAGAATGGCGGGCACCAACTTTCAGTCCCCAGGCTAGCCCGCAGAATTTTATCCCATCCATCAGTGCTGAAAACCTTCAGGGAGCAAAACAGTGCCACCTAGTGGAGGCTGGAGCTCCTTACACCAAACCCTGACCCCCCCCACCCCCCAGCCCCTGCATCCTGGGGACACATTTCCATTAGGACCAGCTAGAAAATCAGCACAAAAGGCCCCTCCTCCAGATGACCAGCAGAAAAACTCGCTCATACCAAGTTTACTGATCTTAGAGGGCTACAAAGTTTCAGCTCTAGGGGAAAATAGTATCTAGCCTCCTTTGAACTTTAATTCTTAATTTTTCATTATTATTTTTCATGTATTTTTTCAATTCCTTTTTTCAATTCAATTCCTTATTTCTTATTTTTAAAATTTTTACATATATAATTTTTATATTTTTTATTTTATTTTCAATGTATTTTATTTTTTTTTTATTTTTGGACCTAGATACTTTTTTTTAAAAGATTTTATTCATTTATTTGAGAGAGAGCACAAGCAGGGAGTGGGAGAAACAGGCTCCCCACTAAGTAGGGAGCCCTATGTAGGGCTCAGACCCCAGGACCCTGGGATCATAACCTGAGTCGAAGACAGACACTTAACCAACAGAGCCACCCAGGCACCTGAATCTAGACTCTTTTAACAAACAGACCAAAACACACTCAGGATCCAGGTTTTTTTTTAATTTGGGGGGAGATTTCCTTTGTTTTTGTTTTTTCTGGGGGCTTTTTTTTCTTTCTTTTTTCTTTTCTGGACAAAATGATGAGATGGAGAAATTCACCCCAAAAGAAAGAACAGAACGTAGAACTCATGCCATGATTTAATCAATACAGATAGAAGTATGATGTCTGAACTAGAATTTATAACAAAGTTTATAAGGATACTAGCTGGACTTGAAAAAAACATAGGTTACACTTACTGCAAAGACAAAGAACTAAAATCAAGTCAGTCCAAAATTAAAAAGCTAGAATTAAAAATGTTATAACTGAGATGCAAACACAAATGGATGCCATAAAAATGAGGACGGACAAAGCAGAGGAGTGTATCAGTGATACAGAAAATAAAATTATGGAAAATAATGAAGCTGAATAGAAGAGGGAAACAAAAATAATGGATCAAAAGGTAGACTTAGGGAACTCAGCATCTTATTAAAATGTAATAACATTCATACCATAGGAGTCCTGGAAGAGGAAGAGAGAGAAAAAGGAGCAGAAGGTTTAGTCAAACAAATTATAGCTGAAAACTTCCTTAATCTGGGGAAGGACACAGAAATCAAAATCTAAGAAGCACAGAGAACTCCCATTAAATTCAACAAAAGTAGACCATCACCAAGGCATATCATAGTCAAATTCACAAAATACACAGACAAGGAAAGAATCCTGGAAGCAACAAAGAAAAAAAGTCCTTACACATATCGCATGGAGCACTGGGTGTTATACGCAAACAATGAATCATGGAACACTACATCAAAAACTAACGATGTACTGTTTGGTGACTAACGTAACATAATAATAACTTTAAAAAGTCCTTAACCTACAAGGGAAGACAGATCATGTTCACAGATCAGTCCACAGAAACGTGGCAGGCCAGGAAGGATTGGCAGGATATATTCAACATGCTGAGTGGGAAAAATATGCAGCCAAGAATTCTTTATTCAGTAAGACTGTCATTCAGAATAGAAGGAGAGATAAAGAGTTTCCCGGACAAACGAAAACTAAACAAGTTCATGACCACTAAACCAGTCCTGCAAAAAATTTTAAGGGGGACTCTTTGAGTGAAGAAAAGAAACCAAAAGCCACAAAGACTAGAAAGAACCAGAAAACATCACCAGAAACACCAACTCCATAGGTAACACAATGGCACTAGATTCATATCTCTCAATAATGACTCCGAATGTAAATGGACTAAATGCTCCCATCAAAGACATAGGATAGCAGAATGGATAAAAAAAAAAAAAAAAGGTCTATCTATAGGCTGTCCACAAGAGACTCATTTTAGACCTAAGGACACCTGCAGCTTGAAAGTGAGGTGATGGAGAATCATCTATCATGTTAATGGATGTCAAAAGAAAGCCTGAGTAGCCCTTCTTTTTTCAGACTAACTAGATTTCAAAACAAAGATTGTAGCAGGAGATGAAGAAGGGCATTATATCATAACTAAGGCATCTATCAAGAAGATCTAACAATGGCAAATATTTATGCCCCCAATTTGGGAGCACCCAAGAATATAAATCAATTAATAATAAATATAAAGAAACTCACTGATGATAGTACAATAATAGTATAGGACTTTAACATCCCACTTACAGTAAGGTACAGATCATCTAAGCAGAAAATCAACAAGGAAATAATGGCTTTGAATGACACACTGGACCACATGGATTTAACAGATATATTCAGAACATTCCATCTTAAAGAACAGAACATATATTCTTTTTGAGTACACATTCTCCAGAATAGATCACATCCTGGGTCACAAATGAGCCCTCAACAAGTACAAAAAGATCAAGATCAGGGGTGCCTGGGTGGCTTAGTTGCTAAACATCTGCCTTCGGCTCAGGTCATGATCCCAGGGTCCTGGGATCAAGCCCCCCTTCCCTGCTCAGGGGGAAGCCTGCTTCTCCTCTCACACTCCCCCTCCTTGTGTTCCCTCTCTTGCTGTCTCTCTGTCAAATAGATAAATAAAATCTTAAAAAAAAAAGATCAAGATCGTACCATGCATATTTTCAAACCACAACACTATGAAACGTGAAGTCAACCACAAGAAAAAAGTTGGCAAGACTTCACATACATGGAGGTTAAAGAACATCCTACTAAAGAATGAGTGAGTTAACCAGGAAATTAAGAAGAAACTTAAAAAATACATGGAAGCAAATGAAAATGAAAACACAACAATCTGAACCTTTGGGATGCAGCAAAGGCTATTCTAAGAGGGAAATATATTGCAATACAGGCCTACCTCAAGAAACAAGAAAAGTCTCAAATACACAACCTAACCTTACACCTAAAGGAGCTAGAAAAGGAGAGCAAATAAAACCTAAAGCCAGCAGAAGAAGGGAAATAATAAAGATTAGAACAGAAATAAAGGATACAGAAACAAACAAACAAAAGAAACAGTAGAACAGATTAATGAAATAAGAGCTAGTTCGTTGAAAGAATTAATAAGACCAATAAACCCTTAGCCAGACTTATCAAAAAGAAAAGAAAAAGGACCCAAATAGATAAAATCAGGAATGAAAGAGGAGAGATCATAACAAACCCCACAGAAATACAATTAGAGAATACTATGGAAAACGATACGTTAACAAGGTAGGCAATCTAGAAGAAATGGAGAAATTCCTAGAAACTTACAAACTACCAGAGCTGAAACAGGAAGAAACAGAAAATTTGAACAGACCCAGAAATAGGAAATAAATTGAATCAGTAATCAAAAATCTCCCAAGAAACAAAAGTCCTGGGCCAGATGGCTTCCCGGAGGAATTCTACCAGACATTTAAAGAAGAGTTAATACCTATTCTTCTCAAACTGTTTCAGTTCTCTTGGATATATATTAGGGGTAGAATTTCTGGGTTATATGCCAAGTCTGTTTAATATTTTGAGAAACTGACAAACTTTTTTCCACACTGGCTTACCACAAAGCACATGAAAATGTGCTTATTGACTATTTGCATATCTTCATTAGAAAACTGTATACTTAAATTCTTTGACCACTTTTAAATTCAGTTGTCTTTTTATTGTTGATTTATTAAAGTTCTCTGTATGTTCTGAATATAAGTCCCTTATCAGATACATGATTTGCAAATATTTTCTCCTTAGGGCCTGTATTTTCACTTTTTTTTTAAAGATTTTATTTATTTATTTGACAGAGAGAGAGACAGCCAGCGAGAGATGGAACACAAACAGGCGGAGTCAGGGAGAAAGAAGCAGGCTCCAGTGGAGGAGTTTGGGATCCAAAGGCAGACGCTTAACGACTGAGCCTCCCAGGCGCCCCATGTATTTTTACTTTCTTCATGGTATCCTTTGAAACATAAAAAATTTCCATTTTGAGTAAGTACAGTCTATTTTTTCTTTTGTCTCTTGTGCTTTTGGTGTTATTAGAAACCACAGACTAATCAAATTATGCCTAAACAGATATTCACATTTATGAATTTTTCTATGAGTTTTATAGTACTAACTTTTGCTTTTAGGTGCGATCCATTTTGAGTTAATTTTTGTATGTGGTGTGAGATTGTGTAAATGAACTGCATTCCTTTACATGTCAATATCTAGTTTTCCCAGTACAATTTATTGAAAATAACTTAATTAATTATTATGTCATTAAATACTAAGGATTACTAGAATTCCACTAGAACAGACAAGTTAGTAAGCACTGTGTTGAAGCCACAGAGCAAAATCAAAGTAGTCCCAAACTGCCATTTTTGAAGATCTGTTTTCCAGAACCATTCCTGGCAGCAACTTCTGTGTCAGAAAAGTCCAGTCAACAGATATAAAGTATTGTAACATAGAGAACTTAATGTAAAAAAGAGATCACTAAGGTAATAAAGATATGTCAAACAAAATAAAACAAAAAGAAAAAAAAGGAAACAGGGAATACTAAGTTCAAAATCAAACGAGCCAGATGCCACTCTTAGTTCTGGGGCAGCAAAGGGAAAAAGTTGGAATTATTAAAAACCTAAAAGCTTCGAGATTAGGCCCTACAAAGCTGAAAAATCAGATTCTCAGGAAAGGATACCAGCCACCTGATGCTGTGCTGATGTCACTAAGGGAGAGCATTGATGCTATGTAAGCCAATGTTAGAAAAAACATCAATTCTACTAATATGGTGGAACTCTGTATCCACATAGGGTTTTCTTCCACCCTCTGTAGCTTCCAATAAACTAACCATTTCTTGTTTATCCAATCCAATTAGCATGTCATTGATATAGTGGGCTAGTGTGAGTTCTGCAGAACGTCTACCACTAACACGGCCTTGTTGCCTATTCCAAGTGAGTAGGAATTATTTCTGATTCTTTTTTCTGATTACATGGGAAAGAGCACAACTGCGCGATTAATGTCTACATATCATGTACTTAGACTATGTTAAACTGCTCTTCAAAAATACATATGGTACAGAAAATGAATTTAGCCATGGTCCTGAATATGGCCACTGAAGCCATCTGTGATTTAGCTCCAGCTCTGCCCAGCTAGTCTGAAAGCAATTCTGGCAGCTCAGGGAATTGGCAGGAGACATGGCCATCAGTATTCCCAGAGTCCTGCTGGCTTATCTCAGTCCAACTGCAAAGACTGAATTAACCCTGTGATTGGGTATAGCTCCTCTCACAGTTTGAGATTAATCCTGTCTGCCTAGGTACCCACCCACAGACTTGGCAGGGCCCTTACAGGGACCCTGTGAGAGCAACCCTGTGTCTGCATCTGGTAACGAGCATGCCATCTGTGGACCCCGCTGCAGAACCTAAAGCAGAAGCTTGTCTCAGCACCAGCCGTATACACCATGGTTCTAAAAGCAGTTCCCCCATCCAAGGATCAGAGAGGATCCACACCTGCCCAAAACCCTGCATACAGTCCCAACACCAGACTCCACTGCAGAGTCAGCAGCAGCAACATGACCCGGCTCAAATCCCATACAACTACAATCCTACAAAACTGTAGAATTGCAGAACTAATAAATAATTCAGTAAAGTTGCAAGATATAAAATCAATATACAAAAAATCAGTTGTGTTTCTATACACTAACAATAAAATATCCAAAAAAAGAAATAAGAAATTAACAATCCCATTTACAATAGCATAAAAAAATACATAGGAATAAATTTAACCAAGGAGATAAAAGATCTCTACACTGAGAACTTTAAGACACTGGTGAGAGAAACTGAAAAGGGCACAATAAAACGGAAAGATATACCATGTTCATGAGTTCTAAGAATACTGTTAAAATGTCTATACTACTCAAAGCAATCTAGTCCAAGGCAATCCCTATCAAAATTCCAGTGGCGCTTTTCACATAAATAGAAAAAATAATCCTAAAATTTGTATGGAACCACAAAGGACCCCAAATAACCAAAGCAATCTTGAGAATGAAAAACAAAACTGGCGTTATCACACATTCTGATTCCAAATTATATTACAAAATTATAGGAAACAAAACAGTATGGTACTGACATAAAAACAGACACATAGATAATTGGAACAGAATACAGGGCCCAGAAATAAAAACATGCATATATGATCAACTAAGAATACATAATGAGGAAAAGATAGTCTCTTCAATAAATGGTGTTGGAAAAATTAGATATTCACATGCAAAAGACTGAATGGACTCTTCTTTTACACCATACCCAAAAGTCAACTTGAAATAGATGACAGATTTAAACATAAGACCTGAAACCATAAAACTCTCAGAAGATAACATAGCAGAAAGTTTCCTTATAGTCTTAGCAATGATTTTGGGGGTTTGGGTTTGATGCAAAAAGCACAGGCAACAAAAGCAAAAATTAACAAGTGGACCTGTATCAAAGTAAAAGCTTTTGTACAGCAATGAAACAATTAACAAGATAAAAGACAACCTACAGAATGGGAGAAAATGTTTACAAACTGTGTATCTGATAAGGGGTTAATAGCCAACATATATAAGGAACTCATACAACTAAAGCAAAGTATAAATATATATAAATTTTAAAAAGCACTAAGGATTTGTATAGACTAAGTTCTAAAAGAGATATGCAAATGACCAACAGGTACATAAAAAGGTACTCCACATCACTAATCATCAGGGAAATGCAAATCAAAATCACAAAAGATACTTTGCACCTGAAAGAACGGCTAGCATCAAAAAGACAAACAAGTGTTGGTGTGTATGTAAAAGAAAAGGGAGCCCTGGTTCCTTGTTGGTGGCAATGTAAACAAATACAGCCACTATAAAAAACAGTATAAAGGTTACTCAAAGAATGAAAAAAATAGAAATATAATGCAATCTGGCAATTTCGCTTCTGGGTATAAATCTCAAGAAAACGAAATCACCATGTAGAAGAGATACCTGTACTCCCATGTTTAATGCAGCATTATTCACTAGCCAAGATATGGAAACAACCTAAATGTCCATCTACAAATGAATGGATAAAGATGCAGTTATATATACAATGGAATATTATTCAGCCATCAGAAAGAAGGAAATCCTGCCATTTGTGAAAACACGGGTGGACCTTGAGGGTGTTACTCTAAGTGAAACAAGTCAAACAAATACTATATCACTTATATGTAGAATCTCAAAAATCTGAACTCATAGAAACAGAAAACAGATTGGTGGTTGCCAGGGGCTTTGAGGTAGGGGAAATGGGAAGACGTTTGTCTAAGGATACAAACTTTGAGTTATAAGATGAAAACATTTTGGGGATCTAATGTACATCATGATAATTATTCTCAACAACACTGTATTACATAATTAAAGTTGCTAAGAGAGTAACTCTTCAATGTTCTCATCACAAGAGATAAGGAATAATTATATGAGCCGAGGCAGTTGTTAGCTCATGTTATGGTGGTAATCACTTCACAATACGTGAGTGTATCGAATCAGTACATTGTATACCTTAAACTTACATATTGTTGCTATATATTATATGCCAACTATAGCTCAATAAATCCAGGGGAAAATATTTAAAGAAAGAAGACTACAAAGAAGTACAGATGCTATACAAAGAAGAAATGGGGATAGCAGGAGTGGGCAAAGAAAGGCCATCTCCCTAGTTGACAGTACTCCAGCACACCAGCCACCTTGCTTTTCTCCTGATACACCACTGCACATATTCCTAGCATTAGCTGTTCCTTCTGCCTGAAATCTCTTGATATCCTCTTGGTTTGTTCCCTCACTTTTCCAAGCACATGCTCAAATGTTGCTATCTCTGCTGGGCTTTCCTTAAAAACTCTATTTAAAATTATGATTCTTGCCCTATTTCTGGTCCACTCCACTTTCACACTTCATTATTCTCAAACAACAACAAAAAATTATAATACACTTACTGATTTGATCTTTTGTTGCTTTCCCTACCCCATTGTATTGTTCTATGTAGGTAAGAACTTACTCTGTTTTGTTTGCCTGGATATATCCCCAATGCATGTTAAGTACTTGACAAATAGTTGTTAAATAACTCCATACTAGCGTTAGCACTTAAAATGTCATTTTTCTAATAAATATGACAAAATTGTGACTGAAATATCCCTAAACAACAAATTTAAGAACTAATATTGATGGGGAAAGAATTTTCTTTTTCTTCAAAATAGAAATAGGGAATCCAGTGGTGTATCTTCATATTGTAGCTATTACAACAAGCTCTATTACTTTTTAATTATTCCCCAGGAACCTTTTGCAATTCCTGGTGAGAAAAAGTGTTAAGAGAAGGTAAGAACCCAGTTCTGCAATGCACTAATCCTCAGGGAATAGCAGGGCTTGGAATTTCACTGTAAATAAATAAAGTTCAAAACAGTCTTATCTATTGAACAAATACTTTAAAATGTCATGGGAGAGGGTTCCAAATCTCAAAAGACTATGATGCAAAGAAATAAATACAGACGATACCGTCGCCTAGGCTTAATCTTAACCATAAGTATGAGCTTTGCAGATAGGGGGAAAAATCTAAAATTCACTCTGCACATTTCATGGCAGATTACAAACTGGATTCTCCAGTTCTTCAGAAGTCCCTCACATGCTTTTCGCTCTGGGGGGTAATATTTTATTCCCCCTCTCTGACCTTTCTTCTTGACACTTATCCAAGGAGCGAGTTAAAACTTTGCATGCCCTATTACAAATGCTGGTTTTCTGCATAAATGGATTTACTGGCAAGTGCTTTCTTCTTGCTCTGAAAACGTAAATATCTGAGTTGAATAAAATTCAGACAGAAAAGTTTGAAAATATTAATTTTTCTCTTTTTTGCCCAAGTCTGGGGAAATATATTTATCTGGCTTCCTTATCCCTTTAAAATACAGATAACTATTGTTTACAGCAAGAGGCCTGGGGATTTTGTGTAAAAATAGGTAACTAAAAATTTACTAGAGATGGATAAATGTTGAATTTTGTTTCTTGTTTAACAGAGAAAATATAACAAACCTCAGATTCCACTGATATTATATCTAACTCATACATTGCTCTCAGTTTTACGAATTTAATATGCCTTGGTTTTATGTGAAGCAACTTCCTTTAATGACAAAATCATTCAGCATCTGCATGCTGTTTCTTGCATTTGTAGGATCTTCTTTGGATTATGACTTAATACAATTAGTATTCCCAAGAAATACTGTAACAGGAGACACAAACAGGGTGAGTACTGATGCTGATTTGATATACCACTGTTACTATATAACACTGTCAGTCACAATATTAATTAAAATAGCTTAGAAAAGAATACCAATGTGTTAGGTCACAGTTCAGAATAAAAAGGAAAAAAATAAATGGTTTTAAAAATTTAGTCGAATGAGTTATGAAGAAAACCACTAAGACCTGTTATGCATGTAAGTGAGTCTTTTCTTCCATAAAAGAATGCAGCAGAATAATTTGTGGGCATCCCATAGATTAGAGTATTTTAGAAACATAAGAATATCAATAGTCTCTTACATTAATTTTATGCTTTTTCTCTCTTTGCTTCTGTATATTTTGTCCTCACTATACATAATTAAGTACAATTTAAATGTAGTTAACTTAAAGCCACTCTCTTTTCACTTCTAGTGAATGGCCAAGATTCAGTAGTTCCACACCTTGCTGTCTCTATGTAATATGACATTTAGTTCTTTCTCAGATACAACAACCTCAACTGAGAAAATCAAAAAATTATTCACGATAAAAATCCTAAATAATTTTTTTTAAATCTTACTATATAATAAAAACAGATCAAGGGAGAATCTTTGTCTTCCAGGACAGAGGAAAAACAAAAACTCTTGTATCTGGTGAAATGCTAGTACATGCTTTCCACTGCCACCTGATACGATATGACTGCTGTGGGAAACAAACTGACTGAACTGCCAGGTTGCATTCAGACTTGATACAGTCTACGTAGTTCCATGGGCAATGAGTATACATAAACAGTGGTCCTTCCACCTTAGATGCCAAATGTGATAGCCAAGAGTAGGTTTCTAAGGAAATAAGACATACAGATTTTAACTGTGATTCAATAACAAAAAACTAGGGGTGATTTTAGGTGCCAAAGCGTAAGGCTCTTCCCCATGCTGTGGAGCTGAATCCAACAGGCTGAATAAAGAGAAAGCATTTTTTACGTAGCAAACATGTCTAGTCATATAACGAACTACCTAATGAACCAGAGAACTATTTTAGTCATCACTTTATAATACCATAAGCAAGCACAAAAAGGAGTATTCCCTGTGCCCTTTCACTGTATCTCAGTGAGACAGAACTTTCTGAAATGTCTTAATAAAAGTAGTACTTCATTTGATATTCTTATCAATATTACTAATTACAACAAATTAATTTTACATTATACTTTAGAAAGAATTTTCAATTTTCTACTCCTAATATGTAATCCAGTATCTTGACTAACTTAATGATTGCCCCACACCATGTTTTTATTTATATTATTATTTACATCTTATCAAAATGAAATCATACTCTTGGGGAACAGGTTATGATGATGACAGCTTTGTTGCTTTAACAGAAACCTCACTGTTTGTTACTTTATCAAAAAAAGAATTTGGTGTTTTCAGGAAGAACCAGCATACTCCATTAAAGTATAATAACCAAGTCATCTCCATGTCTTCCAAACCAAAGAATGTGTCCAGCACAGAAACCACCAACTCCATTAGCCACTTCATCCTCATGGGCTTTCCCTCAAGCCCAGAAATGCAGCTCCTGTACTTTGGGCTCTTCTCAGTAATCTACATCCTGACTCTGATGGGGAATACGGCCATTGTCTATGCTGTGCTGTGGGACCGGCATCTTCACACCCCCATGTACATATTCTTGGGCAATTTCTCTCTCCTAGAAATATGTTATGTCACCACGACCATCCCTAATATGTTGGCCAATTTCCTGTCCACAAGCAAGTCAATCTCCTTTGTGAGCTGTTTCACACAGTTCTACTTCTTCTTCTCTTTTGGGTGTGATGAGGGCTTCTTCCTTTGCATCATGGCCTTTGACAGGTACCTTGCCATCTGTCGTCCTCTACATTACCCACGCATCATGACTAAACAGCTGTACACCGGCCTTATCATCTTCGGATGGTCGGGTGGGCTCATCCTATTCCTAACTCCAGTTGTTCTCATTTCACAGTTGCCCTTCTGTGGCCCAAATACCATCAACCATTTTTTGTGTGACCCTGTCCCTCTGATGACGCTGTCTTGTTCTGAAGACACCATCACTCAGCTCCTTTACTCTACTTTCAATGTTATTTTCATGATTGGCACCTTCCTCTTTATTCTTTGCTCCTATGCTCTGGTGATTCTGACTGTGCTGCGGATGCCCTCACGGGCTGGCCAACACAAGGCTCTCTCCACTTGTGCTTCTCATTTGGCTGTTGTCGTCCTGTTTTATGGCTCCATTATGGTGATGTATGTTAGTCCTGGATCAGGACACCCTGTGCAAGTGCAGAAAATTGTGACCTTATTTTATTCTGTGATAACACCCTTCTGCAATCCTCTAATATATAGCCTCAGGAACAAGGAGATGAAGACTGCCTTAAGGAAAGTCTTTGGGACTGAAATACCTGCCCATAAAATATAAATCAGAAGTCAGAGAGAACCAAGTTCCACCACAACCTATCTTAATAAGATACGAGGCAAGATAATTTTCTAGAGAATTCAATAATTTTGGTTAGGGAACTATTACAATAAAGCCCACCATCATCTTAAATATCCCTCACTGAGTGATGGGCTAGTTTTCTTTAATAAATAAAACTGTCTTAGTCTCTTCAACAAATGGTGTTGGGAAAACTGGACAGCCACATGCAGAAGAATGGAACCGACCACTTTCTTACAACATACACAAAAATAAACTCAAAGTGGATGAAGGACCATATCAGATAAAGGGCTAGTATCCAAAATCTTTAAAGAACTTAACCAAACTCAACACCTGAAGAACAAATAATCCAGTCAAGAAATGGGTGGAAGACATGAACAGACATTTCTGCAAAGAAGACATCCAAATGGCCAACAGACACATGAAAATATGTTCCACATCACTTGTTATCAGGGAAATACAAATCAAACCACAATGAGATACCACCTCATACCAGTCAGAATGTCTAAAATTAACAACTGAGGAAACAACAGATGTTGGTGAGGATGCAGAGAAAGGGGAACCTTCCTACACTGTTGGTGGGAATGCAAACTAGTACAGCCACTCTGGAAGACAGGATGGGAGTTCTCCAAAAAGAGGGCACTTGTTGTGATGAGCACTGTTATATGTAAGTAATGAATCATTACATTCTACTCCAGAAACCAATGTTGCACTGTATTTTAGCTCACAAAATTTAAATTAAAAAAGAACAAAAATAAATAAAAATAAAAATAAGGGACACCTGGGTGGCTCAGTTAGTTAAGCACCTGCCTTTCCTTCAGGTCTGGTTCCCAGGGCCCTAGGATCAAGTCCTGCATCAGGTTCCTTGTTCAGTGGGGAGCCTGCTTCTCCCTTTGCCTGACTCACCCTCTGCTTGTGCTTTCTCTTTCCGTCTCTGACAAATAAATAAATAAAATCTTTAAAAATCAATAAATAAAAATAAAAACAGTCTAACCAACACTAGACTTGCAGAAAAATGAGTTAAATCCTGACTAATGTTTGGCCCTTTATATTTAGCATCTATCTTAATCCTATTGGAGATAAACAATAGTCACAAAATTCCTTTTTTATTTTTATGAGTTAATTTTTTAAATAATTTTTTATTATATTATGTTAGTCACCATACAGTACACCCTTAGTTTTTGATATAGTGTTCCATGATTCATTATTTGCGTATAATACCCAGTGCTCCATGCAATACATGCAGTCCTTAATACCCTTCATTGGCCTATATGAACCCCCCACCCCCGTCCCCTCTGAAGCCCTCAGTTTGTTTCCCAGAGTCCATAGTCTCTCGTGGTACCTTCCCTTGTTTTTACCCCCCCTTCATTCTTCCCTTCCTTCTCCTGCCGATCTCCCTGCTATTCCTTATGTCCCATAAATGAGTGAAACCATATGATAATTGTCTTTCTCTGCTTGACTTATTTCACTTAGCATTATCTCCTCCAGTGCCGTCCATGTTGCTGAAATGTTGGGTAATCGTTCTTTCTGATTGCTGAGTAATATTTCATTGTATATACGGACCACATCTTCTTAATCCATTCATCTGTTGAAGGGCACAACAGCTCCTTCCACAATTTAGCTATTGTGGACAATGCTGCTATGAACATTGGGGTGCATATGGCCCTTCTCTTCACTACATGGGTATCTTTGGGGTAAATGCCCAGTAGTGCAATGGCTGGATCATAGGGTAGCTCTATTTTTAACTTTTTAAGGGACCTCCACACTGTTTTCCACAGTGGCTGTACCAACTCGCATTCCCACCAACAGTGTAAGAAGGATCCACTTTCTCCACATCCTCTCCAACAATTGTTTCTTGCCTTGTCCATTTTTGCCATTCTAACTGGTGTAAGGTGGTATCTCAATGTGGTTTTGATTTGAATTTCCCTGATGGCTAATGATTTTGAACATTTTTTCATGTGTCTGTTTTCCATTTGTATGTCTTCATTGGAAAAGTGTCTGTTCATATCTTCTGCCAATTTGTTTCTCGTGTATTGAGTTTGAGAAGTTCTTTGTAGATCTTGGATACTAATCTTTTATCTGTAGTGTCATTTGCAAATATCTTCTCCCATTCCGTGGGCTACCTCTTAGTTTTTTTGAATGTTTCTTCAGCTGTGCAGAAGGTTTTTATCTTGATGAAGTCCCACAAGTTAATTTTTCTTTTGTTTCTCTTGCCTTTGGAGATGTGTCATGAAAAAAGTTGCTGTGGCTGATGTCGAAGAGGTCACAGCCTATGTTCTTCTCTATGATTTTGATGGATTCCTGTCTCACATCAAGGTCCTTCATCTATTTGGAGTTTATCTTTGTGTATGGTGTGAGAGAGTGGTCAAATTTCATTCTTTTGCATATAGCTTTCCAATTTTCCCAGCACCATTTATTGAAGAGACTGTCTTTTTTCCACCAGATGTTTTTTCCTGCTTTGTCAAAGATTAGTTGCCCAAAGAGCCAAGGGTCCATTTCTGGGTTCTCTATTCTGTTCCATTGGTCTCTCTGTCTGTTTTTGTGCCAGTATCATGCTGTCTTTGTGATCACAGCTTTGTAGTATAGCTTGAAATCTGGCAACGTTTTGTTTTTCCTTTTCAAAACTTCCTTGGCGATTCATGGCCTTTTCTGGTTCCACACAAATTTAAGGGCTGTTTGTTCCAGTTCTTTGAAAAATGTCATTGGTATTTTGATTGGGATAGCATTGAAAGTGTAGATTGCTCTGGGTAGCATAGACATTTTAATTATGTTAATTTTTCAGATCCATGAGCATGGAATCTTTTCCCATCTTTATGTGTCTTCTTTAATGTCTTTCAAGAGTGATCTGTAGTTTCCAGAGACTATTCTCCTTTTCGTCTCTGGTTAATTCCGAGATACTGTATGATTTCTGGTGCTATTGTAAATGGAATCGATTCCCTAATTTCTCTTTCTTCAGTCTCATTGTTCGTGTACAGAAATGCAACTGATTTCTGAGCATTGATTTTGTATCCCGCCACATTACTGAATTGCTCTATAAGTTCTAGTACTTTAGGGGTGGAGTCTTTTGGGTTTTCCATATAGAGTATCATGTCATCTGAGAAGAGAGACAGTTTGAATTTTTCTTTGTCGATTTGAATACGTTTTATCCCTTTCTGTTTTCTGATTGCTGTTACAAGGACTTCTAATACTATGTTGAATAATAATGGCAAGAACGGCATCCTTGTCATGTTCTTGATCTTAAAGGAAAGGCTCTTAGCTTTTCCCCATTGAGACAGATATTCGCTGTAGGCTTTTCATAGATGGTTTTTATGAAATTGAGGAATGTACCCTCTATCCCTACACTCTGAAGGGTTTTAATCAGGAAAGGATGCTGTATTTTGTCAAATGCTTTTTCTCATCAACTGAGAGGGTCAGATGGTTCTTGTCTTTTCTCTTAGTAATGTGTTCTATCACACTGATCAATTAGTGAATGTTGAACCACCCTTGCATCCCAGGGATGAATCCCACTGGGTCATGATGGATAATCCTTTTAATGTACTGTTGGATTCTATTAGCTAGGATCTTGTTGAGAATTTTGGCATCCATATACATCAGGGATATTGGTCTGTAATTCTCCTTTTTGATGGGGTCTTTGCCTGGTGTGGGGATCAAGGTAATGCTGGCCTCATAGAATGAGTTTGGTAGTTTTCCTTCTGTTTCTATTTTTTGAAACAGCTTCAGGAGAATAAGTATTATTTATTCTTCGAATGTTTGGTAGAATTCCCCGGGAAATCCGTCAAGCCCTGGACTCTTGTTTTTGGGAAGGTTTTTGATAACTGCTTCAATCTCTTCATGATTACTCGGTCTGTTTAAATAATAAATTTCTTCCTGTTTCAGACTTGATAGTTTATAGGTTTCCAGGAAGGCATCCATTTCTTCCAGGTTGTTTAATTTATTGGCATAAAGCTGTTGATAAAAGTTTCTAATGATCCTTCCAATTTCATTGGTGTTTGTTGTGATCTTTCCCCTTTCATTCATAATTTTATTAATTTGGGTCTTTTCTTTATTCTTTTGAATAGGTCTGGCCAGTGGTTTGTTGATCTTATTTATTCTTTCAAAGAACCAGCTTCTAGTTCTGTTGATCTGCTCTACTGTGCCCCTGGTTTCTAATTCATTGATCTCTGCTCTAATCTTGATCACCTGCCTTCTCGTGTGTGGGTTACTCCTGTTCTTCTGTTCCAGCTCCAGCTTCTTGAGGTGAGAATATAAACACTGCATTTTAGATTTTTTTATTCTTTTGAGTAAAGCTTTGATGGCTATGTATTTTCCCCTTAGGACTGCCTTTGCAGTGTCCCATAGGTTTTGGACCAATGTGTTTTCATTCTCATTGGTTTCCAAAAATTGCTTAATCTCATTTTTAATTCCCTGGTTTACCCAATCATTCTTGAGCAGGATGGTTCTTAGTTTCCAAATGTTTGAGTTTCTTCCAAATTTTTCCTTGTGATTGAGTTCCAGTTTCAAAGCACCGTGGTCTGAGAATATGCAGGGAATAATCTCAGTCTTTTGGTATCGGCTGAGACCTGTTTTGTGACCCAGCATATGGTCTATTCTGGAGAAAGTTCCATGTGCATTTGAAAAGAATGAGTATTCTGTTGTTCTGGGGTGTAGTGTTCTGTATATATCTATGAGGTCCATTTGGTCTAGTATGTCATTCAAAGCTCTTGTTTCTTTGTTGGTTTTCTGCTTAGGTGATCTGTCTAGTGCTGACAGCAGAGTGTTGAGGTCCCGTACTATTAATGTATTATTATTGATATGTCTCTTTATTTTGGTTAAGTGATGGCTTGTGTATCTAGCTTCTCCCCTGTTGTGGGCATAGATATTCATAATGGTCATATCCACTTGTTGGATACATCCTTTAAGAATAATATAGTGTCCTTCTGTTTCTCTAACTACAGTCTTTAGTTTAAAATCTAATCTGTGTGATATGAGAATTGCTGCCCCAATTTCTTTTGAGGTCCATTGGCATGAAAGATGGTTCTCCATCCCTTCAATTTCAGTCTGGATGTATCTTTAGGTTCAAAATGAGTCTCTTATAGACAGCAAGTGGATGGGTCATGTCTTTTTATCCAATCTGCAACCCTGTGGCATTTTATAGGAGCATTTAGGCCATTCACACTGAGACTGATTATTGAGAGAGACGATTTTAATGTCCTGTTGCTTGTGAAATCTTTGTTTCTATAGATTGTAAATTTCTGTTCTGTATCACTCTTGGGGCCTTTTTACTTTTATAGAATCCCCCTTTAATATTTCTTGTAGGGCTGGCTTGGTGGTCACATATTCTTTCAGTTTCTGGTGGTCTTGGAAGTTCCTTGTCTCTATTCATTCTGAATGACAGTCTTGCTGGATAAAGAATCCTTGACTGCATGTTCTTCTCAGTTAGAGCTCTGAATATGCCTTGCTAACCTTTCCTGGCTTGCCAGGTCTCTGTAGACAGGTCTGACGTTAGTCTGATGTTCCTCCCTCTGTAGGTTAAGATTCTCTTTCCCCTGGCTGCTTCAAGATTGTATCCTTGGATCTAATATTTGTGAACTGCACTATTATGTGATGTGGTGTAGGTCTGTTCTCATTGATCTTGGGAGGGGTCCTCACTGCCTCTTGGACACGAATGCTTGTTTCCTTCACCAGATTAGGGAAGTTCTCAGCTACAATTCATTTAAATATCTCTTCTAGACCTCTCTCTTTCTCACCTCCTCAGGGATGCCAATGATTCTGACATTGGAATGTTTCTATGAGTCAGTAATCTCCTGTAATCTATATTCTTGAGATTGGATTTTTTTGAGCCAAGTTTCTGTTTTTTCCTTCTTTTCTATCATCCCATCTTCCAACTCACTAATTCGTTCTTCTGCCTCATTTACCCTGGCCATCAGAGCATCCAGTTTGGATGGCATTTGATTCATAGCATTTTTAATTTCTGCCAGATTCGCTCTCATTTCCACCCTTAGTGATTCTATATTCTCGTTAATATTTTAATTAATATTTTTTTCAAGCTTACACATCATCTTTACCATTGTTATTCTGAACTCCATTTCTGACAATATGGTTATATCCACATCCATCAGTTCTGTGGCCACAGTCTCTGTCTCCTTTCTTTGCTGAAGATACCTCCTCCTAGTCATTTTGATGAGGAGAGGTTGCAGGGATGCACAGAGCCCAAATTATTGACCAGGACCCAGGCGATGTTCACTTGTTGTATAGGGATCTTAAAGATGTGGGATTCTTGTTTTTTCAGACTGCCTTCTGGGGGAGGGGCCTGCCACACTGATACTCAGGCAACCCTGTTTGGGTAGAGTTGCCCAGTCCCCTGCGAGGGGGGTTGGGGATGGGCACAATGTGAACCGGTATATCCGGGCTTTTGTTCTCTGCTAGCTTTCCCTAGTGGTTTTCTGTGACTTTTCTGAGAGTCAGAGCAGCAGTGGCCATATCCTAGCTTCTGTCTCAGAACAGAGAGATCGCAGTCCACTCTCCACTGAGCTCTCCTGGCCACTTTAACTCTGTTTCTGTCAGTGCTGCTAAAATCCCTGCAGCGTCCTGGGTTGTGCACCCCACAGCCACTCTCCCAGCCCTTGCTTCCAGGGCTGGCACATCTCTGTCCTTCGTGATTCTAACACTGCCAGCTGCCCCTGGTTCCTGCGCATGCTCCCAAGCTCCCTGTTTCAGTATGGTTCAAGCGTGCTCTGGAGTGCTGGTTTTCAGTCAGTCTTGTCACACACATGCTCCTGAGCTCCCAAAGTGGCTTTCTCCCGGGTTCTGGTCCGCAAGTCCGGCTGTCTCCCCAGTGCATGTGGCTACTGCTTCCCGGGAGCCAAGTGCGGTGACTCCCTCTGCCTTCCGTTTATTTTCCGATAACTGTGCATGGATTCACAGCTCCCCACTTCATACCTCAATACTCAGTGCTGGAGATATTCAATTGCAGAGATCCAGATGTATCTTCCTACATCTCTGGCTGATTTCGTGGGTGTTCAGGATGGTCTGGTAGATATCCAGCTCAATTCAGGGGACCCGCTGAATAAAGGTCACCTACTTCTCTGCCATTTTTTTCCAACTCCCAGTCACAAAATTCCTAATTCTTATTTTGAGTTTTCTCTGATCTACTACTTAACACTCACCTAAGGCTATTAGTTTATTTCGTTAAAATCCTTAGAGTGAAAACATGCATCATTTTTTGGAGGTAGAGTGACAAGATCACACCTGGAAGGTTGGACTTTTTCCTACAGAAATCCTTCCTTTTAGTCAGTAACTATCAGCAGAGGAGAATTTGTTGATAGTGTTAATCCCTAAACAAGTTTATGACCTATGTTACACCCTTACAGATTGCTCCAATTCTGAAACACATAGTGGATTTACACTTCCTAAGAAATTCAGTTATGTAAGAGGAGCTCAGTTTTCTTAAAAGTTTTTTTTTTACATCAAGCAGATAATTTTTTAAAAATTTTATTTAAATTCAATTTAGTTAACATATAGTGTATTAGTTTCTGGGGTAGAATTTAGTGATTCATCAGTTGCATATAATACTCAGTTCTCATTACATCCAGTACCCTCCTTAATGCCTATCACCCAATTACCCTATCCCCCCTCTAGCAACTCTCAGTTTGTTTCCTACAGTTAAGAGTCTCTTATGGTTGCCTCTGTTTTCCTCTTATTTTTCCATCCCTTCCCCTATGTTCATCTGTTTTGTTTCTTAAATTCCACATGAGTGCAATAATGATATTAGTCTTTCTCTGACTGACTTATTTTGCTTAGCAGAATACCCTTTAGTTACATCCATGTCACTGCAAATGGCAAGATTTCATTCTTTTTGATGGCTGAGTAATAGTCCATTGTGTATATATACCACGTCTTGATCCATTCCTCATTAATTGACTGTTTTTAGAACCATATCCTATTTCAGTATTTTTGTTGTGTGGTGTATTTAAGTATTATCTAAAATGCCCCTCAGGATCATATCTTCTTTAAAAATACATAATCGCAACTTTTGATTTGAATATACATTTTATTTTAACCATTAGCCATCTATTTTTTCAAGTCTAACTCCCTAAAATGTAATAAAAGGCAATAGGGAAATAAGATGCAACTTACAGAGCTACATTTATAGCCTTCAGAGTCATCCTTTTCACAAAGTGAAGTGTGACTGTAACTGGACATCCTTCAGGAAAGAACCAAGGATTTGAGGTTATCTGGACTTAGAGGGGCAGGATTTCTGGGGGTTTCATAACAAAAGAGAGGTTTTGTTTGTTCTATTTCACAGAAGCAAAGTAAACTGAGTGGCTGAGCAGATGCCTGGACAAATTACTGATAAAAAAGAAAAAAAAAACCCTTAATAAAACTTACTCTAAAATATCTTTAATGTAGGTATAAGATGCTAATATTGTTCTGATTATTTTAATTATGATTCCCTCTGGGTGCTCATAGTTTATTCATTCTATGGTCATCAATATTTCTTAGTAGGTTGGGAAAAGAAATGAAACTGTGTGGTAATTAATAAAATGTGCTGTTGATTCTTTCTAAAGGTGTGCCATTTCTGCATTTGTAACCATCTTTCAGGTAACAATTAACAAGGCTCTTTACATATCAGACTTCCCATATCCCAGGAAAACTTTCACCTGATATTTCAGGTTGCTGCCACTTATGGAATGAAATCCAACTTAATTAGTAACTTTTGCTGAATTCAGGATTTTATAAATTAAGAATACTTTGATGACAAAATTTAAATTTTTTTTTCCTGATTTGTCTAGTTTAAGAGATGAACTATTTATAAGGATACAAATAAAAGTCTATCCTACTCAATAGGTGATTTCTGGTCTTCATAATTTCCCCTCACTCCCCTCAACCGCTATCAAAAAATTACATTTTTTTCAAACCACATAATAAATTCTTACCTCTTCAAATACAGAGGATAGCCTTTCAGCCCACTTCATTTATTTCAATAATACACACTATTTGACCGTTTGTCAGCTGTTAGTCACAGAGATAAATCACTTATAAATATTATCTCCAAATTTTCCAAAATATTTTTCAAGGAATAATCCATGTGCAGTGAATAGAAAAGGGTGGGGAGCTGTCTGTTCAATTAAAAAAAAAAAAAAACTCCTAGGGGCACCTGGGTGGCTCAGTCAGTTAAGCATCCAACTCCTGATTTCAGCTCAGGTCATGATATCAGGGTATGAGTTAAAGCCCTGTGTTGGGCTCTGTGCTGGGCATGGAGCCTGCTTAAGATTCTTTCTCTCCATGGGGCGCCTGGGTGGCTCAGCTGGTTAAGCATCTGTCTTCCACTCAGGTCACGATTCCAGGGTTCTGGCATCAAGACTAGGGTCCTGGATAGAGCCCCGCATCTAGCTTCCTGCTTGGTGGGGAGCCTGCTTCTCCCTCTGCCCCTCCCCCTACTCATGCTTGCATGTGTGCTCTGTCTCTCTGAAATAAAAAAAATGTGTAAAAGAAAATAATTGTTCTCTCTTTCTGCCCCTCCCCCCAAAAAAGTCCTATATTTAAATAAAGCAAGTAATAGGTTACACCAAATTAAGCCTATTCATGAAGACTTCAAGAACATTATAAGCATTATGAATCACCAAAATAAATATTTTAGGATGGAGCTGTATCCAATTTTGACAGGATAACTTCCTTTTCCCCCAAATCACCTTATTAAGACTATTCCACTGAATATGTTTTGGGAATACTCACCTTATCTATTATATACTACAACCCTATGGACTTGTTGTTATCCATGCCATGTTTTTAAAAATTGGAAAACTGAAAATGAAAAGATATATCATGCTCAAGGAAAAGAAGAATTAATATTGTTAAAATATCCATACTATCCAAAGCAATCTACAAATTCAGTATAATTCCTATCAAAATATCAACAGCGTTTTTCACAACACTAGAAGAAATAACCCTAAAATTTGTATGGAATCACAAAAGACCTTGGATAGCCAAAGCAATCTTGAAAAAGAATGAAGCTAGTGGTATCCCAACCCCAGTTTTCAAAATATACTACAAAGCTATAGTAATCAAAACAGTATAATACTGGCACAAAAACTGACACCTAGATGAATGGAACAAAATAAATAGTCCAGAAATAAAGCCCATACTAATGTGGCCAATTAATCTACAACAAAGGAGGCATGAATATACAGTGAGGAAAAGAATGGCGTTGGAGAAACTGGACAACTACATGAAAAAGAACAAAACTGGACCACTTTCTTATACCATATCCAAAATAAACTCAAAATGGATTAAAGACCTCAAGTGTGACCTAAAACCTAAAAGAAAACATAAGCATTAATTTATTGTAATCAGCCTTAGCAACATCTTTAAGGATATATCTCCTGAGGCAAGGAAAACAAAAGCAAAAATAAACTATGGTACTAGACTAAAATAAAAAGCTCATGGACTGCGAAGGAAACCACCAGCAAAGCAAAAAGGCAACCTAGTCAACTGAAGAAGATATCGGCAAATGATAGTTCAATAAGGAATTAATAAACAAAATATATAAAGAATTCATACAACTCAACACCCAAAAAAAATCCAATTTAAAAATGGACATAAGACCTGAGTGGACATTTTTCCAAAGAAGACGTATAGGTGGCCAAGAGACATATGAAAAGATGTTCGGCATCACTCATCATTAGGGAAATGCAAATCAAAACCAAAATTAGATTTCACCTTATACCTGTCAGAATGGCTAAAATCAAGAACAGAAAAAATAACAAGTTTGGTAAGGATGTGGAGCAAAGAACCCTCCTATACTGTGGGTAGAGATGTACATTACTACAGGCACTGTGAAAAATTGTGTGTAGTTTCCTCGGAAAGTTGATAAGATAAATACCATACAATCCAGTAATTCTACTACTGTGTATTTACACAAAGATAATGAAAAATGCTAATTCAAAAAGATATATGCACCCCTATGTTAACTGCAGCATTATTTATAATAGGCAAGATATGGAAGCAACTTAAGTGTCTATCAATAGACAATGGATAAGGAAGTTGGGGTACATATAAACAATGAAGTATTATACAGCCATATAAAAAGAGAGAGAGATCACACCATTTCTGACAATGTGGATGGACCTAAAGGGTATTACACTAAAATAAGTCAGAATGAAAAAGACAAATACCATATGATTTCATTTATACATGGAATTAAAAAAACAAAACAAATGAATAAGCAAAAAAACAAAAAGCAGAATCAGATCTATAGACACAGGGAACAAACTGATGGTTTCCAGAAGGGAGAGAGTGAGAAGATGGGCAAAATGGGTGAAGGGGAGTGGGAGATACAGGATTCCAGTTATGGAATGAGTAAGTCATGGGAATAAGAGACACAGCATGAGAAACATAGTCAATGATATTGAAATAGTATTGCATGGTGACAGATGGTAGCTACATTTCTGGTGAAGACAACATAATATATAAACT
The DNA here is from genome assembly GCF_024610735.1 of Ursus americanus. NCBI lineage: Eukaryota > Metazoa > Chordata > Mammalia > Carnivora > Ursidae > Ursus > Ursus americanus. The sequence continues at coordinate 6,049,922 of NC_142130.1, read as the reverse complement.
TATCGAATCACTGTGTAGTACAGCTGAAACTAATGTAATGTTGTCTGTCAACTATATTCAAATTTTAAAAAAGAAAACAAATCCCCCCCAAAAAAACCCTATAAATTCAATTAGGAAATGATCAAGTATGCATATTTGGCCACTTCTCTCTCTTTCACCCAAATTCCACAGAAGACAACCCTTGGACTTTTTATATATGGCCTTCAGAAGGCTATACAAAGATGGGAACCTAAATATCCTGGGCTGTACTGACTAAAGCAAAGCTTGGCCCCAGAGCCCTTGAGGCTTAGCTGCCATAGCTTCAGCAACATCTCACTTGACAAAAAGAGGGCCTGAGATGATGAGATTTACCCCAGGTGCACCACTTCCTGCCAATGCCTTTCAGGCTCAAAGCTGATTTCTTCCCAGAGTTTGAATCCAAACACCTCATCAGGCCTGGTTTCCCTTAAGTACTCCTAACGGAAGCAATGACTTCCAGGCCCAAAGTATATTTCCTCTTCAGCAGCAAAATGTCCTATTTGGCTTTAGTTTAGCTTTATCCTGGGATGTCCAAACTGGCATTAAAGCTCTGAGATATCCAAACCCAGGACTTTACTGTATGAGCTCAACTACATACTAACAAATTGAATAAGACAAATGAGGCAATGAGGTTACCGGCAATATCACAGAGCCTCCATTGTTAATGGCACCAACTTCAGGAAGAAAACACAAAAAATGGAATCAGAAAATGGAAAGAAAAAAGAGAAAAACATAATCATAATCGTAATCACAATGAAGAATGATAGAAAAACATAAGGGTTCATGCTTACATTTGAGGAATTTATCTGAAACTGAAACATTTAGAAAATTTCAATTTTGGGGACACCTGGGTAGCTCAGTCAGTTAAGCATCTGCCTTTGGCTCAGGTCATGATCCCAGAGTAGTGATATCAAGCCCCACATAAGCCTCCCTGCTCAGCGGGGAACCTGCTTCTCCCTCTCCCTGCTCTCTCTGCTTTGCTCGTACTCTCTCTCGCTATCTCTCTCTCAAATAAATAATTAAAACCTTTAAAAAAAGAAAATTTCAATTTTTTTCAGAATGGCTGTCTTCACTGGGGAAGTGACATGTCAGAGAAGACTGGTTTCTGAGGTACTTCTGAAAATAAAAAGGGAAAGAGCTGATTTGGAAGGTCACATACTGACAGGATACAACATAAATATTACTAATATCAAAATATTTCTAAAAGATTATACCAAAAATTACATACTGTATTATTCCATTCTATCTCCTTGAAATGACAAAATTCTAGAAATGGAGAACAGCTTAGTGATTGCCCAGGGGTTAAGGAGATGGGACCAGAGGAAGTAAGTGTGGCCATACAAGGAAAACACCAAGGATCCTGGTAGTGATGGAAATGTTTTATTTCTTTCCTCTTATTGATGTAAGTATCTTATCTATGATCTAATACTGTAGTTTTGTAAGATGTTTATTGGGGAAAACCAGGTAAAAGGTACATGGATCTCTCTGTGTTATCTTTTACAACTGCATGTAAGTTTACAATTATCTCCAAATAAAAAGATTAATTAAAAAAAAAACAGATGAACATGGGGGAAAAGAGGCAAACGATAAAATAGACTCTTTTTTTTAATTAATGATTTTTTATTATATTATGTTAGTCACCATACAGTACATCCCCGGTTTCCGATGTAAGGCTCAATGATTCTTTAGTTGCGTATAACACCCAGGGCACCATGCAATACGTACCCTCCTTACTACCCATTACCGGTCTATCCCATTCCCCCAACCCCCTCCCCTCTGAGGTCCTCAGTTTGTTTCTCATAGTCCATAGTCTCTCATGTTTCATTCCCCCTTCTGATTACCCCCCTTTCTTTATCCCTTTCTTCCACTACCGATCTTCCTAGTTCTTATGTTCCATAGATGAGAGAAATCATATGATAGTTGTCTTTCTCTGCTTGACTTATTTCACTTAGCATTATCTCCTCCAGTGCCGTCCATGTTGCAGCAAATATTGAGAATTCGTTCTTTCTGATAGCTGAGTAATATTCCATTGTATATATGGACCACAACTTCTTAATCCAGTCATCTGTTGAAGGGCATCTTGGCTCCTTCCACGATTTAGCTATTGTGGACATTGCTGCTATGAACATTGGGGTGCATATGGCCCTTCTCTTCACTACTTCTGTATCTTTGGGGTAAACACCCAGTAGTGCAATGGCTGGATCATAGGGTAGCTCAATTTTTAACTTTTTAAGGGACCTCCACACTGTTTTCCAGAGTGGCTGTACCAATTTGCATTCCCACCAACAATGTAGGAGGGATCCCCTTTCTCCACATCCTCTCCAACAATTGTTGTTTCTTCCCTTGTCTATTTTTGCCATTGTAACTGGCGTAAGGTGGTATCTCAGTGTGGTTTTGATTTGAATTTCCCTGATGGCTAATGATTTTGAACATTTTTTCATGTGTCTGGTAGCCATTTGTATGTCTTCATTGGAAAAGTGTCTGTTCATATCTTCTGCCCATTTTTTGATTTGTTTATTTGTTTCTCGTGTATTGAGTTTGAGAAGTTCTTTGTAGATCTTGGATACCAGTCCTTTATCTGTAGTGTCATTTGCAAATATATTCTCCCATTCCGTGGGCTGCCTCTTAGTTTTTTTGACTGTTTCCTTGGCTGTGCAGAAGCTCTTGATCTTGATGAAGTCCCATAAGTTCATTTTATCTTTTGTTTCTCTTGCCTTTGGGGATGTGTCATGAAAAAGGTTGCTTTGGCCGATGTCATAGAAGTTGCTGCCTATGTTCTCCTCTAGAATTTTGATGGATTCCTGTCTCACATCGAGGTCTATTATCCATTTGGAGTTTATTTTTGTGTATAGTGTGAGAGAGTGGTCAAGTTTCATTCTTTTGCATGTAGCTGTCCAATTTTCCCAGCAACATTTATTAAAGAGACTGTCTTTTACCCACCAGATGTTTTTTCTTGCTTTATCAAGGATTAGTTGCCCAAAGAGCCGAGGGTCCATTTCTGGGTTCTCTGTTCTGTTCCATTGGTCTATGTGTCTGTTTTTGTGCCAGTACCGTGCTGTCTTTGTGATCAGCTTTGCAGTACAGCTTGAAATCCAGCATTGTGATGCCCCCAGCTTTGTTTTCCTTTTCAACAGTTCCTTGGAGATTCGGGGCCTTTTCTGTTTCCATACAAATTTAAGGACTATTTTTTCCAGTTCTTTGAAAAATGTCCTCGGTATTTTGATCGGGATAGCATTGAAAGTGTAGATTGCTCTGGGTAGCATGGACATTTTAACTATGTTAATTCTTCCGATCCATGAGCATGGAATATTTTTCCATCTTTTTATGTCTTCCTCAATGTCTTTCAAGAGTGATTTATAGTTTCTAAAATATAGATCCTTTACATCTCTGGTTAAGTTAATTCCAAGGTAATGTATGGTTTTTGGTGCTGTTGTAAATGGGATGGATTCCCTAATTTCTCTTTCGTCAGTCTCATTATTCGTGTATAGAAATGCAACTGATTTCTGAGTATTGATTTTGTATCCCACCACATTACTGAATTGCTCTATAACTTCTAATAGTTTGGGAGTGGCTTCTTTTGGGTTTTTCATATAGAGTATCATGTCATCTGCGAAAAGAGACATTTTGACTTCTTCTCTTCCAATTTGGATACCTTTTATCCCTTTTTGTTGTCTGATTGCTGTTGCAAGGACTTCTAGTACTATGTTGAATAATAGTGGCGAGAGTGGGCATCCTTGTCGTGTTCCTGATCTTAAGGGAAAGGCTTCCAGCTTTTCCCCATTGAGAACAATATTTGATTTAGGCTTTTCATAGATGGCTTTTATGAGATTGAGAAATGTACCCTCTATTCCTACACTCTGAAGGGTTTTAATCAGGAAAGGATTTTAATTAACGCTTTTTCTGCATCAATTGAGAGGATCATATGGTTCCTGAGTCTTTTCTTGTTGATATGATGTATCACGCTGATCGATTTGCGAATGTTGAACTACGCTTGCATCCCAGGTATGAATCCCACTACGTCATGATGGATAATCCTTTTCATGTACTGTTGGATTCTATTAGCAAGGATCTTGTTGAGGATTTTGGCGTCCATATTCATTAGGGAAATCGGTCTGTAAATCTCCTTTTTGATGGGGTCTTTGCCTGGTTTGGGGATCAAGGTAATATTAGCCTCATAGAATGACTTTGGTAGCTTTCGTTCTGTTTCTATTTTTTGAAATAGCTTTAGGAGAATAGGTATTATTTCTTCTTTGAATGCTTGGTAAAATTCCCCAGGAAAACCGTCCGGGTCTGGAGTTTTGTTATTTGGAAGGTTGTTTATCACTGACTCAATCTCTTCATAATTAATTGGCCTGTTTAAGAAATCAATTTCTTCCTGTTTCAGTCTTGGTAGTTTATAGGTTTCCAGGAAGGCCTCCATCTCTTCCAGATTGCTTAGTTTTTTGGCATATAGCTGTTGATAATAGTTTCTAATAATCCTTCCTATTTCATTGGTGTTGGTCATGACCTCTCCTTTTCATTCATAATTTTAATAATTTGGATCCTTTCTCTTTTCTCTTGGATAAGTCTTGCCAGTGGTCTGTCAATTTTATTGATTCTCTCAAAGAACGAGCTTCTAGTCCTGTTGATCTGCTCTACTGTACTTTTGGTTTCTGCTTGACTGATTTCAGCTCTAATTTTGGTCAACTGCTTCCTCGTGCGTGGATTAGGCCTGTCCCTCTGTTGCTGTTCCAGCTTCTTGAGGTGAGAATATAAAAACTGCAATTTAGATTTTTCTATTCTTTTGAGTGAGGCTTGGATGGCTATGTATTTCTCCCTTAGGACTGCCTTTGCAGTATCCCTTTCGACCCTTGTGTTTTCATTCTCGTTGGTCTCCATAAATTGTTTAAGTTGATTTTTGATTTCCTGGTTTATCGAGTCATTCCTGAGCAGGATGGTTCTTAGTCTCCAAGTGTTTGAGTTTCTTCCAAATTTTTCCTTGTGGTTGAGTTCCAATTTCAGAGTGTTGCGGTCTGAGAATATGCAGGGGATAATTTCAATCTTTTGGTATCGGTTGAGACCTGTTTTGTGTCCCAGAACATGGTCTATTCTTGAGAATGTTCCATGGGCATTAGAATAGAATGAGTATTCTTTGGTTCTGGGGTGTAGTGTTCTATATATATCTATGAGGTCCAACTCGTCAAGTATGGCATTCAAAGCCTTTGATTCTTTGCTTAGTTTTTGCCAGGGTGTTCTGTCTATTTCTGATAGTGGAGTGTTGAGGTCCCCTACTATTAATGTATTTTTATCTATATGTCTCTTTATTCTGGTTAAGAGTTGGCTTGTGTATCTTGCTGCTCCCCTGTTGAGGGCATATATATTCATAATTGTCATATCCACTTGTTGAATACTTCCCTTAAGAATAATATAGTGTCCTTCTGCGTCTCTAACTATAGTCTCTAATTTAAAATCCAATTTATCTGATATTAGAATTGCTACCCCAGCTTTCTTTTGAGGTCCATTTGCATGAAAGATGGTACTCCATCCCCTTACTCTCAGTCTGAATGCATCTTTGGGTTTGAATTGAGTCTCTTGTAGACAGCAAATGGATGGGTCATTTCTTTTTCTCCAATCTGCAACCCTGTGACTTTATGGGAGCATTTAAACCATTTACATTGACACTAAGAACTGAGAGATAGAATTTTAATGATGCCATGTTGCCAGTAAAGTCTTTGTTTGTATCGGTTGTGACTTTCTGTTCTGTATCACTCTTGGGGCCTTTTTACTTTTATAGAACCCCCCTTAATATGTCCTGTAGGGCTGGTTTCATGGTTATGAAATTGCTTAATGACTGGCGATTCTGGAATGTCTTTATTTCTCCACCAATTCTGAATGACAGCCTTGCTGGATAAAGGATCCTTGTCTGCATGTTTTTCTCTGAAAGAGCTTTAAATATGCTCCCCCAACCCTTACTCTCATTGCAGGTCTGTGTAGACAGGTCGGATGTAATTCTGATGCCTTTGCCTTGGTACATGAGAAATTTCTTTGCCCTGGCTGCTTTCAATACTGTATCCTTGGATCTAATATTTGCGAATTGCACTACGATGTGACGTGGCGTAGGTTTGTCCTGGTTGAGCTTGGGAGGGGTCCTCTCTGCCTCTTGGACACGAATGTTTGTTTCCCTCACTAGATTAGGGAAGTTTTCAGCTACAATTTGTTCAAATATCTCTTCTAGACCTCCGTTTTTCTCCACCCCCTCGGGGATGCCAATGATTCTGACATCGGATCGTTTCATTGAGTCAGTAATCTCCCGTAACCTACATTCATGGGCATGGATTTTTTTAAGACCATCTTCTATTTTCATTTTTTCCTCTATTAACCCATCCTCCAATTCACTAACCCTTTCCTCTGCTTCGGTGACCCTTGCCGTCAGAGCCTCTAGTTTTGCCTGCTTTGGCTCATGGAATTTTTAATTTCTGTCAGATTCGCTCTCATTTCTGTCCTTAGGGATTCTATATTCTCAGTAACCTTTTCGTTAATAGTTTTTTCAATTCTGCTCATCATTTTGACCATCATTACTCTGAATTCCGTTTCTGATTCTTTGGTTACATCCTTATCCATTATTTCTGTGGCAAAGGCCACAGACTCACTGTCTTTTCTTTGCTGGGGGGGGGGGGAGGTTTCTCCTTCTTGTCATTCTGATGAGGAGAGGTTGTGGGGTTGTCCAGAGCCCAAATTATTGACTGGGTCCCAGGCCGTGCCCCTTGTTTTATACGGATCTTAGGGATGTGGGCTTCTTCTTTAAAGATTTTATTTATTTATTTATGTGGCAGTCAACCAGCGAGAGAGGGAACAGAAGCAGGGGAGTGGGAGAGGAAGAAGCAGGCTCCCAGCGGTGGAGCCCGATGAGGGACTCCTTTCCGGAACTCTGGGATCACGCCCTAAGCCGGAGACAGGCGCTCAATGACTGCACCACCCAGACGCCTGGGTTGTGGGCTTCTTGATTTTTCAGCCTGCCTTCTGTGTTCTGGGGGAGGGGCCTGCCGCACCGATACTCAGGCAACCCTGTTTGGGTAGAGTCCCCTGCAAGGGGGGATGGGGATGGGCACTCTCTGAGATGGTATTTCCAGGCTTTTGTTCTCTGGTGGCTTTCCCTGGTGGTTTGCTGTGCCTCTTCTGAGAGTCAGAGCAGCAGCGGCCAAATTTTAGCCTCTGTCACAGAACAGAGGGTTTGCGGCCAGTTCTCTACTAATGTTCTGGCCACTTTAACTCTGTTACTGTTGGTGCTGCTCAACCCTGCAGCGTCCCGAAATGTGCGCCCCACACCCGGTGTCCCAGCCCTCACTTCCAGGGCCAGTGCGTCTCTGTCCTTTGTGTTTCTAACGCCGCCAGCTGCCAGCCATGCCTGCGCTTCCGGAGCTCCCGGTCTCAGTCTATTTCCAGTGAGCACACTGTGATTCCAGAGTTCTGCAAGATCCTGGTGGCATGTGCTCCCGGCTCACAGTCTCAGTCTGCTGTTTTGTGGGTGCCATCCACGAGCCCGCCCGCTCCCCCGTGCAGGTGGCTACCGCTTCCCAGCACCCAAATGCGGCTGCTCCCTCCCCCTTCCGTTTATCTTCCGATATCTGCAAGGTTTCATGGCTCCCCGCTTCGTACCTCAATACTCAGTGCTGGAGATGTTCATTTGTAGAGATCCAGGTGCATCTTCCTGCATCTCAGGCTAGTTCCGTGGTTGTTTAGGCTTGTCTGGTACCTATCCAGCTCGACTCGGGGGACCGGCTGGAAAAGTTGTCTCCTACTCCTCCGCCATCTTAACTCCTCCCCGATAAAACAGACTCTTAACTATAGAGAACACACTGATGATTGCTGGAGGGGAGGTGAGCAGGGGGATGGGTTAAATGGGTGAGGACACTTGTGATGAGCACTGGGTGTTGTGTGTAAGTGATAAATCACTAAATTCCACTCCTGAAACTAATTTTACACCATACATTAACTAATTGGAATTTAAATAAAAAGTTGAAAAAAATTGGGGGGGGATTTTTCAGATCATTATACAGGTATAATGAACTGATTGTGGGTCAGGCTGGCCCCATGTAGCAGTAAAAGATTTCTCTCCTCCCGTTTTTCCTTTATGTCATTAGTTCTTTAATAAAAACTTGTTGCACACACACAAAAATAATAACAAAATAAATGAAAAATAAAGATTACACCAAGGAGTTTAGAGATCCATCATCAAGGTGACAAAGACTCAAAAGAAAAGCCAAGTCATTGAGGGAGGAGGTTAAAAAGGAGTCTCCAAGTGCAATATGAAAGCATTTGTGGGTTGAAGACTTCCAGATACATCAGTGGTACTTCCAAAATGGAATAATTAGAGTATCCTTAAGTTAGCACCAGGAGAAGAAAGAAGAACTAAGGCCAACAATTAATGCTACTCAGAAATATTTCCCCAAGTTACTTTCTGCAGGGACTGTTGAACACTGAACAGAGTTGAGTGGGATATTTCTACTCTTGCTGCCTTTCTCAGCTTGGATTACAGACATTCTGGCCAGTTTCTGCCACCTCATACCTGTGTGCTAAAATGACAAAATCTTAGAGAAGAGAGAAGTTGCCTAACACAAGCTACAGAATGTCTAACAGAAGAAGGTGAGATCTGAAACTGGCCTGACTCCCACTTTCCTATGAACCATGCCCAGGAAGTCAAATGCACCCAATTGTCAGTGTGGGACGACCATGTATCTGCTTAAGCAGCAAAAAATGAAAAGGATATAAAGTGTTCCCCTTGCACAGGGTTCCTTGCTGGAACTTTTGCCAAACTAGCTCATTACCCTGAAAGCTCTTTGTGGGCAATGATTATTTTGAATAAATCTTTATTCACAATGGGCATTTGTCTTTCAATGAAATTCCCTGTACCAAGATAAACAGCAAGTTAAACCATAGACAGCAGGTTCTGAACGACCTGGTCAAGTTAGTGTTTGAAGTAAAAATGTTTGTACAAGAAAAGAAGCAAATAATAATAGTAATAATTTTTAAAAAGACATTTATTTGAGAGAGAGAGAGAATGCACACACAAGCAAGTGGGGGGAGGGCAGAGGGAGAGAATCTTCAAGCAGACCCCCTGCTGAGCACAGAGTCTGATGATCCCATGACCCATGACATCACGACCTGAGAAGAAACCAAGAGTTGGACACTTAACTGACTGAGCCACCTTGATGTCCCAATAATAATAATGTGAATAGCAGTTTTCCATGGTGGTTAAAAGCATAACAATGATGAAGAAAGAGTAACAGTTTGAAGCTATAGGCAGATTAAATATAATTTTCACTACACGCATCCTATTCATGGAAAGAGAATAAACCAAGTTGAAATACAGTCAACTATAAACTCTTACACCCTGTGGGTTTCTGTTTAATTGTTTTAACTAGTAAGACTGTCTTCAAAATAATTTTGAGTATTTATATTAGGTAATGCATGTGAAATCTGTTGACACAGTGATCAGCACATAGCAGGTACTGAAAACTATCATCTAGGCATGCTATAAAGCTAGGTAGAATGTTTATATCCGTTGGGGCAGGAGGAAGATAATTTTAAACTCTAAAGAGACATAGAATCCTTGGGGTTGAGGCCATAGGAGGAGGCTCTGAATGTTAAGGGAAACTCCAGGTTTTCCTACTCTCAAAGCCTGGAAGCCACTGGACGGTTCCAGTGGGCCTCAGTTCATGTGGTCATGAGGCTGCAGGGCTAGTAGAGACCAATTCTCACAGCACTACACTCAGTGATAAAGATGGGGAGGGAAGTTTCTTCTAGTGGATGACTGGGGAGATAATCAGGATTTGGGGATTGTTAAAGTGAACTTAAATGCCATCTGAAGAAGCACCTATGAGGGAAAGGGACTCCAGGAGCTTTGAGACAACTGGTGACATCCAATCTGAAGCTGGTTTTTAAAATCCAGAACCAGTCTGGAGGTGTCAGGTGAGCAGCAAACCAGAAGGGCCATTATTAGGTGACAATCTCACTGATGGGTTCAGTGAGGCCCTTCCACCTTCAAGCTCATTGCTGGAAGTAAAACACACTTGGGGATTGACTGAGCACTGTGATTGTCCCTGCTGCTCCTGAGGGGAGGCCTCCAGGGACAGTATGTGGCCAGAAAGAGACGCATAATAAAACAAATGGAGAGTTTCCTGACAGTCTACTCCTTTTTGTATAACAGATAAAGAGAATCCTTTGTGAGGCTCAAACTGTGAGAGAGTGCCATCAGGAATCCAAACTGCTGCACATCTCAGCCCTCTAGGATACAAGTGTGAACCCCTTGACTGCTACAGAAAATACTGCTATAGAAAAAAAAAAACCTGTAATACTGCTACAGGAAAAAAAAGGGCTGTGCATTTTCTTTTGTATTTTTATCTATAAATATATTTTATATTTTAGAGAAAGTATATAAAATAATATATAATTTTTTAACAAAGCCTTCATTCTTCCCTGCAGGGCATCTCAAATGTCTATCCAGAATATATTTGTTTAAAAATCTCATCAGGAAAATCTGAGCTGCCACTTCCATTTTGCAGATAAAAAGATGACAAGAGGCAGTGGGTTTCACATCACTTCAGAGGAGATAAAGTATTTGTAAGTAGTGGATATTTATTTTCATAAAGTATAATGAAGATTTAAGAATGCCTATATTTGCAGTGAAAAGAAAAATCAACAGGTAGTCCCAAGAAAGATCCTATAATGACCCAAGGCAGGGAGAGAAGGACTTAGAATAGTGAGGCAGGAATAGAGGGATTCTCAAAGACAAAGAAGTCTGCTCCTGAATTGAGAAAGAAAGGAAGAGCACTCCCAACAGCTCCAAGTTTTATTACACATAAGAATTTAAAAGAAAACTTTCCTTCTCTTTTTGGATATTTTCTTTCCTCTTCCTTCAAACTTTGATTAGCAATTTAAGAGCAACCTTCAAAAAACATTTAAGGCTTCTCCTCAAGGGCTCCATATTCTTTCCTTAATTGTGAGTTGAGTTTACACTAATTCTAACTCATTCAAATAAAACCACCCCAAAACACACCTTCCTTCCACTCTTGTTCTTATGATGTTTCTTTGCCCTGTTTACATGCAGTCTTACCCACCATTGTCAGTTTCACTGTATAAGTAAAATTATGGTCACACTAAAGAGTGTGGGGGCACATATTATATACTTCAGTTAAATTTCAAATACAGAAAATTTAGGTTGTCTAGTTCTGGGTTAAAGCATCACACCATCCCTTACAATCACTGAATTTCCAGCCCGCGGCCTCCTTCAGTGAGCCCACAATCTTGGGAGTTAGTTTTTCCCATTTCAGTTCACCAGTCTATTTGTAGGCCATGTTTGCTCTCTGCAGGAGCACAATAATCTCATATTTGGTCTCCCTTTGGTATTTAGTGGAAACTGCTGTCCTGGAAGATACCTGCCTCACCGTCATAGCTGACATACCTCATGTGAACTAGAGAGAGAGAGACTATGAGAATGACATAAATAATCTTCCCTGTGGTATACGGCCTCAGTTCTTCACACAGCCTTCCTGGGGCTAACCCTCCACAGACACAAGTGTAAATTTGATACAAGCAAGTTGCATGTGAACACACTGCATCAAAAACAATAAGGAAATGCAGCTAATATATCCATAGCTGACAGTCATGTAGAAAAAAAGGTTAGGTTTTAGAGTCAACATACTCAGAGGGACAATAAAATTCAATGCTACGCTTAGAAATGTGAAAGTACTTGTTTGTTTTAAGGCTCTAGAACTGGAGAGAGCAGAATTTAATGGCATAATGAACATTAAGTGACTGTCACAATAAATATTTAATGCATGACAGTGGTTGTTATTACATTTATTTTAGAAGTCAACTGTGCTTCAAAGAAAGTGTCCCAAAGTGGGTTCATGTCATAAACAGTACCAAGAATTAGGACACAGTGCAGGTCAAAGAGGAATGGAGGATTTAAGACAGTGAATTCCAGCTTTGGCTAACAGCCTTATTAAAGTCCTTATTATTTATAATAATGAATCTGGTTCAAAGGAGAGAAAGCGATAATACATGCACAATATAGTTTTGCAGCCATCTGAGAAAAATAGGGCCCATAATAACAAAGTTTATGGGAAAAGGTCTGAACTAATGTCCAAACACCTAAGTTTTAGATGTGTTTCTTCCATCAAAAATCAGCACGACCTTGGATTAGTTTAACGTCTCTGGTTTTAGTTTCTATGATTGAACTTGATAATCTCAGAGATCCCTTTTGACACTAACATTCTACACTGGTGTATTTCTCCCACAGTTTTAGAATTAAATAAGAGCTTTTCTTCCTTTTTTATTGTCTTTTTATATAAGACAATTCATCACCAGGTAGTAACAAGATAATGAGGCATCAGAACTGAGAAGCTGGTGTTCTTTCATCGGCCTCCAGATTCTATTTGAGAACCAGGATCTCCTAATAAAGGAGTGAAGCCAATTTGGGTCCTTTTGGTATCAAATTAGCTGTTGCTCAGCAAGTAGAGGTTAAATACAGGTGTAAGAAGCTAGTAGGTATGTTAACTAACTGGAATTAAAATAAAAACTTTTTTAATAAAAGCTAATAGGTACTTGCTAGAATGGAATTTGTGGCAGTGACTTCAGCACCCTGCTTCAGTCAGCAGTTACTCAGGACAGATCTCCTGACAATATTATGTTACTGACAACATAGTAAGATGTTCTTTTTGTACTGACCTCATTCCATTTCAGGTTATATTTGAACTTTGATTTGTCTTAAAATTTTCCAAAATACTATACAAAATTTTCTTTTCAGCAAAAAGAAATCAGGTATATAAATATATGAGTGTGTATATTATGAAACTATATATCAAAATAGAATTAACTTAAATGCAAATGGAGAAAAACGGTTTGGACTTGGTTACATGATGCCAGTGAAACTTACACTGTGAAAATGAAGACTGAGTGGGGGCTGTGGGAGCATACCAGGTTCTCCCAGAACCCTGATCTCATTGGGCTAAACCAGATCCTGGGAAGGGAATTATTGAATTCAGAACCATATAGAGCCTTTTTACAAAAGTGCATTAAAGGAGTATATAGGAGTCAGAAGAAATAAAAATAACTTAAAAAATATTTTAATGTTTTTTTATTATATTATGTTAGTCATCATATAGTACATCCCTGTTTCTGATGTAAAGTTCGATGATTCATTAGTTGCGTATAACACCCAGTGCACCATGCAATATGTGCCCTCCTTACTACCCATCACCAGTCTATCCCATTTAAAGGGACAAAATATGATTAAGATAATGATCCTTATTGCTCATTTCTTCATAGATTAGGAGAATGAATATCTTAGAAACCAACACTATCTCTGGGTCTGTGACTGAGTTCATTCTCCTGGGCTTCCCATGTGGCAGGGAGATCCAGATCCTCCTCTTTGTCATCTTCTCCCTCATCTACCTTCTGACTCTCATGGGGGAACACATCCATCATCTGTGCTGTGTGGTCAAGCCAGAAAATCCACACGCCCATGTAGATCCTCCTGGCCAACTTCTCTTTCCTGGAGATCTGCTATGCCAGTTCTGATGTGCCCAAAATGTTGGCCAACATTATCTCCCAGACCAAGAGCATCTCCTATGCTGGCTGCCTGCTCCAGTTCTACTTCTTCTTCTCCATGTGTGCTGCTGAGGGCTACTTTCTGTCTGCAATGTCCTTTGATCAGTTCCTTGCTATCTGTTGACCTCTGCATTACCCCACCATCATGACTCACCATCTATGTGCTTTCTATCCATACTGATACTGAAATTCTTATGACCCAGGTGCCCTTCTGTGGCCCTAACATCATTGACCATTTTTTCTGTGACCTGGGACCACTGCTGGCTCTGTCCTGTACTCCAGTTCCCAAGACTACTCTAACTTGTGCTACTGTAAGCTCTCTTATTATCTTCATCACCTTCCTTTACATCCTTGGGTCCTATACCTTAGTTTTGCATGCCGTCCTTCGGGTCCCAGCTGGCTCAGGTAGGAACAAAGCTTTTTCTACATGTGCCTCTCATTTTTTGGTGGGTTCCCTGTTCTATGGCTCACTTATGGTGATGTATGTGAGTCCAGGCTCCAGGAGCCATCCTGGGACACAGAAATTTGTGACCTTGTTTTACTGCATGGCAACCCCATTCTTTAATTCTCTGATTTACAACCTTCAGAACAAGGATATGAAAGATGCACTCAAGAAAGTCCTGGGAGCACCACCAAAAGAAATTTCTAAAAATACAGAGAAATAAGTTGTCCTATCATTCTCTCAGGAATACCGAATTTCTCTCACTAGAGATAAAAAATATCTTCTGGGCACGTCTGAGTGTTTAATTCCTTACTCTCGTGAAAGTGTGACTCATTACACATGAAGAACCCTCATCCTGTCTCAAAAGCAAATACCCACAGTCTTAAAGGTCTATTATGGAAAGTTCTGTACAGTTTTCATTCATCAATGTGTCATGTCTCTGTTTTGGTCATTATTTGAAGTCTGACGGCTAATGTAATCAAGATGATATGTATGAAGCTAAGACTTGTATATTGGCTTTTATCCTACTACTATTTTTTGTGTTTCAAATTTATCACTATTTTTCCTTTCCAACTATTGATTTTTCTATAATGAAATATACTATCTACTCATTGCACTAACAAAAATTCAATTGCTTTATTTATAAGATCAAGGACCCAGTATCTGTCACTGAAACAGTAGTGTTTTTCACTTGTGTTTCCTTTACTACCAAGCATTGGTAAAATGTCCAGGGTGTGCAGCAAACGAAAACGGGAAATGATATGGATGCTTCTTACAGAAAATTCTTAGTCCAATTTTGAAGAGGATACATAGAAAGGCATGCACACATTTACATATGCCAAATCATTAAGTATTCCTTACCCAGACCTGGGTTTCAGCACCTTCTAAGCTTTGAGTAGAGGAACATTTACTGTTGCAGAAAATAGGCATGAGAAACCAGGGAATAAACTGTCAAACAAAGGATAGGATACTTACAGGCAATCGGCATTTATTATAAATTTTTTGACTTGGCCTGATCATCTGCCTCTACTTGGAAATATTCATATTTTAGACTGGGGCACAAAATTTCCTTTTCTGGGAGAAGGGCTGGTTTGTGAAGTCGTCTCCTACATGCTGGAAAAAAAAGCTAATGATTTGACTGACAACATCCAACCCGGACCAAACCTCAATTTAGTTTTCTATGTAAAAATAGATATCTTAAAGCCTTCCTCCAAGTTATTTTGGCTTTGGGGGTATTTTCTGTAATAGAATATGCTAAATGACAAGGCTTCCTAGACCACCGGAGGAAAATTCAGGACAACCTACAATACTGAAGAATCAGTTTCTCCTTGTCCTCGGCAGATTACTGGGACTGCACCTACCAGAGGTAACTCTGCTCTTACGTAATCATCACAGGGATCTTACTTGTATACAACAGAAGCTGACTCTGGCTGATTAAGCATGAGAATGTAAAAGATTTATTGATAGGATATCAGGAATTTCACAGAATAAATGAAAGCTAAAAAACCAGAGTTGAGGCTCAGATTCAATGACCAATGTACAAATTATTCTGCGGAACTGGTCTGATGAAAAATCACCATCACTAGAGCCACACCTGCTGCTATGGGCCAGCAGGTGCCAGAGTTTCAACCACTGTCAATTCTGTGTCTTTCCTGCAATAACTGCACTACCTGCTTCATTGCTATTTTTAATGCCAATATTTCAACATTGCTGCCCTCCACCCCACTTCTGCTTCTTGAATCACTAGCCCCTGAATCAAAATCTGCTGTAGCTGTATCTGCTTGGTGGAACCAAGAGTACATCCCTGTGCTGTAGCTATAGGAAAGGCTAGAAGAGTTAATACCTGGCAATAAAAAAAAATCCAATTATCCAAAGATAAGCTCCAAGCCTGCTAATATTGGGATTCTCCCAGCCATAAAAAAGTACTGAGACACTAGGCAGCCAAAACAAAAGAAAAATGCCAACTCTAACAACCCATTTATTTGGACTCCCTATCATATCCCTGGGCCATATTCCCTCTAGAAGTTACACAAGGTAGGACTTAACTAAATGATCCATATTAATAGCAGTGAAGTAGAAGCAGGATGAGAAAGGGGAAATAGACTTCCCTATGGGTAGCTGAGGGCTTATCTATCGCATGATGAGTGCTGGTAGAACATACTCTGATTCTGATAAGTTATTGCTACATTATCTGCAATTCTGAGAATCAGAAATTCAACTAAAGGGGAAAAAAATCATCCACCTTCTAGGAAAGACTCATTAGCTGCAGTGAAATTTAATGCTGCCCACTCACCTTTCCTAGAACTGGTGGAGAGAGGATAAGAAAGATTCTTCACTTACTCTTTTACTCTGAGTCAGAATTTTTTTTTTTTTTTTTGCCTGGGAGTAAATGGACCACAATTAACCAAATAAATGATATTTTTATTTCCGTGTCTGAAAAAGATATTCACATTTTAAAATTAAATATTTTTTTTGTTTTGGTCTAAATGTTATACACATAGAATTTTCAATAACCAGGGCTTGCTTAACTACATTGAGATGAATAATATTCTACGTTCTCTATATTCTTTTTAATTATGCAAGTAATACATTTTACAATTTCATTGTAAAAGACCAAATAGGAAAAAATAATGAAAATCCTCATATCTCCATACTTCCACATACCTGTCTCTTTAGCAATGTGTTCAGTTTGGGTGGGTATACTTCTAGGCCTTTTTCTGTGTGTTTATATATAAAAATATAAATTCTGGATTTTGAATGGCTATATAAATTGGATTGTACTTGAAAATTGCTCTATGACTGACTGGCCCTCACACCACCCCCTACTTTCATCTAAAAAGCAATGTCTGAGAAGGAAATTTCATCCAGCTTCTGAGGGAGCTTCTGACTACTGGTCTGGAACACATTAGGACAATGAAGCTGAAGACTTCCAGGAAAGACTCATTCCTAAGATGTAGTTCATGGATGTGCGAGAACACTACTTCCATGACATAGTGTACTCAGGAGATTCTTCTGCCACCAAATCAGGATTAAAATGAGGAAAACCTGTGAATATCAGGGTGCAGGTGCCCCTTTGAACCTGTATTTTTGTATCCTTTGTGTAAATACCTAGTAAGGCAATTGCAATTGTTCTATTTTTAACTTTTTGAGGAGCCTCCATACGGTTTTCCAGAATGGCTACAACAACTGGTCACATTTCAAGTGATCAGTAGCCACGTGACAGTCATGGCTATTGTGTTGGATAGTGCAGGTATAGTTCGAGAAGTCTGAGGACTAAATATAGAACTTAAAAAGGTTGAAGTTAAACAAATAACTGAATTGTCTTTGTTTTTTCAGAATACAGTTCCTTTGTCTAGAGGGAATAAGTATTATTATTCAAATTTAATCATACCAAATAATTACTAAATTCTACTCCTGAAACCAATATTACACTATATATTAACTGACTAGAATTTAAATAAAAATTTGAAGAAAAAAAAAAGAAATGTGACCAGTTCTAATTGAGAAGTGTGATAAGTGTAAAATTACATACTGATTTTGAAGGCTTAGTATAATAAAAGAATGTAAATATCTCATTAATAATGTTTATGTTGAGTACATGTTGAAATAATACTATTTTGGATAAACTGAGTCAAATAAAATATATTACTAAAAGTAATTTCACCTATTTCTTTTTACCATTATTAACGTGGCTACTAGAATATTTAAAATTATATATGTGGCTCACATTTGTGGCTCACATTATTTCTTATTAGATTACACTGATTAAGACTGACCTCAAAGAATCTAATAGCTTTAAATACCATTAATATGTTGATAATTCTCAGGTTTTTATCTCCACTCCCAACCTTATCTCAGATCTCCAGAATTGCATCTCCAATGGCCTACCTGAACCTCCACTTGGACACTTACTTTTCGATTTTTAAGTGTATATTCCTGTCTTTTATTTCAGTGGACCAATATCAGTGCTTGTCTTGACATAGGATAAGAAATTCTGGCTAATGTGCATAATTCAAATGCAGGTTAGTCTTACTCTGTTACAAGACAATAAGTAGATTTCCCTGGTATATTTACTAACAACATATATACATTTTTATATTTTAATTCCTTCTAGGTTTTCATATGGAAATAGCTGCCTTCACTGAAAATTTGGGTATTACTAGGCAAATCTAACTTTGTCTATGAGATCAATTTAAATATGGGAACATAATTTAAAAATTATATGAGAGATTTCCATCTTTTAACAAAAAAGGCAGTGGAAAGTAATTAATGTTAGCTCTTTCTTGAGATAAGTTATAAAGCCTGTCATTTCTACCATTTTCTTAATGTCAGTAAAGGTCATTTGTGCTCCAAGGACATATTTTTCAAGATTATCAGAGTAATACACTGGTTTGTCCTTCCCCCAGGTAATGTCTTACTTCTTATCACACCCATGTAAGAGAATTGTGAGGTCTGACACATCTTCAATTCAAACAGCCAATGGAGATTTGAATCAGTCTTGAGCCTGTCATACTTTTCAATAGTATATCTCGAGGTATACTTCTAAACCAAAATCTTCTTGCCTTTCTTAATGCAACTATTTTAATTTAGTTCTCTAATCATGCTTATTAGAATGTCCCCACACTCAATTGTCTTGCTCTTTAGCTCACCTAAAATGTGAAATAGCCAAAACAGAAACCCTTTAATTCCTTTGGGGTTCTTCCCAAAATTCAGATTAAAAGAAGTCTTCCCAAACTATACTATTTAAAAGAGCAGCCCTCCACTCCCATTATTATCTGTTCCCTTCACCTGCTTTATTTTTCTTCCAAGTATTTATCACCATCAGAATTATATTGTATTCTAGGGGCACCTGGCTGCCTCAGTCAGTGAAGCATGTGACTTTTGATCTTAGGACTGTGAGTTTGAGCTCCACGTTGGGGGCAGAGATTACTTAAATAAATTAATTAAAAGAAATATATTGTATTCTAGATACTTCTTTCTCTATATCTTTATTTCTGGCTCCTCATACTAGAACATGAACTTCATGAGAGCTAGCTATCATTACTATATCCTCAATGCCCAGAGAAATGCCTAACACACAGCAGGAGCTCAATAAATGTTTGTTAAAAGGACTTGTTAATGAAATAAACAATTATTTGATTTCCTACTATAGAAGAAGCCATTCTGGAACAGTGAAAAGATAGTATAACTTATATTCCCTGCTTTCAGGAAACTTACAATATAGCTGATAGGAAAGTGAAAAAAAATAACACAATGATGCTGTAACAAATACCCAAAAGGCAGTCTGATTATAAGTAAATATCTGGCGAAACTCAAAAATGCTATGACTTTAGAAAAGAGTATTATGATGAGTTATAGTGGGCAACAAAATTTCAAGGACAGCATGATGGTGCCTAAAAATGGGCAAGTTATTATTAAATCTATTTTAAGCTCGGATTGTAAAACTAAGATTGTACTACTACATTAATCAGGGAAAGTGAATCGACAGTAGTAATTGGACATATTTTTAATAAGGTTCTAGTTTGAGGACAACTTAAGAGGAACCTTGAATTACATACAAACTAAAGAATTTGGACATGACTAATCACATGCAACTTCTGCTAGCATAATCTTGTCTAACTGCTGACCCTTTCACTCTAGGGTACCACCTCCCACAGGTGGCTGCTCAAATCACTGTCTTCAGACTTTTCAGAAGTCCTTTCACATTGGTATTGTTCTCTTCTTCAGTGCCACTTGGTTTTTGTTTCTTGTTCTCAACTGTCTTATCTTCTCCAACTCACCGTGCAATAAGATCATTAAACAGGATAAATATTTGCCACTCTTTTTATAGTCATCTGTTATTACTATTCCTATTTTCTATGCATTCCACAGGTCTGAAGTCTCATTATTCCACATTTGACTTTAATTTTCTTGGGTGCTTTTCTTGTTTTGAGTTCTTATGCTGTTTTTAAGGTCAAGTTTTATTTTTGGTGACCTAAGCTAATGGCTGCTTTTAGGTGTTCTAAAACTGCTAAGACAATGGTTTTTCAAACGTTTTGAACAAACCCACGGGAATAAATTCATCCAAAATTGTGCCCAGTACACACATTCATATACAACTAAAACAGAAATTTCTTAAAACAACACCATCCTTATCACAAATACTGCATTTCTTTTTTTATAAAATTTTTTATTATGTTATGTTAGTCACCATATAGTACATCCCAAGTTTTTGATGTAAAGTTCCATGATTCATACTTGCGTATAACACCCAGTGCACCATGCAATATGTGCTCTCCTCAATACCCATCATCAACCTATCCCATTCCCCCACCCTCCTCCCCTCTGAAGCCCTCAGTTTGTTTCCCAGAGTCCATAGTCTCTCATGGTTCATTCCCCCTTCTTTTTACCTCCCCCTTCCTTCTTCCCTTTCTTCTCCTACCGATCTTCCTACTTCTTATGTTCCATAAATGAGTGAAACCATATAATTGTCTTTCTCTGCTTGACTTATTTCACTTAGCATTATCTCCTCCAGTCCCATCCATCTTGCTGCAAATGTTGTGAAACCGTTCTTTTTGATGGCTAATATTCCATTGTATATATGGACCAAGTTGGTACAGCCACTTTGGAAAACAGCGTGGAGGTCCCTTAAAAAGTTAAAAATTGAGCTACCCTATGATCCAGCAATTGCACTACTGGGTATTTACCCCAAAGATACAGACATAGTGAAGAGAGGGGCTATTCGCACCCCAATGTTCATAGCGGCATTGTCCACAATAGCCAAATTGTGGAAGGAGCCAAGATGCCCTTCTACAGATGACTGGATTAATAAATAATGAATTTCTATCCTACTTTATCCCATTCCATTTCTAGGGACACATTTCATAAAGCCTCAAAATGAATAACTGGTGGGGTGATTCATTGCCTCTAGATAGACTGACAGTATCTGTGGTCTCTATGATCAACAGATGCCTTTCTAATCAGACTGAAAATGATTATTTATATATTCTTTGCAGGAGGACAGTTAAATTAGTTAGTGATGCCATTTGGAAAACTGTGTTCACAGAAAACCAGGACTCAAAACAGTTTTTTCTCTTTAGTCTTTTCTCTTCCGATGTTTTCCTCACCATTGAACTCATAAGTGCCTTCTTATGGTAAAATGCTATTTGCTCAATATTATTATGATCATCAGAAAAGCTCATTATTATTCAAATTTAATTGTAATTTGTTTACCAAAATATTCATTATAATCAAAAAAATTAATTTCAAGTGCTTAGTCAACAAACAGTTCTATCTTATTCACCTCCAGTCAGATTTATAAATCTAGTAGCTTCTGGAAAGTTTGTGTGCTTTTCTTCCTTAGCTTTTGCATACTTTTCAAAGGTCAATGGTTTCAGTTGTTGAGTGTCATTAAGTCTAAGATGATTAGAGAAACACTCCAGATCCCTCTTATGGCAGGGACTGCTGTTGCCCACCCAAAGTGCATCCACCTTTCCTTAGCACAGGAAACCTGATTTGTTCAGAGTAGGAATGAGTCCTGCTAAAAACATTCACTTCTTCAGCTTTCTTGCAGCTAGTTTGGTCATATGGCATAGTTCTCGCCAATGAGGACTGGGGGTTTCTAGTGAGGCTTTTGCTTTCCTGGAAGTTGAAATAGCAGTTTCAAGTTCCCCTAACCTGGAATGGGGAAATGCCTGGATGTTTAGCAGCCATCTTGTAACCATGAGTAACAAATATGAGAATGAGGATTTATAAGCATAGATCCAACACAGAGTGGTATATAAATAATGTGTGTGTGTGTGTGTGTGTGTGTGTACACATATTTGTTTGAAACTTTATTTTTTAGAGCAGTTGTCTTAGGTTCACAGCAATTTTCCATATGCCCCCTAACTCCACACATGCATTACCTTTCCTATTATCAGCATCCCCCACCAGAGTGATACATTTGTTATAAGTGATGAACCCACATTGACACATAATCACCCAGAGTCCATAGTTTACATTAGGGTTCACTCTTGGTGTTGTCCATCCTATGGGTTTGAACAAATTTATAATGACATGTATCCAACAAACAAAACAAAACAAAAAAAGAATTTAGGATTTATCCCCAAAAATCTGTGTAAGTAGAGAGAAGATAAGGATTGATGGACTTATGGAAAGGAGGGTTAGGTTTCCCTTTACAGGTATGGAGTGCTAGGACCTGGACAAAAATGATCAGTGAAGGTGACAAAGGATCACAGGGAAGATGCCACAGAATTTAATGACAATAGGATTGCTAAAAATTTAGGTTCAGGTTGTAGATCAGTGGAGCCATTGGCAAATAAGTACAGCTAGAGCTAATTTAAAAGGAGGTCATCAAATTTAGGATCAGACATTTGAATTTGAAGTAGATTTTCATGAAAAAAATATCCAGCAGAAGGTTGCAGTTATGTGACTAGGATTGAAGTAAAGCCAGTATTGGCGTTATCCTAGGAGAAAGTTTTAGCCCAAGGTCTCCTCATGAGGTGCAATACTTTAAGTTAAATGACTACTCCAAAAAATAAGAAATTAGAGAATAAAAATCATCTCTGGATAATATTTATCCAGAATTTTACAGAGAACTATGAATGTAAGTGAACCTTAGACCTGGATGGTAGTGATCTCACAAAGTCTATAGCTCTTTGGCCTACGTGGAGTATTAAGTAACTTCCATATATCTGCATATGGAGGATTAGACCTACCTCTTAAAGTGAAAGCATTGGCAAAATGTGAGAGTCAATCAAGTCAATATAACCTTACTAGGTACCCTAGTTGGTGTCCAAAACCATACTTGGAATTATGGAATATACCAAAGCAGTGCTTTAAAATTGTCACTGATGTTGAAGGTTTTTTTAAAAAAAATCTGGTTAACTATGTGTGATTATTGGTTAATTATGCATGTGTTTGCAACACATTCAACATTTGCTATGCTCTAAAAAACAAAAACAAAAAATGGCTCTGATGAAAGCAGAATTTGAAAATTTTGAAATACATCAAGTAGTTTGTAATGAAAACCAAAAGATAAACTAGAAACTGAGTCATAAAGAAATACATGAAAATCTTACTAAGTTGTATTTCAAAATAAAGTCTATCTAAGGTACAGACATATCTGGAACATAGCAGCAACAACTTCCTAAGATTCAAAACATGAGTGTGATGAATTTTTAAAAATAATCGTCCCAATATATGAAGATAAAATCAAATGAAGGGAAAAAAGCATAATCTCATTTGTTTTGTTATGTTCCATCCTCCTAAAACATTAATGATGCAGTATATTAAATTCAACTTTTGAATCTTTTAGACATTTCCCACAATAACACATTCATAATTTTCTTCAATGCCTCCTTCATATCTTTGTTTTGGAAGTTGTAAATCAGGGGATTAAAGAATGGGGTTGCCAAAGCATAGAACAAGGTCACAAATTTCTGCATCCCAGGATAGTCCCCAGAACCTGGGCTAACATACATGACCATGACTGAGCCATAGAACAGACACACCACAGCAAGGTGGGAGACACAAGTAGAGAAAGCCTTATGCCTTCCTGAGCCTGGGGGTACTTCCAGCACCACACTCAGGACACAGATGTAAGTGCCAAGGATGTATAGGAAGGTGAGAAAGATGATGAGAGAGCTAATGATACCACAGATCAGAGTAATTCCAGATACTGAAGCACAGGATAATGCCAGCAGAGGTGCAAGATCACAGAGAAAATGGTCGATGGTGTTTGGACCACAGAAAGGCACCTGAGATATTAGCGACAAAGGAGTCAGTAACCAGAGAAAGCCCCCTGCCCAGCAGAAGACCACTAACCAAGCACATAGGCGGTGGGTCATTATGGTGGGATAGTGCAAAGGTCTACAAATGGCAAGAAATCAATCAAAAGACATCACTGACAGAAATAAGCCCTCAGCAGCACACATGGAGAAGAAGAAGTAGAACTGGAGCAGGCAGCCAGCATAGGAGATGCTCTTGGTCTGGGAGATAATGTTGGCCAACATTTTGGGCACATCAGAACTGACATAGCAGATCTCCAGGAAAGAGAACTTGGCCAGGAGGATCTACATGGGCGTGTGGATTTTCTGGCTTGACCACACAGCACAGATGATGGATATGTTCCCCATGAGAGTCAGAAGGTAGATGAGGGAGAAGATGACAAAGAGGAGGACCTGGGTGTCTCTGCGACAGGGAAATCCCAAGAGGATGAACTCACTCACAGACCCAGAGATGTTAGTAGTCTCCAAGGTCCTCATTAGTCTGACCTGTGGAAGTGACAGAGACAGTAAGAACCACAGAAATATTTACACTATTTTTCTTCTTCCTGGTAAAGCGATACATGTTTATTTTCCTCAATTCAGGCTTGTGATATTACTATCTTCCCTTTGGAAGTGTGACTTGTTCTTTCCTCTTCATTTCCTTCCTCCCTTATTTATTCAATAAACATTTATTTTGCATATATTCTTGCCAGGCATTCTTCTAGGAGATAGGAAGAAGACGATAAATAAAAATGTAAAGTACCTGTTCTTTGGAACTTATGTCAAATATCTTTTGTTCAAAGCAACTTCAAACAATACATGTGTGGCTCCAGAATTTCTACATAAAGGGACTTTAGGAGCTTCAATCTGATTGGAAGAGAGCTAAGGAGATTTACCTTGGAACCTCATTTGCATAAAAAGGAAACTGTTTTTACTTAGATTGTACGTCCATTTGTGGCAACTTCTTGGAGAGTTGATACAGAACATGGAGTGATGTTAGCATCCCTCCACCTATATCATGGTGCTGCCACTCACACAGTAACAACAGCATATGACAAATCAAAACAAAATAATTTCTTGTCACGTAAGACATGATTATACTCAGTTAGAAAAAATAAGGAAAGGCTTTTGAAAAGAGACATGGACCTTAGCAAAAGAGTAGCAATGGAGGCAGAAGCTTAATAGCATATAATAATAATGTGAAAAGATTTGGATACAAGAAGTTATATTTAAAGAAAAGTCCAAGAGAGTGGAAATTAGAATACTTGTAAAGGAATAGTGAGATAAAAATTTCAAAGATGGGGCCATGTGGCCAAGGTCTAGTTCAGGCTTAATTTCCTAGTCAGTGGAAAACAACTGGAGCTAGTCTAGTAGAAGAGTAAAAGGATCAAAGGTTTATGGAAGCTACACTTGTAAGACAAGTTCTCAATTAGAAGGTAAAGAATTTAGCAGGAAACTACTAGAAAGCTATTTCAGTAGACCAAGGAAAAAGCGTGAAGAGTCTGAACTAGGGTACTATAGAAGCAAAGAGATAGCAAGAATGGATTCAAGAGATGTGCAATGGTAGAAACCTAAGCTCGTGGTCTTAAAATCCACAGAGGCAATTAAATGCTGCTCAAGGACCCAAAAAGACACAGAAAAGAGAGACTGCCTATTCCATTTGCCCGTCATACTCTTCAGCTCTCTTCTGATTATCCTTGACTATTGTATTTCATTAACTAAATTAGCTTCCACTTACAAAGTTTTCTCCTCCTACAAGCCACACACAATGGGTGTTGATTTGCTGTTGTCACCTGTGTGAAAGAGCATAGTAAACAAGAGAGTTGTCTAAATTATTGACACAGTGTCAAAGAAAAATGTTCCCATTTTCCTATCAGCTAAGAATACAGTTCTTTTGAAGAAGAGCTGCAAAGACAAGTTGATAATTTGACAAAAACGTTTCCCTAATCCCATGTCTAATATGGTTTATATAATAGAAATGGTATTTATAAAGGAAAATAATCATGAAATTTTTTGCCCTTTTTCATTGCAATATATACAACAAAATGGACACTGAGACAGGAAAGAAGTCACTGTTCCATGTGCCCAGACGTACTTATCCCAATGCAGCCCAGAAGTCAGGGTGTCAGCTCCTTGGTAGAACATTTTTTGGTACCTTTTTTACAAAGACCCCTTTCAGGTTTCACTCAGAGAATAGAGCAAGGCACAAATCTACCCCTCCCCCATTACTTATCCCTTCCAGACTGTGAAGCCTATCTCCAGAGACCCCAACCCCAGGAGCAATGGAAGCAATTATTGTGCATCATACAAACTGGGGCATGTTTCATCTTCAGTGATTATCATATTGGAGATGAAAACTACATGAATGTGCACACACTCATCTGTGCAATCACACACACACACACGCACACGCATACACACATTCTAAACCATCACAGTATTATTCCCTCCAGAGTTCCCTCTCCTAAACTTAACAAATTACTTTTTAGCTAACAAAACTTTTTGAAATGATATGCGCATTACTTTCAAGCTTTGTTAGAAAGAGTCTCCCATTCCTGTTGTCCAAACGGCAGTTTAAAGATCTTGTCCACTATATAGAGAATGAGCTTATTCTTAGACATCCACAGAGCTACCAATTTCCATTCTTTTCAAACTCCTTAATTCCACATGTATATCGAATAGAGTAGATGTTGGCCAACTAAGAAGTTAAGACACTGATTGAATGATGGAGACAAATTCATTTCCTCTTCTTCAACTCAATGATACATGTTTTCTAAGCCTTCCTTGTAGATAGGCGTGCTCATGTGACTGTGTCCTAGTCAGCAGAATGTAATTAAAACTGATGTGCAATACTTTACGCTTCACCCAGGCATGGTCCTTGATGATCTCTGATATAATTAAGTATGTTGACTAGGAAGTTAGTTTGGAAGATGATGACACCAAGGATGGAAAACAGCCTGAGTTCCAGAATCATCATTTGAAAAACAATTGCCTGTCAATCAGGAACACCCATTTGGACTTTAAGTAAGCAGTAAACACCTTTAATATTTGATCCACCAAAAAAAGAAGGTTGTTTGGAGAATAATAATGTGACTAATTGAATCAAATATTTACCTTTTGATAAATGTATGAAGAAAACAATCTGTGGGATGAGGAGTTAAGATGGCGGAGGAGTAGGAGACACCTTTTTCAGTCAGTCCCCCGAGTCGAGCTGGATAGGTACCAGACCAGCCTAAACAACCACGGAACCAGCCTGAGATGCAGGAAGATGCGACTGGATCTCTACAAATGAACATCTCCAGCGCTGAGTATTGAGGTACAAAGCGGAGAGCCATGAAACCATGCACAGAGATCAGAAGATAAACGGAAGGGGGAGGGAGCCGCCGCGTTTGGGCGCCGGGAAGCGGTAGCCACTTGCACGGGAGAGCGGGCGGGGCTCGCAGGACGGCACCCGCAAAACAGCAGACTGAGACCTTGAGCTGGGTGCGCTCGCCACCAGCCATCTCCCAGAACACCAGAATCCCGGTGCGCTCACTGGATCCAGACTGAGACCGGGAGCTTCCGGAGCGCGGGGTGGCTGGCGGCTGGCAGCATTAGAAACACAAAAGACAGAGACACGCCGGCCCTGGAAGTGAAGGCTGGGATGCCGGGTGTGGGGTGCACATTCCGGGACGCTGCAGGGTTGAGCAGCAACAACAGTAACAGAGTTAAAGTGGCCAGAACATTAGTAGAGAACGGGCCGCAAACCCTCTGTTCTGTGACAGACGCTGAAATTCAGCCGCTGCTGCTCTGACTCTCAGAAGAGGCACAGCAAACCACCAGGGAAAGCCACCAGAGAACAAAAGCCTGGAAATACCATCTCAGAGAGTGCCCATCCCCATCCCCCCTTGCAGGGGACTCTACCCAAACAGGGTTGCCTGAGTATCGGCGTGGCAGGCCCCTCCCCCAGAACACAGAAGGCAGGCTAAAAAATCAAGAAGCCCACAACCCGGGCGTCTGGGTGGTGCAGTCATTGAGCGCCTGTCTCCGGCTTAGGGCGTGATCCCGGAGTTCCAGAAAGGAGTCCCTCATCGGGCTCCTCCGCTGGGAGCCTGCTTCTTCCTCTCCCACTCCCCTGCTTCTGTTCCCTCTCTCGCTGGTTGGCTGCCACATAAATAAATAAATAAAATCTTTAAAGAAGAAGCCCACATCCCTAAGATCCGTATAAAACAAGGGGTACGGCCTGGGACCCAGTCAATAATTTGGGCTCTGGACAACCCCGCAACCTCTCCTCATCAGAATGACAAGAAGGAGAAGCCCCCCCCCAGCAAAGAAAAGACAGTGAGTCTGTGGCCTCTGCCACAGAAATAATAGATATGGATGTAACCAAAGTATCAGAAATGGAATTCAGAATAACGATGGCCAAAATGATTAGTAGAATTGAAAAAACTATTAACGAAAAGGTTACTGAGAATATAGAATCCCTAAGGACAGAAATGAGAGCGAATCTGACAGAAATTAAAAATTCTATGAGCCAAATGCAGGCAAAACTAGAGGCTCTGATGGCCAGGGTCACAGAAGCAGAGGAATGGGTTAGTGAATTGGAGGATGGGTTAATAGAGGAAAAAATGAAAATAGAAGATGGTCTTAAAAAAATCCACACCCACAAATGTAGGTTATGGGAGATTACTGACTCAATGAAACAATCCAATGTTAGAATCATCGGCATCCCCGAGGGGGTGGAGAAAACGGAGGTCCAGAAGAGATATTTGAACAAATTGTAGCTGAAAACTTCCCTAATCTGGCGAGGGAAACAAACATTCGTGTCCAAGAGGCAGAGAGGACCCCTCCCAAGCTCAACCAAAACAAACCTATGCCACGTCACATCATAGTGCAATTCGCAAATATTAGATGCAAGGATACAGTATTAAAAGCGGCCAGGGCAAAGAAATTTCTCACATACCAAGGCAAAGGCATCAGAATTACATCCGACCTGTCTACACAGACCTGGAATGAGAGAAAGGGCTGGGGGAGCATATTTAAAGCTCTTTCAGAGAAAAACATGCAGCCAGGGATCCTTTATCCAGCAAGGCTGTCATTTAGAATTGATGGAGAAATAAAGACATTTAAAAATCGCCAGTCACTAACCAATTTCATAACCATGAAACCACCCCTACAGGACATATTACGGGGGGTTCTATAAAAGTAAAAAGGCCCCAAGAGTGATACAGAACAGAAAGTCACAGCCAATACAAACAAAGACTTTACTGGCAACATGGCATCATTAAAATCATATCTCTCAGTACTCAGTCTTAATGTTAATGGCTTGAATTCTCCCATAAACGCCACAGGGTTGCAGATTGGATAAAAAGAAATGACCCATCCATTTGTTGTCTAAAAGAGACTCATTTCGAACCCAAAGATGCATTCACACTGAGAGTAAGTGGATGGAGTACCATCTTTCACGCAAATGGACCTCAAAAGAAAGCTGGGGTAGCAATTCTAATATCAGATAAATTGGATTTTAAACTACAGACTATAGTTAGAGATGCAGAAGGGCACTATATTATCCTTAAGGGAAGTATTCAACAAGTGGATATGACAATTATAAATATATATGCCCCCAACAGGGGAGCAGCAAAATACACAAGCCAACTCTTAACCAGAATAAAGAGACATATAAATAAAAATACGTTAATAGTAGGGGACCTCAACACTCCACTATAAGAAATAGACAGAACACCCTGGCAAAAACTAAGCAAAGAATCAAAGGCTTTGAATGCCATACTCGACGAGTTGGACCTCATAGATATATATAGAACACTACACCCCAGAACCAAAGAATACTCATTCTATTCTAATGCCCATGGAACATTCTCAAGAATAGACCATGTTCTGGGACACAAAACAGGTCTCAACCGATACCAAAAGATTGAAATTATCCCCTGCATATTCTCAGACCACAACGCTCTGAAATTGGAACTCAACCACAAGGAAAAATTTGGAAGAAACTCAATCACTTGGAGACTAAGAACCATCCTGCTCAGGAATGATTCGATAAACCAGGAAATCAAAAATCAAATTAAACAATTTATGGAGACCAATGAGAATGAAAACACAAGGGTCCAAAACCTATGGGATACTGCAAAGTCAGTCCTAAGGGGGAAATACATAGCCATCCAAGCCTCACTCAAAAGAATAGAAAAATCTAAAATGCAGTTTTTATATTCTCACCTCAAGAAGCTGGAACAGCAACAGAGGGACAGGCCTAATCCACGCACGAGGAAGCAGTTGACCAAAATTAGAGCTGAAATCAGTCAAGCAGAAACCAAAAGTACAGTAGAGCAGATCAACAGGACTAGAAGCTGGTTCTTTGAGAGAATCAATAAAATTGACAGACCACTGGCAAGACTTATCCAAAAGAAAAGAGAAAGGACACAGATTATTAAAATTATGAATGAAAAAGGAGAGGTCACGACGAACACCATTGAAATTGGAAGGATTATTAGAAATTTTTATCAACAGCTATATGCCAATAAACTAAGCAATCCGGAAGAGATGGAGGCCTTTCTGGAAACCTATAAACTACCAAGATTAAACCGGAAGAAATCGATTCCTAAAACAGGCCAATTAATTATGAAGAAATTGAGTCAGTGATAAACAACCTTCCAAATAACAAAACTCCAGGCCCCAGCGGTTTTCCTGGGGAATTCTACCAAACATTCAAAGAAGAAATAATACCTATTCTCCTAAAGCCATTTCAAAAAATAGAAACATAAGGAAAGCTACGAAACTCATTCTATGAGGCCAATATTACCTTGATCCCCAAACCACGCAAAGACACCCTCAAAAAGGAGAATTACAGACCGATTTCCCTAATGAATATGGACGCCAAAATCCTCAACAAGATACTTGCCAGTAGAATCCAACAGTACATTAGAAGGATTATCCATCACGATCAAGTGGGATTCATACCTGGGATGCAAGCGTGGTTCAATATTCACAAATCAATCAGCGTGATACATCATATCAACAAGAAAAGACTCAGGAACCATATGATCCTCTCAATCAATGCCGAAAAAGCATTTGACAAAATACAGCATCCTTTCCTGATTAAAACCCTTCAGAGTGTAGGAATAGAAGGTACATTTCTCAATCTCATAAAAGCCATCTATGAAAAGCCTACTGCAAATATTATTCTCAATGGGGAAAAGCTGGAAGCCTTTCCCTAAGATCAGGAACTCGACAAGGATGCCCACTCTCACCACTATTATTCAACATAGTACTAGAAGTCCTTGCAACAGCAATCAGACGACAAAAAGGGATCAAAGGTATTCAAATCGGCAAAGAAGAAGTCAAAATGTCTCTCTTCGCAGATGACATGATACTCTATATGGAAAACCCAAAGAAGCCACTCCCAAACTATTAGAAGTTATAGAGCAATTCAGTAACGTGGCGGGATACAAAATCAATGCTCAGAAATCAGTTGAATTTCTGTACACGAATAACGAGAACGAAGAAAGAGAAATTAGGGAATCCATCCCATTTACAATAGCACCAAAAACCATACGTTACCTTGGAATTAACCAGAGACGTAAAGGACCTATATTCTAGAAACTATAAATCACTCTTGAAAGACATTGTGGAAGACATAAAAAGATGGAAAGATATTCCATGCTCATGGATCGGAAGAATTAACATAGTTAAAATGTCCATGCTACCCAGAGCAATCTACACTTTCAATGCTATCCCGATCAAAATACCGAGGACATTTTTCAAAGAACTGGAACAAATAGTCCTTAAATTTGTATGGAACCAGAAAAGACCCCGAATCTCCAAGGAACTGTTGAAAAGGAAAACAAAGCTGGGGGCATCACAATGCCAGATTTCAAGCTGTACTACAAAGCTGTGATCACAAAGACAGCATGGTACTGGCACAAAAACAGACACATAGACCAATGGAACAGAATAGAGAGCCCAGAAATGGACCCTCGGCTCTTCAGGCAACTAATATTTGATAAAGCAGGAAAAAACATCCGGTGGGAAAAAGACAGTCTCTTCAATAAATGGTGCTGGGAAAATTGGACAGCTACATGCAAAAGAATGAAACTTGACCACTCTCTCACACCATACACAAAAATAAACTCCAAATGGATGAAAGATCTCGATGTGAGACAGGAATCCATCAAAATTCTAGAGGAGAACATAGGCAGCAACCTCTACGACATCGGCCAAAGCAACCTTTTTCATGATACATCCCCAAAGACAAGAGAAACAAAAGATAAAATTAATTTATGGGGCTTCATCAAAATTAAAAGTTTCTGCACAGCCAAGGAAACAGTCAGAAAAACTAAGAGGAGGCCCACGGAATGGGAGAATATATTTGCAAATGACACTACAGATAAAGAACTGGTATCCAAGATCTACAAAGAACTTCTCAAACTCAATACACGAGAAACAAATAAACAAATCAAAAAATGGGCAGAAGATATGAACAGACACTTTTCCAATGAAGACATACAAATGGCTAACAGACACATGAAAAAATGTTCAAAATCATTAGCCATCAAGGAAATTCAAATCAAAACCACACTGACATACCACCTTATACCAGTTAGAATGGCAAAAATAGACAAGGCAAGAAACAACAATTGTTGAAGAGGATGTGGAGAAAGGGGATTCCTCCTACATTGTTGGTGGGAATGCAAGTTGGTACAGCCACTCTGGAAAACAGTATGGAGGTCCCTTAAAAAGTTAAAAATTGAGCTACCCTATGATCCAGCCATTGCACTACTGGGTGTTTACCCCAACGATATAGACGTAGTGAAGAGAAGGGCCATATGCACACCAATGTTCATAGCAGCAATGTCCACAATAGCTAAATCGTGGAAGGAGCCAAGATGCCCTTCAACAGATGACTGGATTAAGAAGTTGCGGTCCACATATACAATGGAATATTACTCAACTATCCGAAAGAACGAGTTCTCAACATTTGCTACAACATGGACGGCACTGGAGGAGATAATGCTAAGTGAAATAAGTCAAGCAGAGAAAGACAACTATCATATGATTTCTCTCATCTATGGAACATAAGAACTAGGATGATTGGTAGGGGAAGAAAGGGATAAAGAAAGGGGGGGTAATCAGAAGGGGGAATGAAACATGAGAGACTATGGACTATGAGAAACAAACTGAGGACCTCAGAGGGGAGGGGGTGGGGGAATGGGATAGACTGGTGATGGGTAGTAAGGAGGGCACGTATTGCATGGTGCACTGGGTGTTATACACAACTAATGAATCATCGAGCCTTACATCGGAAACCGGGGATGTACTGTTTGGTTACTAACATAATATAATAAAAAATCATTAAAAAAAAAAGAAGAAAACAATCTGTGGGTGACTATATTAAAATGTATATATTTGTGAGCTTATTCCCTCCAATTTTCAAATCCAAAACAGCAAAGAAAAATTAAAAAACAGTGTTTGTGAAGGATATATTCTGAGAAATAAAAACTGTGAGTCATAGAGTGACTGCATCCTAAATTTAGGTCAATGCAGCTACATTTCCCTCCGAAGACATTTCAGAGCTTTCTTCATCGCTGTTACTTGTCTCTCTGTCCTTAGCAGCAAGGCCCAGCTTTTCATACTGTGCTGCTGGTCTCGTTCTGCAAACTAGACATATAGCAACGCTATTTTATGGCTCCATTATGATGATGTCTGTCAGTGTCAACCGAAAGAACATGGAATATATTCTTAAGACTCTTCATCCAAGGTGACCCAATGTTGACCCTTCAGACCTAAAATCTATATCCCCAAGAACACAAAGCTAATGACCACACTAAATAAATAACTGCAGAACTGTATTAACTACCCACAAGCCATTAGAGGACCAACCTAGCTCTCCTGCTGTTTTAATAGCACATCTGAGGGATACAGGATTCTTTAGAACTCTCTAGATCTGTTACTAAGCCAGGTTATTACCCTTAGAACTCTTACACATCTTACAAATCACACATATGTTAGAGAATTTTTTATATTCTGATCTCTAAAGATGGGTTTCAGATTTCTAGCACATGGCTTTTGACCTCTTTACACAGAGTAGTTTTCAGTGGCTCATGAGAGCTGTATAACCCTTAACACAGACTTTACCATACATTCTATATGCAACAGCAAAAAGGCCCCTTGGAAATATGCTACAAACAGAGGGCTCGAGGTAATGTGAAGGAGATGCTGTTGTTATTATCATTGTCATTATTACTTTTTAAATTGTTCTCAGATCCCAAATACACGGTTGTGCCCAGGAATTATTGCACTGTTTGGAGCCTAAGGTGAATGAAAAGCTCAGAATTTCCATTTGGACATGTTCAATTAGAAATGAAGTATGTTTTTATTTTTTTAAGATTTTATTTATTTATTTATTTGAGAGAGAGAGTGACAAAGATAGTGAGAGAGCACAAGCAGGAAGAGTGGGAGAGGGAGAAGCAGACTCCCCACTGAGCAGGGAACCCAACACGGGGCTCGATCCCAGGACCTGATGCTTAATGACTGAGCCACCCAGGTGCCCCCAAAATATGATTTTAATTGAACAGCTACCCAACTGAATATCAAGCTACTAAACCTTAAACTGACAATATTAATGTAAAACAGATTTCCCACCTTGACTCTGTAAGACTCTGAGATGTCAGCTGTTTTCAAGAGGAATCTGAAATTCTCAAAATATTGAGTCAGGGCACCTGGGTGGCTCAATCTTTAAGTGTCTGCCTTCGGCTCACGTCATGATCCCAGGATTCTGGGATTAAGCCCTGCATGGGGCTCCCTGCTCAGGAGGAAACCTGCCTCTCCCTCTCCCACTCCCCTTGCTTGTGTTCCCTCTCTTGCTGTCTCTGTCAAATAAAAATAAAATCTTAAAAAAAAAAAGATTGAGTCAATACCATTAATCTGAATTCATCTTCTTCGTCAAGTTAATTGGATGGCCTACACTACCTTTGATAAGAGAAGGAGCTATCCTGTGGCACTGAATGACACAGAATCTAAACAGAGGCCAGATTTTCAAAAGTGCAAATATGATTGTGTCATTTCCTTGCTTTCAATCCTTAAATACCTCCTTCTCCTCTACAGGATCAAGTTCAACCTCATTAGTGTCTCTAAGTTCCTGCCTCCCTAAGTTCATCTCCTTTCAGGACACCACATCCATGCACTCTACACTCAGTCATATATGTCGAATATGCTACTCCTTCTGCTTTTAATGCCATCATCCACCCTCCTCCTTCCTTTCTATCTAGAAAACTTCCTGCTTGTCATTCAAGATCCAGCTGATTTGTCAACTTCTCTGTGAACCCCTCCCTAACCTATACTCTTAGTCCAACACTCTTTTTTGTTCTTCTGGCACCCTATGCATTCCTCTCTCTTTGCAGTTTTTTTTTTGTTTGTTTGTTTTTGTTTTGTTTCTTGGATTGTGCCCACATAGGTCAAGAATTCCTTAAGAACAAGCATCCTATCATATGCATCCTTTTTCCGCATCCTCACCAACATCTGTTGTTTCCTGGCTTGTTAATTTTAGCTATTCTGACTGGTGTGAGGTGGTATCTCATTGTGGTTTTGATTAGTATTTCCCTGATGCCCAGTGATGTTGAACACTTTTTCATGTGTCTGTTGGCCATTTCTTTGTCTTCTTTGCAGAAATGTCTCTTCATGTCTTCTGCCCATTTCTTGGATTATTTGTTCTTTGGGTGTTGAGTTTGATAAGTTGTTAATAGATTTTAGATACAAAGCCTTTACCTGATATGTAATTGGCAAATACATTCTCCCATTCTGTCGGTTGTCATTTGGTTTTGTTGACTGTTTCTTTTGCTATGCAAAAGCTTTTTATCTTGATAAAGTGCCAATAGTTCATCTTTGCCTTTGTTTCCCTTGCCTTGTAGACATGTCTAGCAAGAAGTTGGTGCAGCTGAGGTCAAAGAGGTTGCTGCCTGTATTCTCCTCTAGGATTTTGATGGATTCCTGTCTCACATTTAGGTCTTTCATCCATTTAGAGTTTATTTTTGTCTATGGTGTGAGAAAATGGTCTAATTTCATTCTTCTGCATGTGGCTGTCCAATTTTCCCAACACCATGTGTTAAAGATAATGTCTTTTTTCCATTGGATATTCTTTCCTGCATTGTCAAAAAATTGAAAAAAGAAGAAGTTTTTGCAGGCCCCAGAGTTCCATGTGTAAGACCACACATCCTCTGGCCCATGTACCACCATCAGCAAGACTAGAGAGGAACGCCAAGGCTCTGCTGTCTTCTAGTAACTTCACCCTCTTCTCCCTCCCCATCAACCTTTCTATACCAGCTGCTATGGAGAGAGAGCATCAGTACAAATTCCACTGTGCTCCTTTTCCCAAAACGGCCCTGATCTGACTCCACTAGTAACAAAAAGAGAGTCTTTCTTGTCTCTTTTGCTGCTTCCAGGTTTTTATTGCTCCCTCCTCTCTAAACAGTGCTTTAAAGTTCAATCTCCCCCGAAAATAAAAAAATAAAGTTCAATCTCCATTTAGAGGAAGAGGACAAGGGAAGGGACATGGCACAAAGAAAACACAGTAAGTCATTTATCTAAGGTCACTAATTGAAAGTTTCTGATCTCCTAAACCTAATTCACCCCATCCACACCCACGCTCATTACCAAGGAGAACGTAAGAAGCCATAGAGTTGCACTGTCCGTTTCGGTAACCACTAGCTACCTGTGGCTACTGACACTCAAAACATGACTGGCCCAAACTGAGATGTGCTGTAAGTATAAAATTCAGCCCAGTTTTCAAGACTTAGTATAAAAAATTAAAACTAAATGTCTGGTTAATAATTTTATATTGATTATATGTTAGAACAGGAGAGGCTCTGCCTGTGAGACCTAAAAAGTGGGCAACACCAGGCAGCCTCAAGAGCAAATTCCTTCATGTGCCAAGAGTTTGCACACCTCAGGGGGCTTGATCTTGCATCCCAGAACCAAAATTATTCCTTTCTTTAATTTTATCCCTAGTGATAATGCAGTTTCTAACAATCATGCGCTCTAGGGTGGAAGAAATTCCCTGAGGTGGCAGGCAGCCTTGGAGGAAGGGGAGTTGCTGCCTCCTTGTGACCTCTCTGTGTCCTCAAAGAGCAAAGCAAAGGGGCACCTGGGAGTGCAGAGCGCTGCTGCAGTTGGGGAGTGGAGAAGTATTGGTGACTTGAAGGGAAAGATCCTACCCCATCTGTAGTTTTAATTACTGAGAAAAAAACTATCACAGCAACATCACAGAGGAAAAGAAAACACACACACAGACAAGATTGCAGCAGCAGGGGTTACTGGAAATGTTTTTTTTATAATCATATTTTTTATTATATTATGTCAGTCACCATACAGTACATCCCTGGTTTTTGATGTAAAGTTCCATGATTCATTACTTGCATGTAACACCCAGTGCGCCATGCAATACGTGCCCTCCTTACTACCCATCACCAGTCTATCCCATTCCCCCACTCCCCTCCCCTCCGAAGCCCTCAGTTTGTTTCTCAGAGTCCATAGTCTCTCATGCTTCACTCCCCCCCTGATTACCCCCCCTTTCTTTATCCCTTTCTTCTCCTACTGATCTTCCTAGTTCTTATGTTCCGTAGATGAGAGAAACCATATGATAATTGTCTTTCTCTGCTTGATTTATTTCACTTAGCATTATCTCCTCCAGTGCCAGGAAATGTTAACATGATAACAATCCAAATAAAAAATAACTGGCATTGGTAGTATGCTTTACATGTTAAAATTATTTTAATTGTGGTAAAATACACGTAACTTGACATTAAACAAATCTTAACAATTTTTGAAGTGGCATTAAGTACATTCACATTGTTGAGCAATCATCACGACCATCCATCTCCAGAAAATTTTCATCTTCCCAAGCAGAAAATATGTATCCATTGACCAATAATTCCCCCTCCCCCTCCCCCAGCCCCTGGCAACCACCATTCCACTTTCTGTCTCTGTGAATTTGAGGACTTTACAAAAGTGAGATCATACAGTATTTGTCGTTTTGTGACAAGCTGGTTCATCCATGTTTCAGAATTTCCTTTCTTTGTAAGGCTGGATAATATTACATTGTGTGTATACATCAAATTTTGTTGATCCGTTCATCTGTTGAAGTGTATTTGAACCGCTTCCAACTTTTGGCTGTAGTTTGCATTTTACAAATACTTTTTTTTAAAGATTTTATTTATTTATTTGACAGAGATAGAGACAGCCAATGAGAGAGGGAACACAAGCAGGGGGAGTGGGAGAGGAAGAAGCAGGCTCCCAGCGGCGGAACCTGATGTGGGACTCGATCCCATAACGCCGGGATCATGCCCTGAGCCGAAGGCAGATGCTTAAGGACTGCGCCACCCGGGCGCCCCTACAAATACTTTTATATACAATTGCTCATTTGATCCACATTACAAAACCCCAAAATGTCCTTTTTAAAAACTGGGAATGAAAGTTTTGATTTGTTGAGGTGGAACCAGAACAGGGTCCTCATCAATTTTCCTCTAACAAATCATTGTCATCATTTTCATAATACAAAGAAATGTAGGGGGGTGGGGCAGAAACCATTCTTGTTTTGATTTGCATTTACATAGACTTCTTTCAAGAATCAAAACGTTGTTTTCCTTAGAAATAGGCACTTTTCCCCTTTATATAAATATGATAGGATCATTTAAAAGTTTGGAAAAGAGAAACTGCTGAAGCTCATAACTTAGCAACAATAGCTAATGACAGTAAATTTGATGCAAATATTATCAATAGTAATATATTATATTACATTATATATTATTTATTGAGTGACAAGCACTATTTTAAATGGTTCCAAATATTAACTCATTTAATCCCTAACACTCTATGATGCAGACATGAATATTAAGATCGTCTTCAGTTAAAATTGGGAAAATAGACAAATAACAATTTGAGTAACTTACCCTTAGTCACTCAATCAATACAGAATAGAGACAAGCTTTGAATTTTAAGAATTCTCATGTGGACACATTTATTCTAGATCTAGCACCTTTTCTTAGTTTTAAGTATAATTTTTCTAGATTCTTTACAACAGGACTCAAAAGGAATTTTATCTCACCAAACCATCTCCCATTCAGGAATTATTTCTAACTTTACACATAACTTTCCTGAGGACAATCTTCATCTCCTTATTCCTGAGGCTGTAGATCAGAGGGTTTAAAAGTGGAGTTGCAATTGAGTAGAACATTGTCAAGAACTTCTGCATACCAGGCTGATTGGCTGCCCCTGGGCTTACATACATCACCATGACTGAGCCATAAAACAGGGACACCACCATCAGGTGGGAGGCACATGTGGAGAAGGCCTTTTTCCTACTTGAACCTTTGGGAACCTGTACCACAGCTCGAAGGACCAGGATGTAGGACACAAGGATGTAGAACAAAGTGATAGATGTTATCACAGCACTAAAAACGCTACAAGTCAGCATTGTCTTGGGCACAGGTACACATGATATGGCCAGAATTGCCCCAAGATCACAGAGGTAGTGATCAATGACATTTGAACCACAAAACGGAACTTGGGAGATAAGGATGGCTGGGGTTACCAGAGGTCACCAGAGGAAGCCACCCACCCAGCAAGCAGACACAAGCGTTCCACAGACTTTCCTGGTCATTATGGTGGAATAATGCAGTGGATGGCAGATGGCAACATACCTATCAAGTGCCATGAGGGCCAGGAAGAAGAGTTCTGTGGCATAAAGAGAGAGGAAGATGTAGAACTGTAAGACACAGCCATTATAGGAGATGGTCTTGGTCTTGGATAGGAAGTTGAACATGTTGGGCACATTGAATTGATGTAGCAGATCTCCAGGAAAGAGAAGTTGGACAATAAAGTATACATAGGAGTGTGGAGTTGCTGGTTCCACCACACAGCGCAGATGATAGCACTGTTGCCCAACAAAGTCAAGATGTAGATGATGGAGAACAAAACAAAAAGGAGAATTTCCACCTCTTGACTACATAGGAAACCCAGGAGGATGAATTCATGAATGATAGCAGTGCCATTATTGTTAGGCAAAACATGCATTTCTCTCTAACCTAACATGTACACAGACATAATCAGAACCACATATTGAGAGTCTCCTATTTTATCCAGCCCTCCATAATACCTCAATTTCTCATCAGAACTAGGCGGTATTAGAAGTAGAGAATAAAATGAAATATTAATATTCAGTCAACATGAAGAATTTTTTTCAAAATAGCTCTGTTGGAAGACAAATAGAAAAACACCACTGGGGGCGCCTGGGTAGCGCAGTCGTTAAAGCGTCTGCCTTCGGCTCAGGGCGTGATCCCGGCGTACCGGGATCGAGTCCCACATCGGGCTCCTCCGCTATGAGCCTGCTTCTTCCTCTCCCACTCCCCCTGCTGTGTTCCCTCTCTCGCTGGCTGTCTCTCTGTTAAATAAATAAATAAAATCTTTAAAAAAAAAAAAAAAAAAGAAAAACACCACTGGTAACATTACTTTAAGTATAATTATTTTATTTTAAATATTTTCTCCAGAGCTTTTTCTTCTTACTTTAGCCTATGAGAAAGAGATAGAAATGAATCATTACACACCTTAAATGCTCACCTTTAACCCTAGCACAGCTAATAAGCTTCAGGAAAGAGTTTACACCATTAAACTGCACTGAAATATTTTACTGCCTACATTATCATTTCAGTCAGCATCACGAGGTCCACACATTTTCCCTATTTCACTACATTATTATAGAAGCTTAGCAGGTCCTAATAAGAAGGCACGTCCATAAATAAATACACTAGTTCATTAACGAATGTCTATTAAAGACTTACATCCCCAGATGATTCTAGTGTGACAAAGACAGTGCCTGATTTTTGAGAACTACTATTATACCATATGTGCGCCACAGAAGTTTGAACTCAGGGAGGGTTGTTTCAAAAGATGCGAATTGACAGCAATGAAAGTAAAATATGGAGCCTACACTGGAGTTAGAAGCACAAATACATAAAATAAAAGAGTTCATAAATAACTGAATGATAATTCAGCAAATCCCAGTCTAAACTAAGGAATGTAACATGTGCTTTAAAAATATTTAAATTATTTTAATTTGATTCAAATCATCCTCTATGAATCCCCTTCATTTGCATTAGCATTTCAGTTCCTTTGCAAAATTTGCCAGTTTATTATTTTTTTAAATGGCATCACATACTTTACTTTTTAGTTAGAACAGGTTTTCCACCTGCTCATTTTTATTTTCTATGTATTTTGTACCATTTTCCCTCAATTTTCATTTTATTTTTTTTAAGATTTTATTTATTTATTTGACAGAGGGAGACAGCCAGCAAGAGAGAGAACACAAGCAGGAGGAGTAGGAGAGGAAGAATCAGGCTTCCAGCAGAGCAGCCTGATGTGGGGCTTGATTCCAGGACTCTGGGAATCATGCCCTGAGCCAAGGCAGACACTTAACGACTGAGCCACCCAGGCTCAGTACAAAGTCAAAGTGACTGTTTAAGAATGAGGTGTAGGTTTTATCATAATCACAAATTTTTTTTAGTTTTAAGAAAAAGAGTCAAAATTCAGAAAGACCCAAACCTGAAATCCTAGCCCTTTTTAATGTAAGATTTATAACCTGGGACAAGTGACTCTTTCTCTCTCTTTCAATTTCTTTATCTGCAAAATAAGAATAATACCTACTGTGCAGTGTTAACAAAGCATTAAATATAACGTTTATAAATCACCTAGCATTGTACCTAGCATAAAGTAAATGTTTGGGGGGGACAGGGCTCATTTTATTGCCGTAATTACCATAAGCAAAATATGAGCAGGTTCTTCCTAAAAAGTAGTTGTTTGAACCTAAAAGAAGAATATTCAGCTTCTATATACAATCTGATCTTTGCACATTCAATCCTAGGAATGATATGAACTTAATGCACTTCTATGCCACTAACATTTGAAAACATGTCCTAAAAGCACATATGGAGGGGTGCCTGCGTCTTCCTTCAGCTCAGGTCATGATCCCAGGGTCCTGGGATTGAGCCCCGTGTTGGGAATCTGCTTCTCCCTCTGCCTCTTTTCCTGCTCCTGTTCTCTCTCTATATAAATAAAATCGTTAAAAAAATAATAAAAATAAAAAAACAAAATCACATATGAAACTCAGAATAAATATCTCAATAAAAACATTATAGCTGCTTTCCAGAGTGGCTCAGAGAAGCCCAATATTGCAGTTACTTTAATTATTCCTTACCCCTTGAATTGAGCCCCTTTTGACATTATCCTATACAATTTTCCTTTCTCTCTGATTCCAACCTGTTGGCTTCTATTCTGTTTTCATTCCCTTTCGCACTGTAAGTACTTCAACTACAGATTTTGTTATAGATTTCTGTGTATTTCCTGAAATGAACCATTATTAGGAAAATTCTTTCTGTGGGAAAAAAATCCATTTTAGTTAAAACTTATGAGTCCAGGCACAGCTCTCTCCTCTACTGCCTTGCTTACGTTAAAGCTGGGAGGGCAGAAGTGAAGTAGAGTCCCTAGGTCTAGACTGACAAAAGTTCTTTCTTACCCAGAGACAAACTTCAAGTAAGCTACTGGAATGACAGGTTTTAGAAATATTCAATAGCTTCCCATGTCATAGGTTAGTAAACCAGACAAACAAGTCATGAGCCCAGGTTTGGATGATTCCAGAGTTCATAATCAATCTAACCCAAATAGATTGCTAGCTTAAAGAAGCATAGAGAGAGCTTAATCAAAAAGTAATATTCAGGAGGTCTGTCCCCACTTCTGCCTGCTATAGGATACTATATCCCCTCCTGTCTCCCCTCTCCTGCCAGCCCAGCATGACTAGTAGCTAGGAACATGGAATATCCCCCACCCCCACCCTCTCCCATCTCAGCATCATTTTCAGCGTCCACCTGGATGAGCTTGTTTTAAGCAAAGCTAACAATAAGCAGGGCAGGGCACTACATAATACAAAAGACCTTGATCACTTAGGTGATTGTGAACAGCAAGCTGATTTGGAGAAGGTGGGAAGCAATTTGGAAAGACTGTGGAGGGGAAGGATGAAA
This sequence comes from Ursus americanus, assembly GCF_024610735.1. Classification (NCBI taxonomy): domain Eukaryota; kingdom Metazoa; phylum Chordata; class Mammalia; order Carnivora; family Ursidae; genus Ursus; species Ursus americanus. The sequence goes on along the minus strand of NC_142130.1, from coordinate 6,007,068 downwards.
AGAAAGGTAACATATTGAAGCTCTGTTACCAGGAGAATAATTATACAATCAGAGGAGATATTAAAAATATGAGACCTGAGTCTGAGTCTTTCATGATACAAATGACTAAAACTGGTTTAGAAATTTTTAAGAGACAATAAGACCGTTTGAGTCATGTGAAAAATTTCACCAAGATTCATTTCCTTGTACGTCAGTTTTCCGAGTAATGTTCATTCTCATGGGAATTTTATCAAGGGAAAACTCATGGGGACTCTCTCCATCTGGCCACTTTGCAAAGGTGATACACCATGTGGTTAAATTCTCAACTAAGTGACTTCCTAAAGACATCTATTCATTCATTTAGCACACATATATTTGCCATCTTTTGTGTGGAAGATAGAATAAAATGGACTCATTCATTCTCACTAGTGAGATACATCTAACCTCCAGTGAAATCCAAGCGACCTGTCTCCAGGAGAAGTATCAGTTTCTAGCATTCAAGTACTTCTGGCTCTGACAGGATTTTATTTAAGGAAAAGATACCTCCTTTGTCTCCCCTCCCTTCAGTTTGTTTGCTTTATCCTGAGGACCCACCCAAAAGGAACACTGGGAGACGTCTTAATTGCCCTCTAGGGCACACTTTTTTTTTTAATTGAGTTATGAGAAGGAGACGACTTGGATGCACAACCTCTGACTTCCTGGAAGTGTATCTGTTATCTTCTCAGACTTCTGAGGGATATTCAGACCCTAAAAAGTTTCACTCTATCCATTGTGGAAGCTTCTTTAAGAACCATTGTTTCGGATAAGAACAGATACAATTTGGTCAGATCAATTTCCCTCTTTTCAATTATTATCCTTTTTAATTATTATCACAACAGATAAGTTACAAAGACATAAACAGTATATGTCATAACTGCTGCCCTTCTTTTCTTCCTTTTCTTGAGCAACTTAACTGGTTGGTAATTTTCAGAATGAAATAAATATAATGGTACCATGGCTGTTTCCATTATTTTAGACTTTAGAATAATGATTGTTGTATAAGACATTGATGAAAGAAACTGAATAAGATACAAATAAATGGAAAGATATTATATGTTCATCGATTGTAAGAATTACTATTGTTAAAATGTCCATACTACCCAAAGTAGTTTATAAATTTAATAAGATCCTTATCAAAATTCCAATGGTATTTTTCACAGAGAAAACAATTCTAAAACTTGTATGGAAACACAAAAGACAGCAAAGCAATGTTGAGAAAGAAGAACAAATCTGGAGGCATCAGACTTTCTGGTTTCAAACTACATTATAAAACTGTAGTAATAAAAATAGTAATGTACTGCCATAAAAACAGACACATAGACCAATGGAACAAGTCAGGAGCCAGAAAGAGACCCATGCATGTACAGTTCACTAATATTTGACAAGGGAGCCAAGAATACTAAATGGAGAAAAGAAAGGTCTTCAATAAATGGTGCTGGGAAAATTGGATATTCATACATAAAAGAATGAAACCAGACCCCTATCTTAAATCACTCACAAAAATTAACTTGAAATAGAGTTAAGACTTAAATGTAAGACCTGAAACTATAAAAGTCCTTAAAAAATAGGAAAGATGCTCTTTGACATGGATCTTGGCAATGACTTTTTGAATAAACACATAAAACACAGGCAACAAAATAAAAAATAAACAAGTGAGACTATATCAAACTAAAAAGCTTCTTCACAGTAAAAGAAATAACATAATGAAAAAACAACCTATAGAATGGGAAAATGTTTGCAAAACATATTTCTGATAAGAGGTTAATACCTGATATATATATATATATATATATATATATATATATATATATATATATATATATATACATATATATAAAGAATTCCTACAACTCTACAGCAAAAAACCAGAATAGACATTTTCCCGAAGAACACATACAATGGCCAATAGACACATGATAAGATGCTCAATACCGCTCATCATTAGGGAAATACATATCAGAACTACAATGGGACACCGGTCAGGATGGCCAGCAGCAAAATGCTGACAAAGATTTAGAGAAAAGGGAACCTTTGTGCACTGGTGGTGGAACTGTAATATGGTATAGCCAGTGTGGAAAACAGTATGGAGTTTCCTCAAAAAATTAAAAACAAAACTATCATATGATCCAGCAATGTCACTTCTGGGAATATAGCTGAAGGAAACAAAAACACTATCTCATAGAGATATCTGCACACCCCTGTTCAAAGCAGCATTATTTACAATAGCCAAAACATGGCAACAACCCAAGTGTCCATCATTGGATAAATGGATAAAGTATGTTGTGCATATATGCACAATGGAATATTATTCAACTATTTAAAAGAAGGGAATCCTGTCATTTGCAGCAGCATGGATGGACCTTGAGGACATTATGCTAAGTGAAATAAGTCAGATAAAGACAAATAGTGCATCATCTTAGTTTTAGGTAGAAACTTTAAAAAAAAAGTAACTTGGAAAAAGTGATCAGATTTGTGATTACCATAGGCAGGGGGTAGGGGAAGAGGAAATTGTATAAAGGTGGTCATAAGGTACAAACTACCAGTTATAAGACAAATACTAGGGATACAATGTACAACATGATAACTATAGCTATCACTGTTCTACAATATATATAAAAGTTGTTAAGAGAGTAAATCCTAAGAGGTCACATAGCAAGGAAAATTTTTCCTTTTTTTTCCATATCTATATGAGATGATGATGGATGCTAACTAAACTTATTGTGGTAATCATTTCACAACATATATATATATATATATATATATATATATATATATATATATATATATAAATCAGATCATTATGCTGTGTATCATAAACTTATACAGTAGTGTATGTCAATTATATCTCAATAAAACTGGAGAAAAATGCATTATTAGTAACAAAATAATGCAACTATAAAAATGAGACACGAATGTTTTACTTCTATAAATATAAAGAGAAATATTTTTAAATACCATCCATATACCTATAAGGATATCATAAGATGGCATCTTCATCAACACATCTTTTTTTTTTTTTAAGATTTTTATTTATTTATTTGACAGAGAGAGAGAGACAGCCAGTGAGGGAGGGAACACAAGCAGGGGGAGTGGGAGAGGAAGAAGCAGGCTCCCAGCGAAGGAGCCTGATGTGGGGCTGGATCCCAGAACGCTGGGATCACGCCCTGAGCCGAAGGCAGAGGCTTAACAACTGCACCACCCAGGCGCTCCCATCAACACATCTTTTGAGAATTTATTTTAGAAAGCATTTTGGCAATATATATTATGAGCATTAAGTTATATATATCTTTAAAATACACGTTTTTTATGTATATATATCTTTTGACATTATCATTTTCTTTCAAACAATCTATTTCAGGGAAATGTTCTAAAATTAAACAAACATTTAAACCCAAATATTTTTATTGCACTATTTTAAGATTGGAAAATTCAAAATAGCCTGAGTACACTAGGGAAGTATTATAAATATAACACTCACTATTATGTAGCATTGAAGAGTTTTAATTACATGGAAAAAATGCTTACATAAGCAGGATACTAAATTGTAAATGCTTTACGACCTCACGTACAAAGAAAAATTGTTAGAACAAAATAGAACAAAGAAAATATGCCAAGCTCTTCCTGAATTTATGTCTACTTGATAAAATTACCAGTAATTTCTCAACACTCAGCTTTTCTGAATCTTCCAAATTTTTGTTTAATCATATATTACTTTGATAATCAGAACTTTTAAAAATTGCAACAGTGATACCTGGCACACAGTATGTTCCAACGATTAAATAACTTATATGTAAGAATTTGTCACAGTGCCTGACATGAGATGAGTTATCAGTAAGCACTGTTTTCCTTCGTTGCCAAGTAAACAGGGTAAATAGTTCAGTATTTAAGAATTCAGGTTCTGCTCTCAGAGAGAACTAAATTCAGATATTGGCATTCCCATTTATTAGATGTGAAACCTTGAATAAATTAATTTATCTAATCTTCAATGACTTCACCTATAAAATAAAAGTAATAGTAATATTTATCATGTTGGATTATTATGGGAGTTAAATGAAATTAATCAAAAAAGTACACATTTTATTGCCTATAACAAAGCAAGCTTTCAATAAATATTAACTGCTAGTGTTTGTATGTCAAAGTAAAAGGGCGGCTATGGGCATGGACTGACTTTTGGATTTATGGAATGAATTTAAAATGAAGTAATCAAAACAGGTGTCCCTTTAAACCCAGAAAGCGGCTCAGAATTGCATGTCAAATGGACAGTGTCAACAGACGGAGTAGACTCACTGGTCCAGTATGAGAAAAGGAGTATCAGATGCTTGAAAAAAAAAAAATCATCCAAACATGAGTCCTTGGGGTCATGTGCATCCAGCTGAGGGAATCTCAGCAAAGAATCCCTTTAGGGAAGCTGGCTTTGGCCCAGCAAGAGTTTCAAAGGGACAAGTGGAGAATCTAAGTTTTCATTGTTATCACTGCTAGAAGGGGAAAAAAAACAAACACATCTTTTTCAACTTCCAAAAAAAAAAAAAATTCCACAAATGCATTGAAAGTGAAGGCACGAGGGATAGAACTCAGAGCCAAGGGAAAGGTTTATCTGCAGTCCCTATTTCCTATTCTCCATCATTCTTGAATCAACTCCTTCAACAAAGGGCAGGTGCCCATATTACATGAATGTGGGACAGAAAAAATATATTTTGAGTGTGAAAATCTGAGTCTGAGAAAGTACCCTTCTACCCTTCTAATTGAAGAAGAATCCATTACTTTCAAGGGTTGTCAACTGGAAAGCCAAAAGAATAAAGGTAATTTTATTGCCTTCATTTGCTCTGTTCTATTGTCGCGGTTTCTGTGCCCTTTATCTACAGCATTCTCCATAAAATTTACTGAAGAAAAGGAAAACCCAAAATGGAAACTCATTTCAATTTCCTTTTTGTTTCTTTTACAGAGGAAAAGCAGACTGAGGATAAGCTACGACTCTTTCTAATGAGAGAGGAGTAACAACACAAATCCTCTCCAGAAGTTGATTTCACTTGATGTTTTTTATCTTAACTTCTAATCTCTGCTCTAGGTTTATGAGATGGTACCGGTCACCCAAAAGTAAAATGCAGCCTTCGGATGCCCTGCTGGGAATCATCCCTTTCTCCTCAACCCTGGCACAGAGGCTGACTTCACTGGATTTAAATCCAAGTGGCAAGTGAAGGGGGATGAGACCCTACACGGCCAGTCAAACATGATACAGATCACGGGCTTCCTAGAATCTTGGAATGTCCCAGGAATAAAGTTCATAAAAAGTGCTCAAAGATGGTAGAAGATCCAGAAGGGTAAATACCACCAAAAGCAATATTTTATAATTATTTTTGAGATTATAAGTGATATATGATATTCATAGAAATTTTAAGAAATATAGACATGTATTAAAAAAATTACATAACCTATCATTTGACCTTGAAAAAATTGCCACTATTTTTATTTCTTTACAGGAACTTTTCTATTCCTTTGTATTATTTACTTTCTTTACAGAAATGTATATAAAGAACTACATAAACCTTGCTACACAAAGCTCTATAAAGAACTTCGTAAACCTTTACTGCTCAAAGGATCAGCATTACCTTATTGCCTTCTTAAAAATTTTTTTCATTTCTGTATAGTCAACACTATTACCTTATGTTACATTAGTTATACAATGTTATATTGGTGTCAGGTATACAAAACAGTGATTTAAAATCTCTATATGTTATTAAAAATTTAGAATCCCAAGCCCCATCCATTCCTTTTGAGTCAGAATCTGTATTTTAACATGATCCCCAGAAATTCTTCTGTACTGCTTTGATGAACTTGCTTATCATTGATTTTTTTTCTACATTTCTGATTTTTATTTAATGAGTATAGAGATTTTAAAATCTCTGGGTATTTCCAGGTTGCCTGCCAGGAAAAAAAAATTTACAAGTTTATATTCCCTCCAACTTCTTCTGAGTGTCATTTTATTGCACCTTCACCAACACCGGTATAATGATTACCTAATTTGAAAAGCAAAAGAAAAATTATCTTTTTCAACTTTAAGTTACCAACCTTTATTTAGAAATGTGGGACGTTAACTTCTACAACTTTTACACTATTTCATAGTCACTTCTTTAAATGCCCCTTAATTTTATTGAAAAGAATATTTCCAATTTTTAAGACATTTAACCACGCCAGAATATAAATACATGTCCCAAAACATTCTTCGCATTGAAAATTATACAAGAATTCAGTCAGCACTTAGTAAAATTGTGTTGTATTTTTGAAATCATTTAGGTCAGTGATTAGCTATAAAACCAAATGAAGTTTAGAAAATAAGCCAGAAAGGGTTGTACCAGCACATAAATGTTCAATAAATGGTGGCAAAATGGTTAATAGAAAATGAACTAAAGTGCATGATAGACAGCAGTCAAGAAGTTAATGCTGCTGTTTAAAAAATATTTTACTGAAAATGGTATGAAATATTTTTCTTTAATTATACAAGTACTGAAACTCTAGAAGATGGGTAGTATTACAGCCGGTTCTTAAATTTTCCAGGGTCAGAAATCCCAAATCATATTGTCATCTTAGAAGTAACTCTATGGAAAAAAAAAGTAATAAATGGGGAGAGAGAAAGAAAGAGACAGAAACAAATACAGAGAGACCAGTAAAATAAAGTGATTATAAAGAAAGCATGAGTCTCTCTAAGGAATTTAGTGAGCTTTTCACTGGACAAAGACCTAAATGAGACGGTCTTTCCAACGCTAGCTGATAGCATCGAGAGAGAGGGTCTCTTTGCTTGCGAGGTTTATGAGATTAAAAAAAAAAAAAAGGACTGGGCCATCTCCTGCTTTCTGGAGAGAAAGGCATGGCACCCATCAATCCAAATTAAAATATGGACAGCTCCAAAAAATGATCTTCTTTGCAAAGCATGGAGAACACATGTGTAAGAGAGAACTGATGGGAAAATTGAGTAAAACAGCACTCAGTAATTATAAATAAGCTTAAATTCTCAAACCTAGATAAATTATATCCCCAGATGCAGAGAGAATTTACAGATGTGATTTCAAAACCACGACTGGTGTCTCTCCAGGATTCTGGAGAATGAAAGAAAAATTTTAAAACACTGAAAGCGAGTAAGGGTACCAGTTTAAAGCCCAAAATTTGCTTCTAAATTTTTTTCATAAACCATCCTTTTAATAATATATGCCAGAATGTCTTCCAGGATTATAATGTCATTTTCACCACCTTTATACTACTTACATGTTTTGAGCTTAGCCATCTATTAACAACTGTTGGTAATAATAAATGCTAACCTAGGAAAAGTTTTAAGTGACATGAAAAAGCATTTTCTCATGTTCTACATAATATTTTCATCAGGCATAGGTGAAACATGAGAAATTTTATCAAATTTATAGGCAATAAAAATAGAAAAGAAAGCAAGTCTTTGATAGTCTTAAGATCTTAATTGACTGAAACATGGTGAAATTCAGTAATTAACCTCCCTCACTTCGAAAACTCAATGACACAAGCACCAGAGAAGACCAATCTTGTTTTAAAGAAGGTCTTGTGAACAAACTCTCAAGACTTTGGCAAAATAAAAATTCAATAAAAGGCAAAAGTACAAAGTTACTGTCTAAAAAATCTAATGTCAACTCAGGTCTGCTTGAGTTTCTAGAGCAAAAGAGATTAAGGCACAGTGTGCTCTGTGTCAGTCACACAGTATGAGGGGTCCTGTACTCAGTTTTAGAAAGATCACATCTTCCGAGAGGTATGAACAACCAAAAGAAGGCACCCTGGAAATTATGTCAAATTCAGTTAAAGAAACCAAGAGTGCTTAGTATAAACAGAAGATTCAAAGAGGACATGACTCCCTTCCTCAAATATTGTTAAGTGCTGCTGGGTAGACCTATTTTGAGCATCAGTATAATGTAATGAAAGACTACAAATCTGCTCGGGACCGGCACTGACGGCCTTCTTGTGACTCAATTATTACTTCTGTAGTTGTTGGAAGGTCAAGAAGGATAATGCACAGTCAAAATCCTGACAGACTGTGTGCATATGGTAGGCGCATAGTAAGTGTTAACCTTCCTTCCCCGAGGCAGATGTAAGCAAGACCAAGAGGACACATCGAGATGGCCATGTGACTCAAGAATGTGAGAGAGAACAAGGAAGTTCATTACAACTTCTAAAAATGAAAGCTGTTCTGCCATTCATTGCGCTCTTTGTCATGGATTATTCCAGCAGAAGCTAGATGACCACTCAGCAGGAAAGCAGAAGAGAGGGGCTCTTACTGCTGGCAGGAAGAGAGACAACAGAATCCCAAAGTCTCTTCCTGCTCCCAGATTCAGTAAGGTCGGATCAATAGGAAAATGTGACTTTGTAGACCCCATTCTAACCCATGATATCTCTGAGGCCAGTGACTACGAGCAATACATTTTCCCAAGAAATAGAAGGTCCAACTTGACAGCTTATCTCCTCCAGAGTACAAAGAATGGAATCCAACTACTCACTTAAGTGAGTCCCTAGGACACAGCACACTGAACCAGTTGTCCTTCATGCTACAAGAACAACTGGAAAACAGAGACTCAGGCAAGCAGTGTGGAAATGCAATAACATTATCTAAGCGGTGAAGAAAGTGTAAATAATAAAAGGCCTTTTATAAATCAAAGGCTGCAACAAATAGAACTATACACCCCAAACTGCAAAGAAGTGTGCATGTAGCCCCCTTACGTGTCCTATCATACCTTCTTAATACCCTCTCTTTAAAAAAGAAAAAAAATTTTCGTTTCTTCTTTAATTATTTATCTTAATTTTGCAGAAATGGGTAAGAGGTGACCTGCCTCCTCACAACAGAGCAGCTAACACTGCACAGCAGAAAAGTCAGGTAAGAGTAAAATATCTACCATACTCAGGATAGTATTTTTGTGCCTTTTAACTTCTTATTACAAAAAAAAAAAACCCATGAGAGACTATGGATTCTGGGGAACAAACTGAGCGTTTCAGAGGGGTTGGGGGTAGGGGGATGTGCTAGACCGGTGATGAGTATCAAGGGCACGTGTTGCATGGAGCACTGGGTGTTTTACGCAAACAATGAATCATTGTGCAAACAAGTGCATCAAAAACTAAGGATGTACTGTATGGTGACTAACATAAAAATATAAAAATTAAAAAAAAAAAGAGAGAGAGATAGCTATGTAAAATGAAAAATAAAAGGAAAAAAACACAATTCCACCAAAGCGGTATAATTTGAGGGAAGTTTGGGAGACGCCACCTCCCTCCCCTCAGATGACGTGGTGATGTCTACAGCACCACCAGTTCTTTGTTTTATTAATTTGATGCACTTTTTCTCTGGAATGGGAGACATTCTGGACACATCCACCCTGATCTTCTGTTAAAAGAATGACAGTAAAATAGGAGCCAGAAAGCACGGACTCCTGTCCTGACCGTCACCTACTGTTTTGGGATCTCAGGCATTTAATCTCTTTGAGCCTTTATCTCCTCATCTATGAAATGGAAGCAATAATCCTTGCTGTGGCTTCCTATAGAGTAATTAAGAAGACCCCCTGAAGAAAAGATACATGCTAGACATAAGGGTTAACTTGTTCAAAAGAATCCCTTTCAAGCCACCCTCCCAAAGAGCAAGTTGCATCCTACGAAGTTCCGCAGAAATGAAGCATCTACTGCCTGGTGCATAATGACTTTCTCCTTCACATGGCTGAGGGGAAGAGTCCTGCTGTTAGCCTGTCATATCCTAAAGCTGCAATTTCAAAGCTTGAACCGCAAACCCCAGCGCACTAGGAGAAACGCTGGCACCCCTCTCCCCCAGCCCCAAACTCTGAGTCTAGAAATAAGACTAAACCAAGTTTAGTTCCTCATGTTGATGTTATATCCTGGCTGTAATCACATTGGTGGAGGGATTAGTACCTCCCTAATCCTATTGCTAAAAACAAAACAACACAACTACAACAACAACAACGAAACCTCACAGCTTAAGGGTTGAGGTGCCTTCTTAGAATGTAATCCCTAGATTTCGGTATGCCACTGTGGTTATAATGAGCAAAATAAAAGGGACCTGCATGCCTGTGACTGAACCTGGGGCTACAAGTTTCCCCCAGTAAATGCTGCTCCATTACATCCGGTGTGTGCGCCACCGGGTCAGGTGCCCTCGTGTACATAACATGGAAAATGAAAACTGCTAAAGTCTTCACAGATGCTGGGGGTTCAGCTTATGCATGAGCTTAGTGGATTCCCCTCCCCCCACCCAGAGAACTGGTATTGTTAAGAAAAGGTGAATGGAGCATTTGACTTCTGAGCTTCTAAAATGGGAAAGGAGGAAAATGGTGAAACAGATGATACACCATATACCAAATTTCTGAGTTTAACTTGACCTAGGTCAACACCTAAAATTTAGATAAGCTTCTCTCTATTCCCCTGTATCCAAAAGAAGAGCCAGGCTTTTTCCAGGGCTGAATAAACCACAAAATCCAGGAATACCAGAGGAGAAAAGGACCCTGATTTCCATAAATCTGCCTCTTCTGAAATAGTATTTGTTGGTGCTCCTCTGTTATGATCATTTGCATATGGTCTGATCCTCATTTCCCAGGAATTCCCATAGAAGGGCCAGGCATGGGTGAGGGGCAGTGGGGGAAGAATCACCCAGGCAGTTCTGTCGGCTCAAAAGTAGGTGGCCTCAACACACACTACGGTGTAGCCATCGGGAAAATGGTCCTATCATTTAAGACCGCAATGGTAACTGTGCCAAGGAAGACAGTCTATTAAGAAAAAAAAGAGCCTCTGGTGTGTCCGATGGGTAAAAATGGTCTTCAAAAGAAGCTTTGAGGGAGTTGCATTCGGTGTGGTCTGAGAGGCCTGAGAAGCTTCCCCTATTCACACACATGCACATGTACTCGCGCGTGAGCACAAGACACATACGACACGTACTTAGCATGTCACATGGCTAAAATTCCACGTGGAAAAACATTCTTTTGCACTTTAAAATCAGTTTAATTTACAAGATTAACAAAGGAGTGTAACATCTAGCCTAACAAACACTGAACGGTTTAGAATAGTTTATATTTCCGTAGCATTTTACAATTTTTAAACTGTTTTTGCATACCTTTTTTTTTTTAAAGATTGTATTTATTTGACAGAGAGCGAGACAGCCAGCGAGAGAGGAAGCACAAGCAGGGGGAGTGGGAGAGGAAGAAGAAGGCTCCCAGCAGAGGAGCCTGATGTGGGGCTTGATCCCAGAACTCCGGGATCACACCCTGAGCCGAAGGCAGAGGCTTAATGACTGAGCCATCCAGGTGCCCCTGCATACATTACTTTATGCAATTTTCATGTCATCCTTGCTGTGGAGGTATCATTATTCATATTTTATGGAGAAAGAAACATAGTCTCAGAGCTTAAGTTATTTCCTAAGAAAATACTCCTCAGGCAGTGGCAAAGCCAAGAACTGTAATGTCTCCAAGGTTCGTGCTCTGCCACACCAGTGGATCCCAAACCCAGGTGGAGCCCAGGAATCTACACCTTTCAAAGGCTCCCTCATATGGTTCTAATAATATCAAAGCCTGGAGCCCATGTAATGCAGCATCCTGCAGATAGAGGATAGATACTAATGGCCTATAAATGGTCACTTAATGTAGCTAAATTGGAACTTTCTTAAAGTCACTTAAAGATTATTTTCATAGCTGGCTTCCAAGCCTCATGTTCTCTCCTTTATGTCATTTATCTGATAGTACTGTTTTGTCCAGTAACGCTAACAATCCTAATTTTTTTTTGTAGTTGAATTGCCAATGTCAACGTTTATATCTCAATTTGGCCTAGGTCAGCCACCTATTTGCACTGTCTAGACAATAGAGAATGTTCTCCAAACTTGGGGACACCTGGCAACCCAATGGGAGATGCAGACAGGAAATACCTGAATTTCTCTTTTAACTTAAAGAAAACTTTTTTTTTCAAAATATTCACCCACATTTAGCATATTGATTGACAGTGGTCTGCATAAAGTGAAGAGTCATTTATAGAAGAGTATACTCAACAACTGTATTGTAGGAGCACCCCCTCAAAAATAGGAACCCTTGGTCCAGGCCCCTCCCCTATAATCTGGAGAATGTGCTGTCTCCTGGGGAGGAGTCAGGGGGCGTAATTCCCTTTGTACATGTAACCTCTGCTTATAATCCTCACAGGATAGAAGGAAATAACTTCAGAGTCCAGAAATATTTCTCACACGGTGAGTGAATTCATCCTCTTGGGCTTCCCTTGCCGCTGGGAAATGCAGTTCCTCCTCTTTTCCATATTCTTTGTGACTTATATCCTGACGCTCCTTGGAAACATGGCCATCGTGTGTGCAGTGCTCTGGGACTGCAGGCTCCACACCCCAATGTACATTCTGCTGGCCAACTTCTCCTTTCTGGAAATCTGCTATGTCAACTCTGATGTGCCCAACTTGCTGGCCAACTTCCTCGCCCAGACCAAAACCATCTCCTTCGCTCAGTGCCTCCTCCAGTTGTACTTCTTCCTCTCACTGGGCACAACTGAATGTTTCTTTCTGTCCATCATGGCCTATGACCGGTTCCTGGCAATCTGCCGCCGGTTTCCTCTGGTTTCTGATCCCAGTGATACTCGTTACCCAGCTACCGTTTTGTGGCCCGAATGTAATTGATGACTTTCTGTGTGACCTGGGTCCTCTCCTGGCCTTGGCTTCAGCCTGTGTCCCAATCCCAGGGACAGTTCTCATATGTGGCACCGTGAGTTCCCTCCTCATCTTCGCCACCTTCTTCTACATTATGGGTTCCTATACCCTGGTGCTGAGGGCTGTAGTGCAGGTGCCCTCACATGCTGGCCGGAAGAAGGCCTTTTCTACCTGCTCCTCACATCTGGCTGTTGTGTTTCTCTTCTACGGTTCTGTCATGATAACGTATGTGAGCCCAGGGTCAGGACAAGCAGAGGGAATGCAGAAGTTCACAACTCTATTCTACTCAGTTTTGACCCCCTTTTTCAACCCCATGATCTACAGCCTCCAGAATAAAGAAATGAAGGATGCCTTGAAGAAAGTTCTAGGAGGTTCCTAAAACTGATCTGCGATGTTAGTGTCTTATTCCCAGATGAGTTCAGACAGTGAGCTTCCTGTCAGTGAACAATTAAGAAACTGGCAAATAGATGTGAATATTTTGAAGGAGGCATTTCAAAATTCTAAATACCGGGTTATCAATGAAGCCTTTCCCCAGGTGAAATTAACTCCCTCTTCCATAGCACATTGTGTGGACTTCTATTGAACATGTCCTTCATTTTCTTCTTGTGTTTTAGTTAGCTGTCCATAAATCAGTCCTACATGTCTCCCCATCTTTAACAGACTCTCAATTTTTTAAGAGCAGGGCCTATGTTTTATTAATTTCTGCAACTCCAGAACCCAATGTCACACCTAGGACAAAAATGTCAATAATGTCAATTTAAATAAAGAAAATAAATTTGTTCTTATTTCCTCACTAGAGTCTATCATCCTTGTCATCCTTTCAACAGTCAGGACCATATCTAAAGAAATTATGAGAACTCCCTAACAATCTATATTTTATATGTCCTATGGATGAAATGAATGAACTTCTAGAAAAATGTGAGGTCAACCTAAAGTGGTTGGACCAATGATTAAATGATAATCAAATCAGTGGAGGAGCCTCACAAAGATGAAAGTTACTGTCTTAAGAAATTACCTGCTTCCTGCTCTTCATCAATCCCTTTGTCTAATAATGCAACTGCTTTATTTCATTTTCTTCTTACTAACCATGCTTTCACTCCTGCACATTTGAAAATATACAACTCTTACCACTGAAAATGTGGTTTGGGATCATTTGCTGGGCATCACTGAGGATCTTCTTAGAAGGTAGAAGGATCTCAGGGCCCACCTCAGGGCTATTGAAGTAGGATCTGCATTTATTCTCATGGTTATAATACTACATTTGGAAAACCTCTGATTTACAGATTTTCTGTTGGCTCACAGCAATCACAACCACATATAGTTCTAAAGACAGCTACTTCCACTCAAGCAGTGGTTCTCAACTAATTTACTCAGATTTGGGGGTGGTGTGTAGGCACGGTATTCTGAAAATCTCCCTAAGAAATTGTAATACAGAGAGAGGGTTGGGAATCCATGCATTCAAATTTAGGGACTTCTGTGGGGCACCTGGGTGGCTCAGTTGGTTGAGCATCCAGCTCTTGATTTCAGCTCAGGTCATGATCTCAGTGTTGTGAGATCAAGCCCTGTGTCAGGCTCCACACTGGGCGTGGAGCCTGCTTAAAGATTCTCTGTTTCCCTCTGCACCTCCCTCACTTACTCTTAAAAAAATATTAAGGACTTCTAAACTCCACAATAACACCAAAAGAGACCACATCCATCCATATTCCTTTTCTTTTAAAAGCCCCCTTAGCGCAAATCAACCAAATTGAATATGAGATAACAATAAGACATGTCATAACACAAGTAAAATAATCACTTCACTAAAAAAATTTTATATTCCAGATAGATAAGTCTCTTTTGAATACTTCTACACATTTACATTTGGGAGATATGTATATTAAAAAGAATGGAGAATATGAAATACTGTCCTGGCACAGTACTGGCCTTTGGAATAACCCAAGTTAGCAATATTTCTTTCCTGTCCTCTGAGAGACTACACCCCAGTGATGGAAAGAAAGTTTTCTAACCTTCTTATTTTATAATAGCTTGATTAAAAACAGTTTACATACCATAAAATTCACCTTTTTAAAAGTGGACAATTCAGTGTTTTTAGTTTATTCACATAATTGTGCAACTATCACCACTAACAAATTTTACAATATTTTCATAACCTCAAAAAGAAACCCCATACCCATTAACAGGCATTCCCTACTCCCCTCTTCCTTCAGCCCTGGAAACTGCTAATCTACTTTCTGTCCCTATGGATTTTACCTATTCTGGGCATTTCAAAAAAGTGGGATCATGCACTGTGTGGCCTTTTGTGGCTGGCTTCTTTCCCTTAGCATAATGTGTATCCACAAACAACTCATCCATGTTATAGCATGTGTGAGTACTTTACTGCTTTTTATTGTAAAACAATATCCTACTGTATGGATATACCACATTTTGTTTACACATTAATCAACTGATGGACATCTAAGCTGTTCCTACTTTTTTGTTAATATGAATAATGATGTTAGGAATATCCATGTACACAATTTTATGTGAACATATATATTCATTTCTCCTGGATATATACTAGCCCATGTAGGCTGCCATGACAAAATACCACAGGCTGGGTGGCTTAAACAGTGGAAATTTATTTTATCATAGTTCCAGAGACTGGAAGTCTAAGATCAAGGTGCTAGCAGAGTTGGTATTTGGTAAGGCCTCTTTCCTCGGCTCACAGACAACCACCTTCTTACTGTATCTTCAAATGCCCTTTCCTCTGTACATGCACAGAGGTAGGAGCGGCACTTCTGTGTCTCTTCCTTTTCTTGTAAGTACTGCAGTCTTATCAGATTAAGGTCCTACCCTTTTGACGTCATTTAACTTTACCTCCTTAAAGTCCCTATATACAAATACAGTTGCATTGGAGATCAGGGCTTCAAATATGAATTTTGGAAGGACACAATTCAGTCCATAATGATACCTAAGTAAAACTATTATATCATATGATGACTCTTTTGAAGAATTTCTGGACTCCAAAATTGCTATACTATTTTATAATGCCACCAGCAATTATTAAGAGTCTCAAATTCTCCACATCTCAGCCACACTTGTTATTCCCTCCCTTCCTCATGTCCTCTTTTTTCTTTTTTTTTTCTGACCTAGACATTATGAAGTAGTATCTCACTATGGTTTTGATTTGCATTTTCCTAATCACTTATATTAAACCTCCTTTCATGTAACTATTGACCATTCATGAATCTTCTTTGAAGAAATGTCAATTCAAATCCTTTGCTCCATTTTTAATTGGCTTAGTTCTTAATTTTTACTGCTGTTGAGTATTAAGAGTTTTTTAAATACTCTCATTATAAGTGTCTTATCAGATAAAAGATTCGCAAAAATTCTCTCCCATTCTGTGGGTTGCTTTTCACTTTTCTTGACAGTGTTATTTGCAGCATAGAAGTTTTTATTTTAATGAAGTCCAATTTATTTGTGTCTGTCTCTTGTTCTTTTGGTGTCATATCTAAGAAGCCACTGCCTAACCCAACATCACAAGTATTTATGCCTTTTTTTCTCAGAGAGTTTTACAGCTTTATCTCTTACATTTAAGCCTATGGACCATCTTGAAATAATTTTTGTATATGGTGAGAGATAGGGGTCCAACTTCATTCTTTTGCATATGGATACCCAGTTGTCCCAGCACCATTGTTTAGACTATACCCACCCCAACAACCTAGGGACTTATCTCAGCACTCTTGTGGAATAATAAACAATAAATATAAGGATTTATTTCTGGATGCTCAATTCTAAGTATATATGTCTATTATGCTAGTACCACCACAAGCTAGTACAAGATTATTGTATCTTTGTAGTAAGCTTTGAAATCAGGAAGTGAGAGTCCTCCAACTTCGCATTTCCATATGAATTTTAAAGTCAAGTCATTAATTTCTATTTTTTTAGGTAAAACAAATGATGCACTTTATGCATTTCCATTAATTTTTTCACACTTATAATATTTTATAACTTTATATAATTTTCTAAAGTTATGCTTGCCAAACTTTAAAATAGCAATATTAATGTGCTTGGGCCTAAGAACACATGAAGTAAAAACTTAGAGAATTGCAAGGAGGGAGAAAGAAAGAAATCCACTATTATAGTTAAGTTAAACATCTCTTTTTCAGTAACTGATAGATTAGGCAGGCAGAAAATCGGTAAAGACAACATTTACCTGAATAGCACTATTAATAAACCAAATCTACTTGACATTTATAAAATATTCCATCCAACAACAGAATACACATTCTTCCCGAACGTGCATAGAACATTATTTGCCAAGATAGACCATATTCAGGGCCATAAAACACACCTTAACAAAGCTTAAAAGAATAGAAATAATACAAAGTATGTTATCAGACCACATTGAAATTCAAGTAGAAATCAATAACAGAAAGATAACTGGAAAATTCCCAAATATTTGGAACTTAACATACTTCTCTTCTACACATGTGGCAACGAAGCCATTTCAAGAGATTTGAAACCATTTTAAACTGACTGAAAATGAAAACATATCCCATCAAAACTTGAGAGATGCAGCAAAATCAGTATTTAGAGGAAGGTTTATAGCATTTATTGCATCTATTAGAAAAGAAAAAAATATATAAAATTAATTACATAATATTCTACCTTAGGAAATCTAGAGAAAGAACAATTTAAGCTAAGACAAGCAGAAAAAATTAATAAAATTCAAAGCAGAAATCAATTGAATTGGAAACAAAAAAAAGATAAAATCAATGAAACAAAAATTAATTCTTTGAAAATATTATTAAAAATTAGTAAACCTCTAGCCAGGCTAAGTAAGTTAAAAAAAAAAAAAGGAGCAAGAAGACATAGATGGACATTAAAAGAATAGTAAAGAAACTATAAGTTTATGTCTGCAAATTTAATAATTTAGATGAAATGAACAAATTCCTCAAAAGACACAAACTATAATTCACACAAGGAGAAACAATCTGAATATATCTATATGTATACATCTAGTATCTATTACTATATGTCTATTTAAAAAGTACAATAATAAACTTTTAAAAACGTTATCAACAAGGTCAGATGATTTTACTCGTGAATTAACAAATAAATGATACCAACTTTCCTCAATATATTTAAGAAAATAAAAACAGAGGGAACATTTCCTAATTCCTTCTATGGGCTCACCATTATACTATCATCCTATTCCCAAATCCAGATAAAGGCATTACAACAAAGGGAGAGGTACAGGTGGAAAATAAGCACATGAAAAGTTGCTCCCCATCACTCATCATTAAGGAATTATAAATCAACATAATGAGATACCATTACAAGCCATTAAGAAGAATGGCCAAAAGCCAAAAACTGAGGATAACAACTGCTGACAAAGATGCCAAGCAACAAGAACTGCCATTCACTGGCTATTCGCTGGGAATGCAAAATGATCCAGCCACCCTGGAAGACAATCTGGCAGTCTCCTCCAAACTAAACTTAATTATACCATACTATCCAGCAATTGCACTTCCAACCATTCACCACAAGCTGATTCAAAAACATATGCCTACGAAGAAGACCTGCACACAAATACCTATAGTAGCTTTATTCGTAATTACCAAAATCTGGAAGCAACAAAGAAGGCCTTCGGTAGGGGCATGGACAACGAACTCTGATACACCTATACACTGGAATATTTTTCAGTAACAAAAAGAAATGAGCCATCAGAACTTGAAAAAAGATGGAGGTCAAGTCTTTAATTTCTGTTGAAGATAACTCAGGGAGTATTGCCACTTAAGGGTATTAAATCTTCCAATCCTATTGTGGGATCTTTATTTATTTAGATTTATAGTAACTTCTTGCAACAAAGCTTTGTAGTTCTAGTCAGTATTCAAGTCTTGCTCTTTTTTTTTTTTTTGCTAAATTAATCTGTCAGATTTTCATTCTTTTTGATGTTATTGTAAATAGAATCAGGATGCCTTATATTTCTTTTTGTTGCTGAGGCTTAGAACTTCCAGTACAATGTTAAATATAAGCGACAAGAACATTTATCCTTGACTTGTTCCTCATGATAGTGGGTAAGCCTTGAGTATTTCACCATTAAATGTAAGGTTAGTCATGGATATTTTATAGATGCCCTTTACCAGATTCAGGAAGTTCCCTCCTATTCTAGGTTGGTCGGTCAGTCGGTCTTTCTTTCTTTCTTTTTTTTTTAAGGATTTTTATAATGAAAGAATGTTGAAATTTGTGAAATGCTTTTTTGGTATCTATTGAAATGATCATATATTTTTGTCCCTATTCTATTCATATGGTAAATAACACTAAATGATTTTCAAAGTGAAATAACTTTGCATTCCTGTGATAGATTCCATGTGGTCATGACATAGTAACCTTCTTATATATTACTCGATTTGTTTTGCTAGTATTTTTTTGACATATTTTTTGTCTAGCTCATAAGGGGTATTGGTCTGTAGTTCTATTTACTTGTGACAACTTTGTCTGGTTTGGGTCTCAGAGTAATACTGGCCTCATAAAATGAGTGAGAAAGATGACTTCCTCTCCTTTATTTTTGAAATTCTCTTCCTCCATTATTACCTCCTTTTGTGTTAAATATATATTTCTTAGTATACCACCTTAATTGCCCTTTCGTTTTTTTTTTTGTTTTTTTTTTGGTGCATTTTTAGAGATATTTTTTCAGTGGTTCCATCTTAAAACAATCTATGTGGATTAGTTTCAACTTAATTTCAATAGGATAAAAAAAAAACCTGGCTTCAGTGTACCTCCTTTCCCTCCTTTCTGCTTTTGTTGTCATACAGATGACATCTTTATACATTATAAACCCACTGACACAGTTTTATAATTATTTCTTTATGCAGTTGTTTTTTGAATCAGAAGAGGAAAAGAGTTACAAGTAAAATACATTTATACTGTATTTTATATTTACCTTCATTGTTATCTTTATTGGTGTTCTTTACTTTTTGTTATGTTCAGTTAACCAGCATATAGTACATCATAAGTTCTTTTTGTAGTGTTCAACGATTCATTAGTTGTGTATAATACCCAGCACTCATCCCAACATATGTCCTCCTTAATACCCATCAGTGTAACCCCCATCCCCCACCCCTCTCCCTTCTGTAACCCTCAGTTTGTTTCCCGGAGTCCAGAGTCTTTCATGGTTTGTCTCCCTCTCTGATTTCTTCCCCTTCAGTTTTCCCTCCCTTCCCCTGCGGTCCTCCCCATCTTTCCTTATGTTTCACATAGGAGTGAAACTATATGATCATTGTCTCTCTGCTTGACTTATTTCACTTAGCATAATCCCCTCAAGTTCCATCCATGTCAATGCAAATGGTGGGTATTCATCTTTTCTGATGACTGAGTAATATTCCATTGTATATATGGACCACATCTTCTTTATCTTTACTTTTTAACACAGATTCAAGTCTAGTCCTTTCTTGTCTACCTAAAGGACTTCTTTTAGTATTGTTTGTAATGCAAGTTTGCTAGCAACAAATTATCTCCATTTTTGTTTGAGGAGGTCTTCATTTTTTCCTTCTTCTGTAAAATATAGGTTTACTAGATATAAGGTTACTGGTTGACAATCTTTCTCTTTCAGTCTATTTGAAAATGTCAATTTAGTCCATTTTGCTTTCCATGGTTTTGAATGAGATCAGCTGTTAATCTTATTTAGGATCACTTCTATGTGATGAGTTGTTTTTCTTTTGCTGTTTTCAAAATTTTCTCTGTCTTCTTCTTTCAAGATTTTGACCCTGATGTGTTTAGACATGGATCTCTTTGAATTTATCCAGCTGAAATTTATTAAACTTCTACTATGTGTTAATTCATATTTTTCATCAAATTTGGGGTATATTATTTCTTCAAGTACTTTCCTCCCCCTTTTTATCTCTTTTCTTGTTCTTGGATTCCCATTAGACGTTGGTATGCCCAACAGTACCCTACAGTTCTCTCAAACTGTTCATTTTTCTTCATTTGTCTTTCTTTTAATTTCTAGTTTGGATAATCTCAATCTATTTTCAAATTTACTGATTCCTTCTTCTGCATACTCAAATATTCTTTTGAACCCCTCTATTAAATATTTTTGTCACTGTACTTTTCAACAAAGAGTTTCCATCTGGTTCTTTTTGATAATTTGCATCTTTTTTAATATTCTCTACTTGGTGAGATATCATTCTCATTATTTCCTTTAATTCTTTATTTTTTTAATTTTTTAAAGATTTTCTTTATTTGACAGAGACACAGTGAGAGAGGGAACACAAGCAGGGGGAGCAGGAGAGGGAGAAGCAGGCCTCCTGCCGAGCAGGGAGCCCGATGCGGGGCTCGATCCCAGGACCCCAAGATCACGACCTGAGCCGAAGTCAGACGCTTAACGACTGAGCCACCCAGGTGCCTCCCCTTTAATTCTTTAGATATAATTTTCTTCAAATCCTTGGAGTTGTTTATAAAAACTTATTTAAACTCTTTGCCTAGTAAGTCCCACATGTGGGATAGTTTCTATTGACTGCTCTTATTATTATTATTGTTTAAATTCAATTATTGAATGTATAGTACATCATTAGTTTTTGGTATAATGTTCAATGATTCATTATTTGCATATAACACCCAGTGCTCATCACATCTATGGGCCATAGTTTTCTGTTTCTTTGCATGTCCTTTTTTTTTCATCTAAAACTGGATATTTTAAATAACATAATGTGGCAACTCTGAAAATCAAATTTCCCCCACTCTTCCAGGTGTTGCTCTTGTTCCATGTGGTTGTTCTTGCAGCTGATGATGTTGTTTGTTTCTTCAATGACTTTTTCTTTTTGATAATTCTATAAAGTCTGTATCACCTGTTATTTGTAGCTCCTAAAGTCTCTGTTTGGTTAGCTTAGTGGTCAGATCATAATTGCACAGAGATTTCCTTTAATGCCTTTAACCAAAAGGTTATCCTCTCTTTGCAGAGGGACTCTGTGTGAGGACAAAACTTCAGTGTTCCAGGAGTTTATAACTCTGCTTTAACTCTCATTTCCTATTTGTGTGGGGCCTCATATGCAGCCTCAAGTAAAACATTGTGGCCTTCTTAAATCTTCTTTGGAAAAGTGCATAGTCCTTCACATATGTGTGACCTTCTAGATCCCCAGGAATACACTGAGATATTTAAAAGATCGCTATAGACATCTCAGTCCCTAGAGCTACTTTATAAGGTTATTTTTCCTTTCCAGCTTCCCATTTGTCCCAGCTAATAGCACTGCTCCAAACAGCTGTAATGTTGAACAACTACCTTCACTATATTAAAAAATATCCTGGGATAGGGCTTTTCCCACTGATCGAACTCTGCTTCAAGCCAAATAATGAGTACTACACATAGGGTTTTTCCAGGGAGCTGTAAGATGGGCCAAACAGTGAGAGTTCTTTGGTGATGGGGTTTTTTGAGGAGTTCCAAACCTATTCTTCCCTCTCTAGTGGCTGCTAGTCTATTGGTTTTCACAGATTCCATGGTTTAAGGCTACTGGCTTTTAAGGCTGTTGGGAAAGTGGGGAGAGTGAGAATAACGCCAGTTAAAATGCCACAAATTTAACTCTTCTTACCAAAATTCAGCTGATTTATTGAAAAAAAATATTCTTGAATTGTTGCAAGCCTTTAGTTACTTTCCAGAGTTATGACAAAACTTGTTTTGATAATCCTTGCTTGATGCTTTTTTGAAGGAGTGGGTTTTTGAAGGCCCTTACTCTTCCATTCTGGAAGTCCCTTTCTAAATTTCTAACCTCTTACAGTACAAGAGTATGAGTTATATAATGACTTGAATGTTACGTAGTCAAACTGTTTGAATAATATCATAGAAGCAAAGCCATAGCCAATTCTGCCTGTAAGGGTGAATATAAAATGTAATATAAAGGTCATGACATTTGAGTTATATATTGAAAAATAAGCAGAAGATATGTGCACATATATTCTAGGAAAACAACTCAAAGGAAGACATAAAAAAATAGAATCAGTCCCATAGTAATATAGGCAGAAAGCAAACTTAAAGCACTTGAGTTCTACAATATAAGAGAACAGAGTGTCAACTAAGGAAGAGTGACCAGAGAATTATGAAGATACCCATTCTCATGATCCCTTTACTTTGGGTGATCCCTTTAATTTTGCTGTCACCCTACACCAATCTCACCTACAGTTTTCATCATGTTGTTGCTGAGAACAGATTCTATGCTTTATTCTTATTCTTGCCTCCTAAGACATGAAGAATGAATTCTTTCACCATTTCGACAATTTTCTATTACAGTCTTCCTTTTTGCCAGGAATTATTCTAGGTGTTGGCAATAGAGAAGTGAATAAAGGCACAAGACAAAACCTTTGTTCTCATAGAGCTTATGCTCTGGAGAGGACAAGAGAATGACAATAAAGAGGTACAGAATTCCATTTACTGTTAAGTGATACAAACAAAATAGAATAAGGAAAGGGAAGCGGTTGATGTGTATTTCAAACAAGGTGATCAATAAGTCTCCTTGAAAGAGATGGAGATTAGAAGTGAATGAAGCAAGGAACCAAGATATATGAATACCTGGAAGAAGAATATTCCAGGCAGAAAAAGATATCTAGCACATAGACCCTCAAGGTGGAGCAAAACTAGCATGTTCAAGGTACATTTCCTGTGCGACTGGCTTGGAGTGAATGAGAATAAGATCATTAAGGTAGCCAGAGCCTGGAATATGTAGATCTTGTAGGCTACAGTAAAGATGATGAGTGTATCTTAAGAAGATATTACTGATAATAATGATAGCAGTAGTAATCATTTTTATAGTTTGCTGCAGCAAGGGAGAATATCCCAAATGAACCACAGGACATCTCAGTAAGAACCTGGAGAGGTTTTATAAGATTTGAGCTTTATGTGATTTGAGGGAAAGTTCACCAAAATGGGAATCTGTTTTAGATAAGCTGCTGTCAGAAAGTGAGCAATTTAGTGATTGGCATCTTAGGTATTTTTACCTAGAAGGTGGGGGGAATTAAGCAAGACTGGAGTTGTCAACAGTAAAGAAGCAGGAGTCACTCACACAAGTGGGGAGAAGGTGACGTTCAGTTATTTTTGTGGTTTTTAGAGGGCCCTTGTCTTTGTCTCTCTTCACATCTGATTACAAAATGATGTTGGTTAGTCTTAATCCACCATAGTCACGGAGTAACCTTATCTGATACTTTATGCAGATACTTAGGCTTAGTGGGGAACACTACAGTATAGCACTCAGGCACTGGTTCTCTGCACTATATTTTTCTCTTTCTCAGTAATAATAGGAAATGCTTACTTTGTATTAAAAATATGTCAGGCTTTATATATAAATTTATCTGCTTTAGAAATAAACTCATTTAATCTTCATCTCAACCATATTAAGTAAACACTATTACCACTTTAAAGATGATGAAACTTAGAGCAAAGGAAATTTATTCAAAATTACAGACTTCCTGGGGACACTTCACAGTAATCATTCTTAAGACCAAGTCTCCTGAAGAGGCAGGTGCCGAATGGGAGGAACAACTACTCTAGAGCTGTCTCCTTCTCAACTACAAAATGATTCCCCAAGAAGGAAAAAAAAGACAGAATTCACATTCTGCTTATAATTGCTCTTTGAGCTAGCAATGACAGAGTGAGCTGCCCTGCATCTTCACTTTGCAGGGCTTGCTGCCACTCGGTCCTCTCCCTGTTTGGGTGAACATTATTTTTTACAATAATATGATACAGAAGATAGTAAGAGTAGACTTAGACTCAAAATTATTTTATTCTTCTCCCTGTTCCAGACAGGAAAGTGGAATAGTCAATATTCGAACCTGAAAAGAAATATGAACTAGAACACTACCACCCATCCAACCATTTATTTCTGCGGATTCTGTTATCATTCCATGGATGTCATCTCATTCTGTTTGCTCAAGGAAGAAGAAATATTTGAAGACTTTCCAAAATATTTCAAAAATTTTTGAAAATTAGTAGCAGTCACCAAATGACAGATCCAAGAATCTCAAGGAATAAAATGCTTAATAAATACCCATACATGTGAACCCAGATAAATACTATTTAAACTGCTGTGAAACTATAAGCCAATATGTTTGATGACTATAAAAGCAAATTTTCTCAACAAAATACTAACAGATGTAATTCAACAGCACATTAAAAGAATCATACACCATGATCAAGGGACTTTTCCCCAGGATGCTGGGAAGATTCAACATACACAAATCAATATATGTAGGTGAAATATATATATGTGTATATATACACATATATGTTTCTAATATATAATAGGTTATGTAGGATTTATGTTATGCAGTAATAGAATATATAAATATATATATTATACAGTAATATTAATTATATATATTTAAACATATTTAAAATACATGTTATATATTCTACTATGCATGTTTTATGTGTATTATTATAGAATATTATTCAGCCATCAAAAAGAAGGAAATACTGAAGAGGAAATTTGTGACATCCTTGAATAGTGAAGGCATTATGCTGAGTGTAATAAATCAGACAGAGAACAACAAATATTGTATGTTCTCACTGACATGTAGAATCCAAAAAACCTCAACCCATAAAAACACAAAACAGATTGGTGGTTATCAGAGATAAAGAATGGAGAAAATGGGTAAAGGTGGTCAACATATGCAAACTTCCAAGTTATAAGATAAAGAAGCTCTAGGGATCTAAAATACAGCATGGTGACTATACTTAACCATATATTATAATTGCATATTCAAAAGTTGCTAAGAAAATAGATCTTAAAAGTTTCCAACACAAGAGAAAGAAAATTTTGTAACTATGTGTAGTCATGGCTATAAATTAAATTTAGTAGTAATCATTTTGCCATATATACATATATCAAATCATTATGTTTTACAACTTAAATTTATATAATAATTAGGGGAGGAGTTAAGATGGCGGAGGAGTAGGGGACCCCTTTTTCAGCCGGTCCCCTGAATCGAGTTGGATAGGTACCACACCAGCCTGAACATCCACGGAATCAGCCTGAGATGCAGGAAGATACATCTGGATCTCTACAAATGAACATCTCCAGCACTGAGTATTGAGGTATGAAGCAGGGAGCCGTGAAACTGCCCACAGATATTGGAAGATAAACAGAAGGGGGAGGAAGCTGCCATGTTCAGGCGCTGAGAAGCAGTAGCCACCTGCACGGGGGAGAGGGCGGACTCGCGGACCGGCACCCGCGAGAGAGGAGACTGAGACCGTGAGCCGGGGGAACGCGCGCGACCAGACTGAGGGCCAGAGCATCGAGCGCGTGGGGGTGGCTGGAGGCTGGCAGCTGGAGGTATTAGAAACACAAAGGACAGAGACATGACAGCCCTGGAAGTGAGGGCTGGGACACCGGGTGTGGGGCGCACATGCCGGGATGCTGCAGGGTTGAGCAGCACCAACAATAACAGAGTTAGAGTGGCCAGAACATCAGTGGAGAACGGTCCGCAATCCCTCTGTTCTGAGACAGGATGAGATTCTGCCACTGCTGCTCTGAATCTCAGAAGAGGCATAGCAAACCGCCAGGGAAAGTCGCCAGAGAACAAAATCCTGGAAATACTGGCTCACAGTGTGCCCATCCCCATCCCCCCTCGCAGGGGACACGGAGACTCTACCCAAACAGGGTTGCCTGAGTATCGGCGTGGCAGGCTCCTCCCACAGAAGGCAGGCTGAAAAATCAAGAAGCCCACATCCCAGGGCTCCTGGGTGGTGCAGTCATTAAGCGTCTGCCTTCTGCTCAGGATCCTGGTGTTCTGGGATCCTGGTGTTCTGGGATCGAGTCCTGCATCGGGCTCCTCCACTGGGAGCCTGCTTCTTCCTCTCCCACTCCCCTGCTTGTGTTCCCTCTCTCCCTGGCTGTCTCTCTGTCACGTAAATAAACAAAATCTTAAAAAAAAAGAAGAAGAAGAAAAGAAGACCACATCCCTAAGATTCGTATAAAACAAGGGTGCACGGCCTGGGTCCCGGTCAATCATTTGGCCTCTGGACAACCCCGCAACCTCTCCTCATCAGAATGACGAGAAGGAGTAATTGCCCCCAGCAAAGAAAAGACAATGAGTCTGTGCCCTCTGCGACAGAACTAATGGATATGAATATAACCAAATTATCAGAAATGGAATTCAGAGTAACAATGGTCAAGATGATGTGTAGACTTGAAAAAAGTATTAATGAAAATGTTAATGAAAATATAGATTCTCTAAGGGCGGAAATGAGAGTGAATCTGGCAGAAATTAAAAATGCTATGAGCCAAATGCAGTCAAAACTAGAGGCTCTGATGGCCAGGGTGAATGAGGCAGAAGAATGTATCAGCAAATTGGAGGATGGGTTAGTAGAAGAAAAAGGTAAAATAGAATCTGGACTCAAAAAAATCCACGCTCAGGAATGTACATTATGGGAGATTACTGATTCAATGAAACATTCCAATGTCAGAATCATCGACATCCCCGAGGGGCTGTAGAAAAACAGAGGTCTAGAAGAGATATTTGAACAAATTGTAGCTGAAAACTTCCCTAATCTAGCAAGGGAAACAAACATTAGTGACCAAGAGGCAGAGAGGACCCCTCCCAAGCTCAACCACAACAAACCTACCCCATGTCACGTCATAGTGCAATTCGCAAATATTAGATCCAAGGATACAGTATTGAAAGTGGCCAGATCAAAGAAATTTCTCATATACCAAGGCAAAGGTATCAGAATTACATCAGACCTGTCTACACAGACCTGGAATGAGAGAAAGGGTTGGGGGGCATTTTTAAAGCTCTTTCAGAGAAAAACATGCAGCCAAAGATCCTCTATCCAGCAAGGCTGTCATTCAGAATGGATGGAGAAATAAAGACCTTCCAGAATTGCCAGTCATTGACCAATTTTGTAACCGTGAAACCAGCCCTACAGGAGTTATTAAGGGGGGTTCTATAAAGGTAAAAAGGCCCCAAGAGTGATACAGAACAGAAAGTCACAATCTATAGAAACAAAGACTTTACTGGCAACATGGCATCATTAAAATCATATCTCTCAAAAATCAGTCTCAACGTAAATGGCCTAAATGCTCCCATAAAACACCACAGGGTTGCAGATTGGATAAGAAGACATGAGCCATTCATTTGCCATCTACAAGAGACTCATTTTGAACCTAAAGATACATCCAGACTGAAAGTAAAGGGATGGAGTACCATCTTTCACACCAATGGACCTCAAAAGAAAGCTGGGGTAGCAATTCTCATATCAGATAGATTGGATTTTAAAATAAGACTATAGTTAGAGACACAGAAGGGCACTATATTATTCTTAAAGGATGTATCCAACAAGTGGATATGACAATTATAAATACATATGCCCCCAACAGGGGAGGAGCAAGATACACAAGCCAACTCTTAACCACAATAAAGAGACATATAGACAAAAATGCACTAATAGTAGGAGACCTCAACACTCCACTATCAGCAATAGACAGATCACCTAAGCAAGAAATCAGCAAAGAAACAAGAGCTTTGAATGCGATACTCAACGAGTTGGACTTCATATATATATATATAGAACACTACACCCCAGAACCAAAGAATACTCATTCTATTCTAATGCCCATGGAACATTCTCAAGAATAGACCATGTTCTGGGTCACAAAACAGGTCTCAACTGATACCAAAAACCAGAAATTATTCCCTGCATATTCTCAGACCACAACGCTCTGAAATTGGAACTCAACCACAAGGAAAAATTTGGAAGAAACTCAAAGACTTGGAGACTAAGAACCATCCTGCTCAGGAATGACTCGATAAACAAGGAAATCAAAAATCAATTTAAACAATTTATGGAGACCAACGAGAATGAAAACACAACGGTCCAAAACCTATGGGATACTGCAAAGGCAGTCCTAAGGGGTAAATACATAGCCATCCAAGCCTCACTCAAAGAATAGAAAAATCTAAAATGCAGTTTTTATATTCTCACCTCAAGAAGCTGGAGCAGTAACAGAGGGACAGGCCTAATCCACGCACGAAGCAGCTGACCAGATTAGAGCTGAAATCAATCAAGCAGAAACCAGAAGCACAGTAGAGCAGATCGACAGGACTAAAAGCTGGTTCTTTGAGAGAATCACTAAAATTGACATAATGCTGGCAAAACTTATCCAAAGAATAGAGAAAGGACCCAAATTAATAAAATTATGAATGAAAAGGGAGGGGTCACAGCAAACACCAATGAAATTGGAAGGATTATTAGAAACTTTTATCAACAGCTATATGCCAATAAATTAAGCAATCTGGAAGAGATGGAATCCTTCCTGGAAACCTATAAACTACCAAGACTGAAACAGGAAGAAATTGATTTCTTAAACAGGCCAATTAATTATGAAGAGATTGAGTCAGTGATAAACAACCTTCCAAATAACAAAACTCCAGGCCCGGACAGTTTTCCTGGGGAATTTTACCAAACATTCAAAGAAGAAATAATACCTATTCTCCTAAAGCTATTTCAAAAAATAAAAACAGAAGGAAAGCTACCAAACTCATTCTATGAGGCCAATATTACCTTGATCCCCAAACCAGGCAAAGACCCCATCAAAAATGAGAATTACAGACCGATTTCCCTAATGAATATGGACGCCAAAATCGTCAACAAGATCTTGGCTAATAGAATCCAACAGTACATTAAAAGGATTATCCATCATGACCAAGTGGGATTCATACCTGGGATGGAAGCGTGGTTCAACATTCACATATCGATCATTGTGATACATCATATCACCAAGAAAAGACTCAGGAACCATATGATCCTCTCAATTGATGCAGAAAAATCATTTGACAAAATACAGCATCCTTTCCTGATTAAAACCCTTCAGAGTGTAGGGATAGACGGTAGTTTTCTCAATCTCATAAAAACCATCTATGAAAAGCCTACGGCAAATATAATTCTCAATGGGGAAAAGCCCGAAGCCTTTCCCTTTAGATCAGGAACACGACAAGGATGCCCACTCTCGCCACTATTATTCAACATAGTACTAGAAGTCCTTGCAAGAGCAATCAGACAACAAAAAGGGATAAAAGGTATTCAAATCAGCCACGAAGAATCAAAATGACTCTCTTCGCAGATGACATGATACTCTATGTGGAAAACCCAAAAGAATCCATGCCCAAACTATTAGAAGTTATAGAGCAATTCAGTAATGTGGCGGGATAGAAAATCAATGCTCAGAAATCAGTTGCATTTCTTTTTTTTTTTTTAAGATTTTATTTATTTATGTGACAGAGAGACAGCCAGTGAGAGAGGGAACACAGCAGGGGGAGTGGGAGAGGAAGGAGCAGGCTCATAGCAGAGGAGCCTGATGTGGGACTCGATCCCAGAACGCCAGGATCACGCCCTGAGCCGAAGGCAGATGCTTTAACAACTACGCTACCCAGACGCCCCATCAGTTGCATTTCTATACACAAATAATGAGACTGAAGAAAGAGAAATTAGGGAATCCATCCCATTTACAACAGCACCAAAAAACATACCTTACCTTGGAATTAACTTAACCAGAGACGCAAAGGATCTTTATTCTAGAAACTATAAATCACTCTAGAAAGACATTGAGGAAGACACAAAAAGATGGAAAAATATTCCATGCTCATGGATTGGTAGAATTAACATAGTTAAAATGTCCATGCTACCCAGAGCAATCTACACTTTCAATGCTATCCCGATCAAAATACCGAGGACATTTTTCAAAGAACTTTAACAGATAGTCCTTAAATTTGTATGGAACCAGAAAAGGCTCCAAATTTCCAAGAATCGTTGAAAACGAAAAACAAAGCTAGGGGCATCACAATGCCAGATTTCGAGCTGTACTACAAACCTGTAATCACAAAGACAGCATGGTACTGGCACAAAAACAGACACATCGACCAATGCAACAGAATAGAGACCCCAGAAATGGACCCTCGGCTCTTTGGGCAACTAATCCTTGATAAAGCAGGAAAAAACATCTGGTGGAAAAAAGACAATCTCTTCAATAAATGGTGCTGGGAAAATTGGACAGCTACATGCAAAAGAATGAAACTTGACTGCTCTCTCACGCCATACACAAAGATAAACTCCAAACGGATGAAAGACCTCGATATGAGACAGGAATCCATCAAAATCCTAGAGGAGAGCATAGGCAGCAACCTCTATGACATCGGACACAGCAACCTTTTTCATGACACATCTCCAAAGGCAAGAGAAACAAAAGATAAAATGAACTTGTGGGACTTCATCAAGATAAAAAGCTTCTGCACAGCCAAGGAAACAGACAAAAAAACTAAGAGGCAGCCCACGGAATGGGAGAATATATTTGCAAATGATGCTACATATAAAAGACTGGTATCCAAGGATCTACAAAGAAATTCTCAACTCAATACGTGAGAAACAAATAAACAAATCATAAAATGGGCAGAAGATATGAACAGACACTTTTCCAATGAGGACATACAAATGGCCAATAGACATGAAAAAATGTTCAACATCATTAGCCATCAGGGAAATTCAAATCAAAATCACATTGAGATACCACCTTACGCCAGTTAGAATGGCAAAAATTGACAAGGCAAGAAACAACAATTGCTTGAGAGGATATGGAGAAAGGGAATCCCTCCTACATTGTTGGTGGGAATGCAAGTTGGTACAGCCACTCTGGAAAACAGTGTGGAGGTCCCCTAAAAAGTTAAAAATTGAGCTACCCTATGACCCAGCCATTGCACTACTGGGTATTTACCCCAAAGATACAGACGTAGTGAAGAGAAGGGCCATATGCACCCTAATGTTCATAGCAGCATTGTACACAATAGCCAAATCGTGGAAACAACCGAGATGCCCTTCAACAGATGACTGGATTAAGAAGTTGTGGTCCATATATACAATGGAATATTACTCAGCTATCAGAAAGAACGAGTTCTCAACATTTGCTGCAACATGGACAGCTATGGAGGAGATAATGCTAAGTGAAATAATCCAAGCAAAGAAAATTATCATATGATTTCTCTCATCTATGGAACATAAGAACTAGGAAGGTCAGTAGGGGATGAAACAGATAAAGAAACGGGGGGTAATCAGAAGGGGGAATGAAGCATGAGAGACCATGGACCCTGAGAAACAAACTGAGGGCTTCAGAGGGGAGGGGTCTGGGGGAATGGGATGGACTGGTGATGGGTAGTGAGGAGGGTACGTGTTGCATGGTGTACTGGGTGTTATACGCAACTAATGAAGCATCGAGCTTTACATCGGAAACCACGGATGTACTGTATGGTGACTAACATAATATAATAAAAAAATTAAAATAAAAAAATTATATAATAATTATATCTCAATGAAACTGGAAAAAATAAAATAGAATAAGGGAATATTTCACAAATATGTTTTCTTATCAGAAGGGAGAACTTTACTATGTATGGGAATATATATAGTATGCATGTGTTTGTCTCTCTGTGTATTTTTAGATCTATTTTTTTAAAAGATCAAAAGTGCTCCTCAACTCCCTCCAGTTGAATTCTACAGTTTAACACTTCAGTTCAACTATCTGGGGTGGCAACAGCCACCCAATGAAAGTAGAATAAATTCCTGCTCCCAAATTATAATTTTGGCAGACCTTAGTGTCAAGAAAATTCTTTGTGCATTCAAACATCAAAGGCTCTCAATGAATAAATCACTCAAAAAACGGGCTGTTATGCCGACTAGGATATCAATTTTCATGACTCAAAAAGTGCTGTTACCATGTAAAAGACAAAAACACATCTCTACCTTACAGAGATGATGCTGAGAAAGTGAGCAAACTTCAAGTCATAAACCCTCATGAAACTTTTTGCTCGTGGATGCTGTGTAGCCAATAATAAATTGTTAACAAGAGTGCAGTCTCATTACAGATGGCTCCAAACCAATAACAGAAGAAAAACATTATCAAATATATCATCTAAGTACACTCATACTCATGTACACATGCACACATCAACATAAAAGGAATAAAAATGAAAAGGTCCGAAAGTTCAAGTAGCCTCTTTCAGCAATAACTCACGAGAAAGAAAAAGAAAATTTCAACAAGCATACCAACCTTTAGGGTCATTTGCTAAAACAGTCTGAAATAACCTAAAGGGCTACATGGGGACGTGTCTTCTAGAACTGTGGCATTCCATCACATTCCCCATGTTCTCTACTCCTGGAGTTGTTCGCCGTGAAATGGAATTTACTTATCAGTGTCATATTAGAAGCACAGAGTGAACCGGGGAGAAAACTTGTTAGTATAAAGAACGAATAACCCCTTTCAACCCATGGAGCGAGTCAACAGGAATGAGCATGAGAAATCTGATGCCATGACTCTGATACTGACCTATAGGAGAATCTAAAACTTGTTGCAGACTCAAAAAATGAATAAAATTGAAGGTAAAGGAAGAAGAAAATAAATAAGAAGCTCATGTCCCAGGTCAGCTGGTGTTGCTATAGTGACTGCACCATCAAAAGAGTAACCTGTCCAAACAACAAAATACATTTGTTCTAAGAATAGCACGAGAGTATCTATCTGATCACCACTAGGGAGCTCAGCTGAGCCCCAAAGGCCCATCAAGGGGCTCCTGAGGGAAGGAACATTGGCACATAACTGAAAATCTTCTCTCATGAACTCTCACTTCTGGAATTCACAAGACACTATATCCCCAGGGAGGAATCGAACACAGATTCCAGAGAAACATAGATAAGTCTCCTGTTGTGCAACAAATATGCCAATTTCTCTCCAAAGCAGTATCGTGCCTCCAGCAACGTAAGCACCCTCTCTGGGCTGCTCTCTGCCAAGGACGTCGTGCCCTCCATCGTGCCTGCCTTCTGCAGCAGTGAAAGCAGAAGGTCTGTAAGGAGGTAGGTTGAGAAGACATGCAAGCATAGGACAGCTCTTAGGTGGGCCCTGTAGCTCTGCCTTCTTTTACGTGTTTGTGGAAACAATAGCACCTCACGTTACATGAAGAATGTGTGGAGGTTCATCTTTACAACTGAAGGGAAGACAGTCAGAAAATGAGAGAGACGAGGATGAGGAAGTATGGAAAGTCCGACATTATTACCCAGGAGGTGCATCCAGTTAGAACAAGGTCTTTGGGGGAAATAGCATGTTAGTGAACTGACATCTGGAAATGACTGACAAATCGGCTCTGAGGAGCAGGCAGATAAAACTTCATCTCTCTCCAATTTTAGCCGAGTGTGGCTCTGCCACAGAGCAGATGCGCAGGCATCGTGAGGAGGGAGAACAACCTGACGGAGCACTGCTGGGTGGTGGGTTCACTCCCACATGGCTTACAAAGCCCTTGCAAACCTCATACACACTAAGCACCAAATACTCCCTTTAGACCTCTTTCCCAGGGTTTCTTTGTCTTCTGTGTTTCTCCAAATTCTTGACATAGAGAAATTGCTCACAGCTCATTTTACCCAAACATGATCTTGTCACAGACCCAAGAGGAGCATTACGGAGAAGTGTGGTGTAGAAAATTCTGAATTACTCTGATCTCTTGTGTCACTGATTCCAATCATCAAGATCCTCCTCTGGAAAGTAATGCATTTTATAACTAACACAATCAATATTCTTTGCTAGAATACTTTTATTAAAAGCATCTGGATCTCTATTCTGTACTTATATTTTATGAAAAAACATCACCACTCAATCATGTCTCTTGGGGCACTTAGGCCCAAATGATGACTGTTCCTCAGTAATGGAGTGGCTCCTAAAATAAACTAATAAGTTAAGACCAGACGACTAATAACAGAATTGTAGGTAATTTCATAGGCTTTGTTTTGCTTTTCTCACCATGGAAATCACACACATCTAAGTCTAACTCAGAGAAGGAAGTTTCCACAACGATTCTCCTTCAACTGCCCAAAACAACGCCAACTTTCCACACCTAGAGTAGGATGAGGGTGACAGAGGGGTGAGGAAGTAGAAGGGGAATCTTTGTCCAGTGGGAAAGTTTATGGCTGCCACCACTGTTCTTGGTTCCCAGAGGCCTCTGCTTGGCATTATCTGACCTTTGGGAGTTTATGCCTCTATCCATAAGCCAGAAGATTAGAGGCTTTTACAAGACACTTGGTGACACTTCAGGCAAAACCCTCAAAAATCCTTAAATGATACGCTAGATACATTGCTCAGTTTTTCTACCTATTAGTAGAGATGTAACCTAGACCCACGTTTTACAGAAGTATTTTAATTCAACAGATAGAAGACGGAACGGATATGAAACCCATTATGTAGGTGTCTGGGAGTTCAAATTTTTATTGACTTAACAAAACATGATGAACACTGAAGAATGGATGGTACCTTTGATGCTTTTTGTCTCAGTTATCAGACACCAACACTTAGAATTCAACCCTGATCCAGAGTAACAGTGAAATGCATAAAGATTTCAGTGTGTTTTTACCTTTCTCCCTCTTCTGATGCCTAACAATGGTGTCTCTAATTCCAAAGATTTAAGTGATTGAAATTCTGTGTGCAATATCAAGGGTCTATATCTCTTAATCTATAAATATAAATACATGATTTTCATACCTACTTACATTTGTGAGTACTGTCATTAACCTTTTCCATGCTGCTTATCACATAACATCCTGTCTTTTATTGTGAGAAAATCCTGAAAGAGAAATGTGAGAATACAAAGATTCAAAGTCTGATCATACCAACCACTCTCCAAAGGTCATAGACTTCAGCAGTATAGTTATATTATTTATTTAATGGAATAATAGAATCTGAGGGAGTTAGGGATCTCCAAAAAGGAAATAATCCTGAGGATGAAAGAATAAGGCCAACTTTGTCATTGTCACTTTTCTTCTCCATCCCTTAGGAAGCCATGAATATGTCAAGAGTCA
The DNA here is from genome assembly GCF_024610735.1 of Ursus americanus. Classification (NCBI taxonomy): domain Eukaryota; kingdom Metazoa; phylum Chordata; class Mammalia; order Carnivora; family Ursidae; genus Ursus; species Ursus americanus. The sequence continues at coordinate 5,971,510 of NC_142130.1, read as the reverse complement.
GCACAGTGACTGAATTCGTATTCCTGAGTTTTCCATGCTCCAGGGAGGTTCAGATCCTCCTCTTCATGCTGTTCTTTCTGTCCTTTCTGATGGGGAACGGGGCCATTGTCTGTGCAGTGAAGCTGGATTGCAGGCTTCACACCCCCATATACATTCTGCTGGCCAACTTCTCACTCCTGGAGATCTGTTACATCAACACGACTATTCCCAATATGTTAAAGAACTTCCTATCTGAGACCAAAACCATCTCTTTCACAGCTTGCTTCTTCCAGTTCTACTTCTTCTTCTCCATGGGCACCACGGAGACCTTCTTACTGCCCCTCATGGCTTTTGATGGGTACTTGGCCATCTGCCAGCCTCTCCATTATCCTATCATCATGAACAGCCATCTCTGCATGAAGTTGGTGGCCCTGTGCTGGATCACAGCTTTCCTCTGCTATCCGATCCCTATCTACTTTGTCACACAACTCCCCTTTTGTGGCCCCAACACCACTGACCACTTTGTCTGTGACCCTGGTCCTCTTCTGGCCCTGTCCTGCGTCCCTGCCCCTGGAATTGAGCTTTCCTGCTCTATATTGAGCTCTCTTATTATCTTCATCATCTTCTTCTTCATCCTTGGGTCCTACACCCTGGTTCTCAGAGCAGTGTTGTGTGTCCCTTCAGCAGCTGGCCGACGTAAGGCCTTCTCCACCTGTGGTTCCCATCTGGCTGTGGTGTCTCTTTTCTATGGATCCATCATGGTGATGTACATCAGCCCAACCTCTGGAAATCCAGGTGGGATATAGAAGATTGTAACCTTGCTCTACTCATCGGTGACCCCACTTATAAACCCACTGATCTACAGTCTCTGGAATAAGGATGTGAAAGTTGCCTTGAGAAAAATTTATCCGTGCACAGAAATTAGTCAAAGCAAGTGAGAACTCATGAGTGGACAAAGATCATAAAATTTTTCCTCATTTTTTCCCACTGAAGTGGTCTTTATTCATCCATACACCTGGAGATACAGACTGGAATTCATCTATTTCTGCCTAGTTAAATATAGGACAATAATATGCCCAATTAAACCAGATCTTGCCTTGAAATCAGGGCTTGATTGGTGGTAACTTGAATTAAGTGACCTGGGTGTCTGAACTTTGGACTCTTCTACCCTGACCTCCAATAACTGCTTGCTTGTTATCTGTGGTAACTCACCTAGTCCTTGACCTCATAATTTTTTTGACTTTTATTACACGAATCCATACTTACACTTGGTTTTTCTAGTCAAAAGTCTCTGCTCTACTTCTAGTGGGAGAGAAGAGCATTCACACCTATTACTCACGTTAAAGGAAATTAGTGCTAACCTGAAGTCTAACTGAACCAAATTTTTATTATTTATTTATTTATTTATTTTTAAAGATTTTATTTATTTATTTATTTGACAGAGACAGTGAGAGAGAGAACACAAGCAAGGGAGTGTGAGAGGGAGAAGCAGGCTTCCCACCAAGCAGGGAGCCGAATGTGGGGCTTGATCCCAGGATCCTGGGATCATGACCTGAGCTGAAAGCAGATGCTTAATGGCTGAGCCACCCAGGCACCCCTGGACCAAATTTTTAAATTTAATTGACCCCTTAAAGACTAAAATGTTCTAAAACACTGTGTCTCAGACCTGTCTACCTCATAATTGTTTGTGTATCTTTTAACTTTTTAATTTTAATCTTAATTTTCTTTTAGATTTATTTATTTGACAGTGCAAGTGGGGGCAGGGGCAGGAGGAGAGGGAGAGAGGGTAAGGCAGATTTCCTGCTGAGCACAGAGCTCAATGCGGGACTGCACCCCATGACTCTGAAATCATGACCTGAGCTGAAATCAAGAGTCCAATGCATAATGGACTGGGCTATCCACATGCCCCTATTTGTGCATCTTTCTACAAAAACAGTTTCCCAGGTGTTTCTCCTGATCTTCTAAATAAGAATCTTTGAAGTAGACCCAGAAATTCCTGTTAATGTTACTCAGGTGATTCTAGTGCACCTAGACCAGCACCAATCCACGCAGACTGATCTTATAGAGCCACTATAGACACCATAAATAAGTGACATAGAGGAATAAAAGTCTTATATTGGAAAAAGTGAAAGAAGTTACAGTGAATACCATAGGTGACTCAATCACTCATGACAGCAGGAGTTTCTTTTCCTGCATCAGTTTTGAAATCCTCCATTTATAAAATAAGGACTAGATTACATTCTTAGCTTTTCTTAGCTGTGCAAGAAAATTAAGATACCTGGAAACAGGTCTATATTTTTTAAAGGTTGGCACTTAGAGGTTGGCTGGGTGGCTCAGTCGGTTAAGTAACTGACTCTTGATTTCGACTCAGGTCATGATCTCAGCATCCTGGGATCAAGCCCTGTGTTGGGCTTTGTGCTCAGTCCTGAGTTTATTTAGGACTCTCTTCCCCTGTCCCTCTGCTCCTTCACCCTGCTCTTTCTCTTTCTCAAATAAATCTTGAAAAAAATAAAAAGAATAAAATGAAGATTTGTGACTCATAAGATACTATATTAGTAAGAAGTTCTGTCTCCAGTTATGAATTTCCTTTAAAGTAAATTCAACATTTCCCTATTTAAACTATATTAGATAATGTAGTTAAATGCCCAGCTTGGTATATAAAAATCTAAGTAATTCATAATATACTTGTACATATGAAACTGTATTCCAACTAACACCCATCCTGAGAAAAGTTCTTAGCAATCTGGGGATAGACAGAAACTTCTTTGATCTGTAGCAGACATTTCCAAAAATCTGATCCAACATCATACTTGTGAAAATGAATGATTCTCCTCTAAAATCAGGACAAAATGTCTGCTCTCACCACTTCTATTCAACATTATACTGAACGTGTTAGTGCAAACAGGCAAAGGAAAAAAAGTCATCTAGATTGACAGAAATAAGATTTTCTTTCATTAGATGTGGAATGATTATGTAGAAAATCCAGTGAAATCTACCAAAAAAAGGCTACTAGAAGTATTGCATACGTTTTTCAACATTTCAACATACAAGATCCACATACAAAAAGTTTGTACTTCTATATGCCATTGCTAATAACAATCAGAAGTTGATATTAAAAATGCCATATACAAGTCACAGAAACATTTAATAGAGATAAGTCTGATAAAAGATGTGAAAGACCTATGCAATGAAAACTACAAAACTTTGCTGAGGGAAATTGAAGATGTATATAAATGTAAATATATAACTTGTGCATGGGTTGGAAAAGTACATATTTTTTTTATTTGAGTATTGTTGATACACAATGTTACATTAGTTTTTGATGTACAACATAGTGATTTAGCAGCTCTATACATTATGCTATTCTCACCACAAGTGTAGCTAACCGTCTGCCACCATATAACACTATTATAACTAAGCTGTATCTTTTATTCACATGACTTATTCATTCTATAACTGGAAGCCTGTACCTTGCACTCCTCTTAAATCTTCATTTTGCCCATCTCCCAACCCCCCTCCCTTCTGGAGGACACCAGTTTGTTCTCTGCATAGGTGTGATTCTGCTATTTGTTTGTTCATTCATTTTTTTCTCTCTTTTTTTTAATAATATTATTTATTATATTATATTAATCACCATACAGTACATCCCAAGTTTTTGTTGTAAAGTTCCATGATTCATTACTTGCATATAACAGCCAGTGCACCATGCATACGTGCCCTCCTTAATACCCATCACCAGCCTATCCCATTCCCGCCCCCCCCGCCCTGCCCTGCAGCCCTCAGGTTGTTTCTCAGAGTCCATAGTCTCTCATAGTTCATTCCCCCTTCAGTTTACCCCCCCTTCTTCTTCTCTTTCTTCTACTGATCTTCCTACTTCTTATGTTCCATAAATGAGTGAAAACATATGATAAGTGTCTTTCTCTGCTTGACTTATTTCGCTTAGCGTTATCTCCTCCAGTCCCTTCCATGTCGCAGCAAACGTTGAGAAACCATTCTTTTTGATGGCTCAGTAATATTCCATTGTATATATGGACCACATCTTCTTAATCCAATCATCTGTTGAAGGGCATCTTGGCTCCATCCACAATTTAGCTATTGTGGACAATGCTGTTATGAACATTGGGGTGCATGTGGCCCTTCTCTTCACTACGTCTGTATCTTTGGGGTAAATACCCAGTAGTGCAATGGCTGGGTCATAGGGGAGCTCAATTTTTAACATTTTAAAGGAACCTCCACTGTTTTCCAGAGTGGCTGTACCAACTTGCATTCCCACCAACGATATAGGAGGGATCCCCTTCTTCACATCCTCTCGAACAGTTGTTGTTTCTTGCCTTGTCAATTATTGCCATTCTAACTGGTGTAAGTTGGTATCTTAGTGTGGTTTTGATTTGAATTTCCCTGATGGCTAATGATTTTGAACATTTTTTCATGTGTCTGTTCGCCATTTCTATGTCTTCATTGGAAAAGCGTCTGTTCATATCTTCTGCCCATTTTTTGATTTGTTTCTTGTGCATTGAGTTTGAGAAGTTCTTTGTAGATCTTGGATACCAGTCTTTTATCTGTAGCATCATTTGCAAATATATTCTCCCATTCCGTGGGCTGCCTCTTAGTTTTTTTGTCTGTTTCCTTGGCTGTGCAGAAGCTTTTTATCTTGATGAAGTCCCACAAGTTCATTTTATCTTTTGTTTCTCTTGCCTTTGGAGATGTGTCATGAAAAAGGCTGCTGTGTCCGATGTCATAGAGGTTGCTGCCTATGTTCTCCTCTAGGATTTTGATGGATTCCTGTCTCACATCGAGATCTTTCATCCATTTGGAGTTTATCTTTGTGTATGGTGTGAGAGAGAGATTTCATTCTTTTGCATGTAGCTGTCCAATTTTCCCAGCACCATTTATTGAAGAGACTGTCTTTTTTCCACTGGATGTTTTTTCCTGCTTTGTTGAAGATTAGTTGCCCAAGGAGCCGAGGGTCCATTTCTGGGTTCTCTATTCTTTTCCATTGGTCTATGTCTCTGTTTTTGTGCCAGTCCCCTGCTGTCGTTGTGATCACAGCTTTGTAGTACAGCTCGAATCCGGCATTGTGATGCCCCCAGCTTTGCTTTTTCCTTTTCAACAATTCCTTGGTGATACAGGGCCTTTTCTCATTCCAAACAAATTTAAGGGCTGTTTGTTCTAGCTCTTTGAAAAATGTCATTGGTATTTTGATTGGCATGGCATTGAAAGTGTAGATTACTCTGAGTTGCATAGACATTATAACTATGTTAATTCTTCCAATCCATGAGCATGGATTACTTTTCCATCTTTTTGTGTCTTCTTCAATGTCTTTCAAGAGTGATTTGTAGTTTCTAGAATATAGGTCCTTTACGTCTCTGGTTAAGTTAATTCCGAGATAATGTATGATTTTTGGTGCTATTGTAAATGGAATGGATTCCCTAATTTCTCTTTCTTCAGTCTCATTGTTCGTGTATAGAAATGCAACTGATTTCTGACCATTGATTTTGTATCCCACCACATTACTGAATTGCTCTATAACTTTTAATATTTTGGGAGTGGATTCTTTTGGGTTTTCCATATAGAGTATCATGTCATCTGCGAAGAAAGACAGTTTGACTTCTTCTTTGCCAATTTGGATACATTTTATCCCTTTTTGTTGTCTGATTGCTGTTGCAAGGACTTCCAGTACTATGTTGAATAATAGTGGTGAGAGTGGGCATCCTTGTTGTGTTCCTGATCTTAAGGGAAAGGCTTCCAACTTTTCCCTATTGAGAATGATATTTGCTGTAGGCTTTTCATAGATGGTTTTTATGAGCCTGAGGAATGTACCCTCTATTCCTACACTCTGAAGGGTTTTAATCAGGAAAGGATGCAGTATTTTGTCAAATGCTTTGTCTGCAACTACTGAGAGGATCATATAGTTCTGGACTCTTTTCTTGTTGACATGATCTATCACACTGATTGATTTGCAAATGTTGGATCCCCCTTGCATCCCAGGGATGAATCCCACTTGGTCTTGATGGATAATCCTTTTAATGTACTGTTGGATCCTATTAGCTAGGATCTTGTTGAGAATTTTGGCGTCCATATACATCAGGGATATTGGTCTGTAATTCTCCTTTTTGATGGGGTCTTTGCCTGGTTTGGGGATCAAGGTAATACTGGCCTCATAGAATGAGTTTGGTAGTTCCTTCTGTTTTTATTTTTTGAAACAGCCTCAGGAGAATAGGTATTATTTCTTCTTTGAAAGTTTGGTAACATTCCCCAGGGAATCCGTCAAGCCCTGGACACTTGTTTTTGGGGAGGTTTTTGATCACTGCTTCAATCTCTTCATAATTAATCAGTCTGTTTAAAAAATCAATTTCTTCCTGTTTCAGTCTTGGTAGTTTATAGGTTTCCAGGAAGGCATCTATTTCTTCCAGATTGTTTAATTTATTGGCATAAAGCTGTTGATAAAATTTCTAATGATCCTTCCTATTTCATTGGAGTTGGTTGTGATCTCTTCCCTTTCATTCATAATTTTATTAATTTGGGTCCTTTCTCTATTCTTTTGAATAAGTCTGGCCAGTGGCTTATCGATCTTATTTATTCTATCAAGGAACCAGCTTCTAGTTCTGTTGATCTGCTCTACTGTGCTCCTGGTTTCTAATTCATTGATCTCTGCTCTAATCTTGATCAACTGCCTTCTCGTGGGTGGGTTAGGCCTGTTCTTCATTTCCAGCTCCAGCTTCTTGAGGTGAGAATATAAAAACTGCATTTTAGATTTTTCTATTGAGAGAGGCTTGGATGGTTATGTATTTTCCCCTTAGGACTGCCTTTGCAGTGTCCCATAGGTTTTGGACCAATGTGTTTTCATTGTCATTGGTCTCCATAAATTGTTTAAATTGTGTTTTAATTTCCTGGTTTACCCAATCATTCTTGAGCAGGATGGTTCTTAGTTTCCAAGTGTTTGAGTTTCTTCCAAATTTTTCCTTGTGATTGAGTTCCAGTTTCAAAGCATTGTAGTCTGAGAATATGTAGGGAATAATCTCAGTCTTTTGGTGTCGGTTGAGACCTGTTTTGAGACCCAGTATATGGTCTATTCTGGAGAATGATCCATGTGCATTTGAAAAGAATGAGTATTCTGTTGTTCTGGGGTGTAGTGTTCTGCATATATCTATGAGGTCCTTCTGGTCTGTTACTCAAAACTCTTGTTTCTTTGTTGATTTTCTGCTTAGGTGATCTGTCAGAGTGTTGAGGTCCCCTACTATTAGTGTATTTTTATCTACATGTCTCTTTATTCTGGTTAAGAGTTGGCTTGTGTATCTAGCTCTCCCCTGTTGGGAGCATAGATATTTATAATTGTCATATCCACTTGTTGGATACATCCTTTAAGAATAATATAGTGCCCTTCTGTATCTCTAACTACAGTCTTTAGTTTAAAATCGTATCTGTCTGATATGAGAATTGCTACCCCAGCTTTCTTTTGAGGTCCATTGGTGTGAAAGATGGTATTCCATCCCTTTACTTTCAGTCTGAATGTATCTTCAGGTTCAAAATGAGTCTCTTGTAGACAACAAATGGATGGGTCATGTCTTTTTATCCAGTGTGCAACCCTGTGGCGTTTATGGTTGCATTTAGGCCATTCACATTGAGAGTGATTATTGAGAGATATGATTTTAATGATGTCATGTTGCCTGTGAAGTCTTTGTTTCTATGGATTGTAACTTTCAGTTCTGTATCACTCTTGGGGCCTTTTTACTTTTGTAGAACTGCCCTTAATATCTCCTGTAGGGCTGGTTTCATGGTTATGAAATTGGTCAGTGACTGGCGATTCTGGAAGGTCCTTATAATTGCATCAATTCTGAATGAAAGCCTTGCTGGATAAAGGATCCTTGGATGCATGTTCTTTTCAAATAGAAGTTTGAAAATACCCTGCCAACCCTTCCTAGTCTGCCAGGTCTCTGTAGACAGGTCTAACGTTATTCTGATATTTTTACCTCTGTACGTAAGGATTTTCTTCCCCCTGGCTGCATTCAATACTGTATCCTTGGATCTAATATTTGTGAAGTGCACTATGATGTGATGTGGTGTTGGTCTGTTCTCATTGATCTTGGGAGGGGTCCTCTCTGCCTCTTGGACACGAATGATTGCTTCCTTTGCTAGATTAGGGAAGTTCTCAGCTACAATTTGTTCAAATATCTCTTCTAGACCTCTGACTTTCTTCACCCCCTTGGGGATGCCAATGATTCTGACATTGGAACGTTTCATTGAGTCAGTAATCTCCCGTAATGTACATTCTTGAGATTGTGTTTTTTTTTTTTTATCCAAGTTTCTGTTTTAACTTTCTCTTCTTCCATCCTATCCTCCAATTCACTAATTCATTCTTCTGCCTCATTTACCCTGGCCATCAGAGCATCTAGTTTAGACTGCAATTGATTCATAGCATTTTTTATTTCATCCAGACTAGCTCTCATTTCTGCCCTTAGAGATTCTATATTCTCGTTAATATTTTTGTTAATATTTTTTTTCAAGCCTACACATCATCTTGACCATTGTTACTCTGAACTCCATTTTTGACAATTTGGTTATATCCATATCCATCATTTCTGTGGCAGAGGCCACAGACTCATTATCTTTGCTGGGGGGGGATTTCTCCTTGTCATTCTGATGAGGAGAGGTTGCGGGTATGCACAGAGCCCAAATTATTGACCAGGACCCAGGCAGTGTGCACTTGTTTTATAGAAGCCTTAGGGATGTGGGCTTCTTGATTTTTCAGCCTGCCTCCTGGGGGAGGGTCCTGCTGCGCTGATAGTCAGGCAACCCTGTTTGGGTAGAGTCACCCTGCCCCTGTGAGGGGGGATGGGGATGGGCACACTGTGAGCTGGTATTTCCGGGCCTTTGTTCTCTGGCGCTTTCCCTGGCGGTTTTCTGTGACTCTTCTGAGAGTCAGAGCAGCGGTGGCTGAATCCTAGCCTCTGTCTCAGAACAGATAGATCGCAGTCAGCTCTCCACTGAGCTCTCTTGGCCACTTTAACTCTGTTTCTGTCGGTGCTGCTAAAAACCCTGCAGCGTCCCGGGTTGTGCACCCCATAGCCTGTGTCCCAGCCCTCACTTCCAGGGCTCACACGTCTCTGTCCTTTGTGCTTCTAACACCACCAGCTGCCCCCAGTTCCCGAGCACACTCCCAAGCTCCCTGTTTCAGTGTGGTTTACGTGCGCTCTGGAGTGCCAGTTTTCAGACTGGTTGCATGGGCTCCCGAGCTCCTGGTTTCAGTCTAGTTCGAGTGATCACTCCGGAGCTCCGGTTTTCAGACTGGTCGCATGCATGTTCCCAGGCTCATGTTCTCAGTCTGCTTTCTCGGGGGTGGCGGTCTGGGAGTTTGGCCGTCTCCCCAGTGCAGGTGGCTACTGCTTCCTGGTGCCAGAGCACGTTGGCTCCCTCCCCTTCCATTTATCTTCCAATATCTGTGTGCAGATTCACGGCTCCCCGCTTCGTACCTCAATATTCAGCGCTGGAGATGTTCATTTGCAGAGATCCAGATGTATCTCCCTGCATCTCATGCTGATCTCGTGGGTGTTCAGGATGGTCTGGTAGATATCCAGCTTGACTCAGGGGACCAGCTGAAAAAGTGGTCTCCTACTCCTCTGCCATCTTTTTACCAATCTCCCTGATGTATTTTAGATGCATTATGAAGGACACATAGCACAGCCTGGGAATGTTTGGAAGGCTTTCTAGTGGAAATGATTTCTGAATCACATCTTAACAAAAGAATAGGTGTTAAGTTGCAGTAGGAGGATACGTGTGAGCTGTTTTATACAAAATAATTTCTGTGCCTTTTTTAGCTAACAAGTTCAGTTGAATCACTAAGATATTAGTGCTGAATTAAGGCAAAACTGTGGTGGATAGTTTAGTAGCTTCCCAAGTAGATGTCTAATTCCTGTCCCACCTTTTTTCAGTCCTTCTACTTACCTTGAAGCATAATGCTCTGTAGTTGCACAAGAGTTTCAAAGAGATGTTTTTTGGTCTTCAGGTAAGGGTTTTCTTCATTTCTTAGGCTATAGCATTTAAAAAACCTTTGTACTCTATTTAATTGCTTGTTTTAGACTTGGTAGGGTCTAAACACAAAGGAACTTTATTTTTTCTCACCACTTTTACTTTGGATACTTTCTGATGTTCTATTCGTCTCCATCTGTGGATAATATCTTGGGCCAATGTGATTGCTTTTCTGATTACTTTTAGTATTAAATAGGGTCTCTTTATCCAGATATTGGAAGTTCTAGTATAATCTAAAACCAAAATTTTTTATTTTTTATCCAAATTAAGATTTATCCTCCAGACTGGGTCTGACTCAGGCTTGATGTACTTCTTCTCCTCTGCCTTTTTACTCCTGTTTCCCACATGACTATACTGCCTCTGGTTACTCTAGATTTCACGTGGGAGAAAAGTAAAGGTAAAAGGCTTTTCCTTGACTGGTATAGTTGCCTTATTGTTTGGGAGAAGTTTGTATGTTGATTTTGGTGGTGGTGTGGGGAGCTCCCTAAACTGCAGTTCTCTGATGTAAGTAATGCTTCATTGTTGGCTGCTTATGACTTCTTTCATCCCTGGATTCTGGTGACCCGTGCTATATAGACTCACTTTGGGGGTTGCTTTATTCTCCAAGTAGTGCTTTTGGGTGAAATCCCTTTCAAGATGGTCTAAGTTGGTTACTTTCCATGAGCCCTAACTAGGCTAAAGGTGAATATTCTGTATTTGCTCTATTAGTGGTGGGAATTCAGTTTGCTCCTGTTATGGCCCATTTTCTTTGTGGGAATCGCATACTAACAGCTCATCAACTATATATTTCCTCATGGCTTACACCAAACTTCCAGTCTCTCTTTGTGCACTGTTGATGAGGGTGAAACTGAAGTTACAGTCTCTTAGTGTAGCCAACATTGATGTGTGGGGTTTCTGCCAAAATTTAATAAAAGGTGAAAGATTTATATGATCTGAAGAGAAACCAGAGTATTCTGCCAAAAATCCAGGACAAAAGGCATTTTATGTGTTATGTGCCTTTTTAACAAAGCATCAGGCAGCCATATAAACAATAACCAATTTGATTAACATCTCTTAACAAAGTTGTATGGGCAGAAATTGCATACTGAAAAAGTCAAAACCTTCCTGGAAGTTAATATTAAAATTTTTAGGAGTTATTTTTTTTCTTTGTAAGGGGTGGCAATCTCTTTCCATGGAAACACATTTATGAAACTAAAAGCACATCAAAGTATGATCAAATACATGATGAATTTTTCTTTGCACCACAGGACCATCATAGTTATGAATAAAGCCAAATCTGGGTTAAAAGAGGAGGATTACCGTTCCACTGTCAGAAAATGAATCATTGTCTTTCACAAAACCTATTCACAAAGGCTGGACGATTCTCATTCCACAAAAGACCTGACAGAGGGCAAATTTCACGTCCTTGTTGTGTAGGCTGTAGATGAGGGGGTTTAAGACTGGAGTCACTACAGAGTATATCATGGTGATGATCTTGTGCATAGCAACTGAGTTGCCAGATGTGGGACTCACATACATCACCATTATGGTTCCACAGACATAAACACTACAACTACATGGGATCTGCAGGTAGAGAAGGTCTTTTGCCGCCCAGCTGAAGAAGGAACTTGAAGCACAGCTCTGAGCACCAGGGCATAGGACCCAAGAATGTACTAAATGGTGGTAATGATGATAAGAGAGCTCACAGAATGGAATACGTGCTCTATGATGGGTTCAGGGGCACATGACAATGCCATCACACAGAATGTGATCAATGATGTTGGGACCACAAAAGGGTAGTTGAGAAATGAAGAAAATAGTAATTGCATGTCCAAGGAAACCAATGATCCAACAAAGAGACACCAGAATGACACAGAGCTCCCCAGTCATAATAGAGGGATAGTGCAGTGGATGGCAGATGGCCAGGACCGATCATAGGCCATGACACAGAGGAAGAAGCACTCGGTTGTGCCCAGGGAAAAAAAGAAGTAGAATTGAGTGAAGCAACCAGAGAACGATATGGTCTTGGTTTTGGAAAGAAAATTGACCAGCATGTTGGGGACTGTGCAAGTCACATACCAGATTTCTAAGAAGGAAAAGTTGGCCAGGAGCACATACATAGGGGTATGGAGTCGATGGTCCCACCTCACCGCACAAATGATGGCTATATTCCCAGTTAGAGTCAAGATCTAGATCAACAAAATCATTGAGAAAAGGATGCTCCATATTTTCCAGGTACCAGGAAAACCCAACAGGACGAAGTGTGTCATAGTAGATATCCCTGACTTATTCACGGTCTCCGGACTGTGGAGAGAAGACAGACAGATTTAGTGACAAGTCACTTTGCTGCTGAAACATTTGACACTTCTTAGGACAGGCAGTTTGAGTGATCAGGCAAGTGTATTACAAATCCTAAAACAAGTCTTGAGTAAATCCTGCTCTGTTCTGAGTGAGCCATTTGGCCCTGATTCTTTGTAACTGTACAATTCTAGGTTGTTTGAACTCTTTGTCAGTGGGCAAAATCAGTTAAATTTCACCTTCTTTTGATAGAAAGAAATACTTGAGTTAGAGGCAAAAATAGTTTGTCTTATATTTAATTTTTTTCAGTGAAAGTTCATATGTAGCAGTTAGTGCTATAAATTCACTTCAAAATGTGAGTATACTTACGCTACCATTTAAAAATAGGTTTGTATCTAACACATTTTATAGATTTAAATGGCTTGAGCTTCGATGTTATTACAAATTCTCTACCTGTCTGTCTCCCCCCACCTTTTTCTTGAGCTATTTCCATTAGGAGATTTATTTTCTATCACTTTTTCATGATACTGGAAGAAAATCAACAAAGATACCTGGATAATTAATTCTTACTGCTATTTCCTATTTAAAGATTACTTTCACATGATAATTTATCATACACTTCATATCCATTTAAAATATGTCATTAAAGATTAATATAACATATGCAGTGTATTGGGGAAGAAAATTAAAATCACCAGGAGATTGTCTTCTAAAGCTTTTCTCACTGCTGTCACAAGTCTTTCTTCAAGTTCACTGTTTGGAAGATTTTACTTCAGTTTCTTTAAAAAGTACCCCCAATTTTGATAGAAAACAAGACTTGCCCTTATTCCCTTTACAACACCATCACCAAAGATGATGTCTTTTTAAGAATCAACTACAACTCAGAGAAAAGAGCACAATGGTAGCTTTAACATATTGTAACCTCCAGACATTTTTTAACAAGAAACCTCTTTGATAAGAGGAGAATTTTCCTTAAAAACAGTTGATAGAAGTGGTGTACATAGAATATTCATAGTACTCACTGAACATAATCAAATGGAAAAAATCCTCCTATTCAGTCAGGTTATATTAAGTAACATAAAAGTGTTTATAATGAAGCAGCTGTTGCAGGTTCACTAAATGAATAATGCCTAAAGTGAACTATGAACCTATTCCTCTAGAAGCAAACATGACCTTCCTATTGGACTGGTTCAGCCAAAGAAGGTTGTAGTCTTGTGGAAAAGAAACCAAGAGAAAGACATTGAAAGATGGGGATACATTCTTTTTTCTTTTTTGAACTAGGATGATTATAAAGAAGTAAACTACCCTGCATTGATCATCATTTTGATCAGGGTTCCAGAGAATAGATCATCTTGTGAGAAGCAAATGGTTCCTCACTATGGGAACTCCGTGCTTTCCAAGCAAGAGACCTCTGTTCTCAACAAGACAAGAAAGCAATGATGCAGAGAGCAGCCACTTACCACCTGGAACAACAGCCCAATAACTTGAATCAGATTCACAGACTTTGACTCGAAATCAAAATGCACAAGACTTAGGTCTATGTATTTGAGCCATAGACTACTCTTTTAGAAAAAGACCTCACGGAACAACTATTAGCCGTAGGGAAAGCATGGTAAATGAATTTCACAAATAATTTCCAACATGATTAAAGAAGCAATTCCTAATATATTCACCATTAAATTATATGTGAATCTTACTCATTATATACACTGATTTGATTTTACCCTTAAAATTTTTTTAATGCCACCTCTCCTGAGGGTGGAGAAGAGTAATGCAATGGACAGAGGGGAGAGCTGAGAGAGGAGACCAAAACAAAACAAAACAAATCCCTATTTTCTCTTGGTTTTGGTCCCAGTGGATGGAACTAGTTCCATACTGTTTTGTTCAAAATATCTATGAAAATCATACCATTCTTGGTGTTCCAGTCACTTCCTGAGAAGGGGAAGATCTGTGGATGACTTTGGCACCATTTAGTACACTTATCTGGGGGAGTGTGAGTTCCAGGGTTATCTAAATACTCTGAAAGTTCTGTCTTTTGAGTTGTGAGGAACCAATATTCCTTGATACTCAATCTCTTGAGCATATTGAATGAACAAATGTAGGTGAATAGACCCACCTGTGGTGCACAATAGCAACACCCATTAGAGATGCCTTTTCCTGTATATTATGAAGCTTTCCCAGGTCCTGGGGAGAGTTCATAGGGAGGTCACAGATTCTCTCTTTCACTGCCCTTAATGTGGAAGCCCTGTGTGAGAGCTTCATGCAGGCTTATTTCACCTCCCTTGCACCAAAAGGTTCTAGTGGCCTGCTTCTAACAGAGCATGACAGAGATATGTGCTGGTGTTAATTTATGTGTCAGTTATCCATTGTTGAGAATTCTGAGTTATGTCTTCGTATGATCCTAGAACGTTCCATTTCTTCCCTAGGGACCTTCTTTCTTCTTGCCTGGGGGTTTCATCAATATTTCTGATAAGTTGGCCCATAGTGATTAGTAGGTAATGTGCTACATTGACTCTCTGGGGACCCCATAATCTCTTTAAGTTTGTTTTCTCAAACAGGGTATGTGATTCTGTGCCATGGGATACACACAGCCCCTAATTAAATGTCTTCCTGAAGGGACAGTTTTACTCAGACAAGATAATTTTGTATTACACTAATTATGTATGGTGGAACAGAAAGTATAATTTGTGATTATTTTTAAGATAAAACTTTGACTTTAAAAGAAACATTGTCCCCAGATGCCCATGTTCTCTGACCACGGTGTGCCAAACACTATTTGGTGGTGAAAAGATTTGAGGAATGGTGTATGAGAGTATTTCATCACCTAGCACCAGCAAGCCTATCTTCCTGGCACATCTAATTTCATTTCCAATACAGCCATAACTAAAAGGGTATACTTTCATTTTAAGTAGATTGGCCTCTCAGCTAATGGCTTTTCTGTTTCAACATGGGGTTTGGGCAGAAAGCTGGAATTTGTTCTTGGTGTAATTTTCTCTTAATACTTTTCTGACTGAGCCGTTGCCCTATAACTTTCTGAGAGGCATAAAAATATGTTTAGGACATTGTTATTCCATATTGCAAGTGGCATTGTCACAGTTTATTTGGGGGAAGTGCTATGAGTAAAGATGTCCAAATGGAAGAACATATAGATAGATCTTTGTGAAATGCAGGCTTAGAAGACTGAATGGAGCAGTGTAGTGAATGAGAGCTTTGACTGGCAGGAGAGTTTGTACTTTACGTAATGCAGGTATGAAGCATACTCTGTTTTTGGTGTAAAAGACAGCTTTAAACAACAGCAATGTCTGTTACTGGGTGGGTTTATTTTTTGGTGCCCCTTTGGTCCATTGTCTTTAAGAATATTTTCTGAATTTAGACGATTGCACTCCTATTGAAAGGCTCCAGGTACACATGCATTTCATTCTTTCCACCAGCTAAGATTAAACCAGGAAAGATATATCAAAAACAACATACATATAATAACAAAATGTAATTACTTAGCAAGGTAATGCATGTTTAAAATGTTTTATTTAGCATTTTTCACTGATGAGTTGAACTTGAACTGCTAAGGAACTATGGGAAAAAAAGTATCTTCCTCTACTTAAGTATGAGCCAGAACATGACTTACTGAAGCCATTCTCTATTGTTTTTATAAATAATGACACATTCTGCTTCTTTCTTTCTTTCTTTTTTAAAATGTTTTATTTAAATTCAATTGAGTTAACATAAAGTATATTATTAGTTGCAGGGGCAGAATTTAGTGATTCATCAGTTGCATATACCAGCCAGTGCTCATTACATCAAATTCCTTCCTTGATGCTCATCACCCAGTTACCCCATCCCCCCACCCGCTGCCCCTTCAGCAATCCTGTTTGTTTCCTCGAGTTAAGGGTCTCTTATGGTTTGCCTCCTTCTCTGATTTATCTTATTTTATTTTTCCTTCCCTTCCCCATGTTCATCTGTTTTTGTTTCTTAAATGCCGCATATGAGTGAAACCATAGAGTATTTGTCTTTCTCTGACTGACTTATTTTGCTGAGCATAATACCCTCTAAAAATGTCTCAGTTTTGGTTAGTTCTTAATCCTAGGGCTTTCTTTAGGGCATCTTTCATGTCTTTGTTTCGGAGACTATAGATAAGGGGATTTAAGAGTGGAGTCACTGCTGAGTATACCAAAGTGATGATCTTCTGCATTCCTGTTGGAGTCCCTGATGTTGGGCTCACATACATCACCATAAGGGTTCCATAGAATAGAGACACCACCATTAGGTGGGACCCACATGTGGAGAAAGCTTTAGTTCGACCAGCACCAGAAGGAACACGAAGCACAGCTCTGAGTACCAGAGTGTAAGATCCCAGGATGGAAAGGAAGGGCCCAAAGATAATCAGTGAGTTGAAGGTGTAGCATATAAGCTCAGTGGAAGGAGCAGGGATGCAGGCCAGTGTGAACAATGGGCCTGGGTCACACACAAAGTGGTCAATGATGTTGGGTCCACAGAAGGGAAGTTGGGAGATGAGGACAATGGGGACTGGATAGCAGAGAAATCCACTCACCCAGCAAACACAGACCAGGACCACACAGAGCTTCCCAGTCATGATGGAGGGGTAATGTAGTGGGCGACAGATGGCAAGGTATCGATCATAAGCCATGACCGATAAGAAGAAACATTCTGTTGTACCCAGTGAAAAAAAGAAATAGAATTGGAGGAAGCATCCAGTGAAGGAGATGGTCTTGGTCTCAGAGAGCATGTTGACCAGCATGTTTGGGACAGTAGAAGAACTGTACCAGATCTCTAGGAAGGCAAAGTTTCCCAAGAAGATGTACATGGGCGTGTGAAGCCGCTTGTCCCATTTCACTACACAGACAATAACCCCATTCCCCAGCAGGGTGAGGAGATAGACCACCAGGATGAACGAGAAGAAAACATTCTGCATCTCCCCCTGACCAGGGAAACCCAGAAGGACAAACTCAGTCACAAAATGCTGTGTTGTTGTGTTCTGGGATTCCAAAGCTGTTAGAGAAACAGAAGTAACTAAGGAGTGAATAATAATGAACATTTATAGGTTTTGTTAACAATTGACTTGTACAAAGTATTTTTATTTTACATTATCTCATTGATCTTCCAAATGACCCTTTGAGCTGTAGGGAGGTGTGCTTCTTCATCCTTCTCTTTCACAGATAAGAAAACTGGAGTTCAGAGAAATTTAAGGGGTTACTTAAATGTGCAAAGGCAGGAATTCCTGGATACACTGGCTTATTTGGAGATTGGTTTGGAGCAAACTTCACTTCATTTCAAATATTCCTGTAACCTTGAGTCTCAGTAATGTCTCATATTTCATATTAAGATCATTGCCTCTTGGATATTCTACATGTAAGTATACACTTTGGATACATTCTTTTACTTTGAAACAAAATTTGAGAATAAATCTGAAACAATAAATTATCTTCTTAGAATTTCACATTCAAAAGGCCAATAAAAAGCAGAGAAGTAGAACTGTGTGGTGGGAGTCTTGAGCCCCCTTGCGTTTCTGCTCTGAGAAAGATGCTCTAGAAACCTCAGGATTCTGTAAAATGATGGGAAAATCATTTATGTAGCCCCCTCTAAGTCACATTCTGTTAGGTGGCATCTGGATTTGTAGAACAGTTTAGCTCATTCCCTCTTGAGGAGCTCTGGTTCTCTCAAAGTACTTTATGTTGAGCAAAATCTGTCTCCTTTTTACTTCTATGCATTGATCCTGCTGGGACTCTCTTTTGCTGAAGCTCTACCAAATAAGTCTCATTCCTCTTCCATTATGGTGATGATGGGGGGGTAAATAACAGATGGAAGCTATTGTGTCCAATATACATGACCTTTTTTTGGATGCCACCATTTCTTCCTGGCTTGTTTCCCCCTAAGCTGCACTATTCTACATCATGGCTAGGCTTTTGAGGTATCTTGCAGCTGGTATGCCAATTTTGTGTAGTAACGAAACCATGTGCCTTTTTTTTTCCCTTCTGGGAATTAAGCCTTAAACACCATAACTCACCATTTATCATCTTGCTTTTACCTAAATTAAATAATGAATTAGAAAGTTCACCTTAGGATACGCCAAGACCAGAAAGATCATCCTCATATTGGCTGAGTTAGGAATTAAGACATGAGTATAACTTTGGATGTTGCTTAAAACCTTTCTGAAGCTCTTGATCCAGGCTCACTTGCTTAATTAATTATTATTAATTAATTAATTATTAATTAATTAATTAATTTTGCAAGGGGTGGGGGCAGAAGGAGAGAGAGAATCCCTGAGATCATGAACTGAGCCAAAATCAAGGGTCGGCCGCCTGACTGACTGAGCCACCCAGGTGCCCCATGTCCAGGCTTAATTTTTTGTCCTAGAGGTTCCTGGTTAAAATTCAAGACATTTGGCTGGGTAAAACCACCGTCAGGATTTTAAATTTAGTAATATCATGACTACAGATATAGGATAATTGACCGTATTATTAATGTGGCTGTTAAGATATGAAATTGCATCTTTATGCCAATTAATCTTCAGAGATCATGAGGCCCGCTTCTCAGTATTTGATCAAACCTGGAGCAAACTGAGAGGTAAATGTTTTACTGTCAAGGTAACTTTGGATATTTGTATTGATCAACAATATTTTTAGAATGATGAGAAAGACTCTAATAAACATGACTTTTATGAAAATCTAAATTTTGTCCAAGTAGGTTCATTCAATGGACTATAATATGACCATATATATCAAAATTTCTAGAAGAGTTGTAATTTCAAATATACCTCCCATAACTATACCTGTATTTGCTAGACCACATGCTATCATTTTTGGTCAGAAAATATAGTTATTTGGCTTGTAATTTAAAAAAAGTTGAATGTTGAATTTAAATTGTAGCATGTTATCCATTTACTTATTCATTTCAGCATTAAACAAATGTTTATTCACTGTTATATTCCCAGCAGTGTGCTACATCCAGGGGTACAATGGTAAGCATAAAAAATAAAATTCCTCCCCTTTTGGAACTTATGACTTACAAAAGCAATCAAGACTGCCATCTCCATCTGTAGTGTCTTGAACTGTGTGTTTCCATAGCACATACCCAGTTATATACTGTGAGCCTGAAAAAGCTATTTATTCCAGCTCATAATAACTTAGATAAATCTATGTAGTGAGGGTAATAGCATGGTTGCCAACCTTATTTGACATAAATGAGCTATTTTTGGCTTTTCAAGACAGTAGGCAGAGACCTGAGACACAAATTGATTTACTTTACTCACAACCCAGGAAGTTCTTGTCACCAAGAAAAGAAATATTCCAATTCATGGTTTTTGACTTGGAACCAGACATCATTATTCTTACCTCCTTCCTGGTCATCTGACTTCATGATGTCCAGGACCTTTTGACGTTTGTGCTGCAGTGAAATTTTAGTGACCTATGGAATATAGGATCAGAAAAAGGGGCAGGGGGGGCGCCTGGGTGGCACAGCGGTTAAGCGCCTGCCTTCGGCTCAGGGCGTGATCCCGGCGATCTGGGATCGAGCCCCACATCAGGCTCTTCCGCTATGAGCCTGCTTCTTCCTCTCCCACTCCCCCTGCTTGTGTTCTCTCTCTCGCTGGCTGTCTCTATCTCTGTTGAATAAATAAATAAAATCTTAAAAAAAAATTTTTTTTAAAAAATAAATAAAAATAAAAAAGAAAAAGGGGCAGGGGCGCCTGGGTGGCACAGCAGTTAAGCATCCATTTCTGCTTCCTTCACCTCAAAGTACATCTATCAGTAGCTCAAAGGGTGAACTTAAATCCACTTCTTTCATCTTTCTATTCACCTCAAGTGATACAATGAATGAACATTTGGAGAGATGAGGAGGAACAAGGAGCGTGGATAGTCCATTCCGTACAAACAGATAAGGAAGCCAGATGCTCCTCCGTAACCCCAACCACTTGCTCGACATTTAAGCCACTTGCCCAGAGAAGTGAGGGATTCTTTTTCCTTTAAATATTTATATATTTAAGGTTAATTTGTAGATTTGGTAATTTGGTAAATCTAAAGGACAAGGGAACCTGCAGATGACTTTCTTGTTTTCCATTTCCCACTTGTCACTTATCAAGAACTCTGAAAAGTAAGAACATTCTGCTTTCGTTGCCCTTGCCGAAGGATATTGTCCAACAAAACTTTACTGAACAATATTAGAAACAAAGTGCAGTGCAAGACTCAGACTACCTTCTAACTGAAGATTTAATGGCCCCCAAAATGTCGAAGACATTTGAACCCCACCTTCCCTAAGTGAGTTGTAGAGTGGGAACTCTGTGATGCTAGAGTGAGTCCTTAATGTGACTATATTACCCCAAACAGAAGTGCGTTAGGAAAAGAGAACTGCAGGGCCTAACACATTGTTCTTTTTTTTTTTTTTAATTTGCACAAGGTTTTACTAAGTTAGGAAATGGATTGCAACTCAGGCAGTCCCATCCCAAGGCTGGCATCTTTTTTTTTTTTATAATGTTTTTGATTATATTATGTTAGTCACCATACAATAGACCAGTGATGGGTAGTAAGGAGGGCACGTATTGCATGGTGCACTGGGTGTTATACGCAACTAATGAATCATCAAACTTTACATCGGAAACCGGGGATGTACTGTATGGTGACTAACACATTGTTCTTAACAAAGAACAAAGGAACAAAGAATGAATGGATTTGCGGAAGAACCAGCATGCTCTTAGTATCTGACAGCAGCGGGTACATGGAGCAGTGATGCCCTGATGCAGGCAGACTCTCCTTACATACCTGGTGGTGCTTCTGGCTCCAAGAGGAAGATGTGAGGGAAACACCAGCCACAAGAGTATCCTCATTTAACAATCTAAAAGGTTCCTTCATGGGTGGAGAGCAGTTTCTGTGGCCCCATAGACTTCCTTCCTTTAGTATTCTGAACCAAATGAAATGCATCTTTCATGCTAGTCGTTATTAAGAATTTACATGTCCCTGGGTGCCTGGGTGGCACAGTGGTTAAACGTCTGCCTTCGGCTCAGGGCGTGATCCCAGCGTTATGGGATCGAGCCCCACATCAGGCTCCTCCGCTGTGAGCCTGCTTCTTCCTCTCCCACTCATCCTGCTTGTGTTCCCTCTCTCGCTGGCTGTCTCTATCTCTGTCAAATAAATAAATAAAATCTTAAAAAAAAAAGAATTTACATGTCCCTCCTGAATAGGATCTATAGTTCCCCCCCATGTTCACTGGTGATCCTCTGTTCATGTATCTCTGTGCATGCATCTAATCCTGTCTGTATTTGTGTATATTTTCCCTAGTGGTTTGATTAGTAAGGCACAGAGGTCAGAATAAATATCCAAGAGAGACAGGGAAAATTGTCCTCTTGATGGAGATATCCTTCCTCTAAGGACCTGATCTACCTGGGGGATGAAGTGGAGGAGAGGAGTGAGTGGGACAGGTTAATGGGAGAGGAGAGGAGAGGAGAGGAGAGGAGAGGAGAGGAGAGGAGAGGAGAGGAGAGGAGAGGAGAGGAGAGGAGAGGAGAGAGATGGAGAGACAGAGAGAGAGGGAGGGAGAGACACAGGGTGTGGGGTGGGTGGGTTTGGGGCCAGGAGGGTGAGCTATCTTTCCAAAATATACCTGTTTTATCTTGGTGCCAAAGTTATAAGCACTTAAATTTTAAAAAATTGTTTCTCTATACATAATTTACTTAATTTTTGTTCAACATAAGGTAAAGAATTTCCATTTTCAATTTTAAGTATAACTTGAACACATTTGTTTGGAAAATAGTCTTCTATAAAAATAGATTTGTAATGTTGTTGACTTACATGATGCAATATTAGTAAAAATGAAGGTTTAGCACTGTAAATGGCTCAGAGGTAGGAAGTATGAATTATTTTCCTGGTATCAGGAGAAGGAGAACAAAGAAGAGACAGAGCATCTGAGAGGTAGATGAATTCAATCATAGCAAGAACTCCAGGAGAGAACACTACCGGGTTTAGGAGTGAGGCTGTGTAAGGACAGAGCAGGTTCTCAAGAATGTAGTCCCTATACCAGCAAAATTGTTAAAATGCAAGTTCTTGGGCTCCTTTCTGACTTAGAAACTCAGTGTGGGCCCAGCAATCTGTTTTATCAAACTTGCCATGTGTTTCTGTTGCATGCCGATGTTTGAGAACCACTGTGTAGATGATAGAGCATTAGAGTCTGGGTTAAGGAGAGGGTGTGTGAAACAGCTTGGGAGGGATTTCAGTAGGATCAGGAATTAATTGATCATGGTTTGGAGAAAGGGTTAAGAATGATATTTGTAGGGATATTTGTCACTAGAAGCTGAGTTATGGATGACTGCATCTGGAAAAGCTGGATTGGATTGAAGCATGGGGGGGGGGCTTTTGAAAGAGGCCTGGGAGAGGCAGGGAAGTGGGGGAGAAGGTTATTCAGGCATCATATGAAAAGAAGTGACCTGGGATAAAAAGCGGGCATTTTTTATGGGTGGAAACAGAGTTGAACTTAAAGAGAAGGTGGTGGGGTAAAAGAAAACTAGGACACAGAAAATTTTGGTTCTAGCCTAAATGTTTTTACTTACAGCTATGGGAGCTTGGTGGGCTCATTTCACATTTTAAATATTAGACACATAATTTTTCCTTGTATTCTCCATAAGGTTGATATGAAACTGAGATGAGATACTAGATATGAGAATATTTTGTAAATGTCTATATAATCATAGTATGATCAATATGGTTCAAGAACTTCAGGAGTATATTTGTAATTTGCCACTATCTCTTTTTTTTAATTTTTTAAGTTCTTATTTTAATTCCAGCTAATTAACATACAGTGTAATATTAGTTTCAGATCTACAACATGATGCAACCACTTTATAGGTTAGGCTGTGCTCATTACAAGTGTAGCTGCCATCTGTCACCGTACAGTGCTATTACAATATCATTGACTACATTCCCTATGCTGTAACTTTTATTTACATAATTGGAAGACCCTATCCTTCACCCATTTGCCCTACCCCTCCCCTCTAGTAACCATCAGTTTGTTCCCTGCATTTATGGTTTGATTCTGCTTTTTGTTTTTTATACATTTGTTTTTTAAAATTCTACAAAGAAGTGAGATCATATGATATTTGTCTTTCTCTGTTAAAACCCTAGTACATATAAGATAAATTCATTTTTTTAGCTTTGTTTTTTCTTTAAAATTTTTTAAATTTAAATTGTAGTTAGTTAACATATAGCATAATATTGGTTTCATGAGTAGAATTCAGTGATTCATCACTTACATATAAAAACCCAGTGCTCATCACATGCTCTGCTGAATGCCCATCGCCCATCACCCATTTAGCCCATCCCCCGCCCACCTCCCTCCAGCAACCCTCAGTTTGTTCTCTATCATTATGAATCTCTTACGGTTTGCTTCTCTCTCTCTCTCTCTCTCTCTCTCTCTCTTCCCCTATGTTCATCGGTTTTGTTTTGTTTTATTTCTTAAATTCCACATGCGAGTGAAATCATATGGTATTTGTCTTTCTCTGACTTATTATGCTTAACATAACACACTCTAACTTCATCCACTTTGTTGCAAATGGCAAGATTTCATTCTTTTTTTTTTCATTTTAAAAAGTATTTTATTTATTTGAGAGAGAGAGAGCATTCCCTCAGAGGGAGTAGCAGATTCCCTGCTGAGCTGGGAGCCCAAGACAGGGCTCGATACCAGGACCTTGAAATCATGGTTCGAGCCAAGGTAGACACTTAACAGACTGAGCCACCCAGGAGCCCCTAGATTTCATTCTTTTTGATGGCTGAGTCGTATTCCATCGTGTGTGTGTGTATACCACATCGTCTTTATCCATTTTTTAGCTTTATTTTAAAAATTTTTTATAAGATGAATTCCTGTTTAATATTTCTATAGCATGTTATATATGTCTTCACTAGATCTTGTGCCATAATGATGAAATCATGTATTTGTTGCTCCCTAGATTGAAAACTTTTATAATTAATGAATGACATTAATTTATCTTTATATTCTCAGTTGACTGAGTTTATAATGCATACTAGGCATTTATTGAATGAATTAGTGGTTGAATAAATTTCAGACTTGCCATCTTATCACCAAAAAGCTAATCTACTGAGTTCATGAACTATCATTGAGCACCCAATCTGAGCATCATCAGACAGTCTTAGTGACACTGACCAAATGTGTAGCAAGGTCACATTTAAACCTGTGGCCTACTAATCCTTTCTTGCCTCATATCCCTGTCATGTCAGTGCCCATTCTAAATATAAGCCTCCTTAGTCATTTGCTCTTTTATATTTTCAAATCTATAATCACCATTCTGCTCAATACTTCTTATGCCATCTTTTCCTTTATAAAAGCTCCCTCCCCCTTTTGTATGTTTCTTGGTGTGTGGCTCCACTCTTGACATTTGCCAAAGCCAGAAACTTGATCATTCAAGACATTTTCTAATTCTGTCACCTCCCATAGGCAGGCAGTCACCGTATCCTGTTGATTTTCCCTACCAAATGTTTTTCAAACCCATCCTGGGCACTTAGGAGATCGATGTAAATGCTTTCTTTGTTTGGATGGTCCAGCAATGGAGTGGAGCTGCTATACATGTAATCTAGAAAGAAAAATGGGCTTTATTACAAAGGACTGAGAGTGTGGTTTTAGGAGAAAAGCACCTGGTTTGGTGAAGAAGGAAGAGATCACCCACTCTGGCAATATCTACGTGGTGACATACCATAGCTGGATCAGGTTCACAACTGATTGACTCAATCTAGTACTATATAACTCAGTGGTCCTCTTCTATCACTGTACTTAAAGGAAAATAAATGATAACATCATGTTGATTTAGAATCAATTACCATATGGCATACTCTGTGCTCTTGAGCAAGTTAACACCTATTTTTCAGACCTCTTGTGCAGATACTGTTGAATACATACACCTGGTACAGTTCCTGGAATATATTAGACCTGAAAAAATTCATAGCTGTTGTTAACACTACCAACAAATATGATTACAAAGTAGCTAGGATAAAATTTTCAGCATACATTTATAAACCTAAATGAAAAACAATATTAAATGAACCTAAGAAACATTAAAAAGTCATTAAGTTTCAGTGTATCACACAGCAGAGCTATGGGTAGCTCTCTTTTAACTCAGATTTATTTTACTGTCTTTCTTATGTATTCTGGCTCTTAACATAGAGCTTCGTCTGCTATAAAGGAAAAAGACATTAAAACATGGTAGTGTTAATAACTCAAGATATAGAAAATAAATGGTTAAAGGAAGGGCATTACATTACCTGTGATGTACATAAGAGTTAAGGGGGAATAAGTTATATTTAATTTGGGGTGTTGTATGTAGAAAATGAGTTATTGAACACAACACTGAACAGTCTTCTAATATCAAATTATATAATTTATCAAATTTCTGAATAATGAGGCATTCCTTTGTGAATCATTAGGCAAGACATTTTTAGGGATTGTTAAGCTGCAGGTGATCTGAGTCTTGGGTCCTGGAGTCAACAGTTCATGTAACACAACTTATTATTAAGTTACTGGAGATACTGTGGATAAAATCACATATCCAGAGACATAAAATCCACACAAGTTTGCAAAAATGTATTAATATTAAAACGAGATTTTACTGGAGCTAGCATCCTCTTGTAGCTGTCTTAGAAGAAATGCAGTGATGCCTAGACAGAAAAGTTACTTACCCTTCATGATAGGGCTACATGTGGAGAAAGCTGGGAATAAACACTGAGTCTGTATCTTCTCATTGATTCCTCTCTTTCCTTTATGTGCACTAAAAATGCAGCGGCCTGACCCTGAGAACCCTGGGATATACAAATGTAATGGTTGCAACTCCCTTTCTTCCCTTCCTGAAGTGTTCAAAAGAAACAGTTATAGCAATAGGGTACTTATGTTGGGCAACAGTGAAAAGAAGCACAGCCCTATAATCCGTCCTTGAGGTGCAGGCCTCAATTGACATATTGATATTTTCATGAAGAGCTGTCTAAGAGACCTCAGTCACCCCCAGACACCCAGATATTTTATTTGTCTCACTCAGCAGAGGAAATTTAACAGGTGAATTTTATATATTGGTTACTTTTGCTGTAGAATGGCTGAAAGAAGTGAGATCTGAACCTTATTAGGAGATTTCAAGATGGGGATACAGATGAATAAAGGTGAAGAGTGTGTTGTTGAGACTCGAGGGTGCAATTAAAGTTTCATCTTAGATTATTGTGAAGTCTTCAGTCTCCCCTTGGGATGGTTTATGACTCCCCCAAGACTGCTTGGTGTGACATCCTTTCTTTATCCATAGTTTTCATACAGTTTGGGTTAAATTGTCTCCCAGCGTGAAGGCAGGAATCATGTCTCAAAGGCAATGGTGAGGTGTCTGTGTGATTTGGGGAGAATTTTTGTTTTTGGGAGAAATCTTTTTCACTGTGAAATATAGAAAATGTTTACAACATACATTGTACCCTGGGAGTGTGTTTTCTTCACACATGTGACATTTGTAAATTTTTGCTTCTAATCCTTAATTACTAGTAGAATATTTGTTTTCTGTCTTATCTGTTCTTTGTTTCTTCTTTCTTGCTTTCTTTTGTATTATTTGAGTACTTTTAGGTCTTTTTCCTCTATTACCTCTTTTTCATGGTTTTATAATATTTTGTGGTGTGGTAAAATACATATAACATAAAAATAACCATCTTAACCATTTTAAAGTATACAGTCCTGAAACATTAAGTTCATTCACATTATAATGCAACCATCACCAACATTCATCTCCAGAACTTTTTCATCATCCCAAACTGAAGCTCTGTACCCATTAAACAATAATTTCCTATTCCACTCTCCCACAGACCCTGACAATATATTGGGGCAGGTGGAGAAAATGGTATGTGTAAATCCAAGCAACAGTTGAACCATGGTCACAAACTTCCAGGGATGGCTAATTTTTGGTTTTCCTCTGAAAGGTGGTCAGGTTTAGTTCTGGCTCATACTTCCTTGAGGATGAAGACCACTAAGGGTTCCCTTATGATGTTCCATCACCTTGATGTGAGCCCTGGGTTCCCATCTCCATCTCTTCAGCCAGGCATTGCCATGATGCATAAGGATTTGAACTATAGGCAAGTGCACTGTGAACATGAATGACTTTAGTGCTTGCCATTCAGACTTCCAAAAAAAAAGTTGACTTAGGAGTTTCGTGTTGTCCTTCCAGATTGTCAATATTTTTAAGTTTTGGTTTGGTTTGTTTATTTATGAATATTTTATTTATTTGACGAGAGAGAGAGAGACAGAGAGAGAGAGAGAGCAAGCAGGGGGAGTGGCAGGCAGAAGGAAAGGGAGAAGCAAGTTTCCCACTGAGCAGGGAGCCTGATGTGGGGCTCTATCCCATGACAGGATCATGACTTGAGCCAAAAGCAGATGCTTACAACTGAGCCACCCTGGTACCCCAAGTTTTACTTTTTTAATTCAGTATTTTTCGGGGTGCCTGACTGGCTCAGTGGGTGGAGTATGTGACTCTTTTTTTAAGGTTTTATTTATTTACGTGACAGAGAGACAGCCAGCGAAAAAGGGAACACAGCAGGGGGAGTGGGAGAGGAAGAAGCAGGCTCCCAGCAGAGGAGCCCGATGTGGGACTCGATCCCGGAACGCTGGGATCACGCCCTGAGCGGAAGGCAGATGCTTAACGACTGCGCTACCCAGGCGCCCCGGAGTATGTGACTCTTGATCTCAGAGTGGTGAGTTCAAGCCCTATGTTGGGCGTAGAGATACTTTTAAAAATTCAGTATTTTTCTTTATTCTTATTGGGATGGTAGATTGACGTAACCAGCTTTCTATTATAAAAACTTGTGTTTACTAAAAATTTTATTTTATCTTAATTATTTGAGAGAGAGGGAGAGAGGGCATGCACACATGTGCGTGTGAGCTAGGAGGGAGGGGTAGAAGGAGAGGGAGAGAGAGAATCCCAAGCAGGTCCCAACACCCAGAGCCTGAGCTGGAGCTCAATCCCATGACCCTGAGATCATGACCTGAGCTGAAATCAAGAGTTAGTGGCTTACCTGACTGAGCCACCCAGGTGCCACCCTACTAAAAATTTTAAAATAATAATTCAGTTTGGACTTCAATTTACATCATATTTTATAGTCATTTTTATGGGGGGAGCTCATTACTCTCTAGGAGTCGTTATATAGTGGCTTATAGAGGAGTGCCTAGACATATTATTTTCCTAAAAAAATTAAAATTAATTATTTTATTTATTTATTTTTTATAATTTTTTTTATTATATTATGTTAGTTACCATACAGTACATCCCTAGTTTTTGACGTAAAGTTCCATGATTCATTACTTGCGTATAACACCCAGTGCACAATGCAATACGTGCCCTCCCTTTTTAACTTCAAGTGTAGTTGACCTTCAATGTTACATAAGTTGCAGGTACAACATAGTGATTCAACAATAATATAACCGCCTTCTATTCCTGTGACTTACTCATTCCATAACTGGAAGCCTGTATCTCCCACTGCCTTTCACTCATTTTGCCCATCCCATCACTCCTCTCCCTTCTGGTAATCATCATTTCTCTGTATTTATAGGTCTGATTCTGCTTTTTTGTTGATTCATTTGTTTCATTTTTTGGATTCCACACATAAGTGAAATCATATGGTATTTGCTTTTCTCTGCCTCATTTTACATAACATAATACACTTTAGGTCCATCATTTGTCACAAATGGCAGATATCATCCCTTTTTATGGCTGTGTAATATTCCATTGTATATACCACATCTTCTTGATCCATTCATTTATTGATGAACACTTAAGTTGCTTCCATATCTTGGCTATTGTAAATAATGCTGCAATTAACATTGGGGGTGCATATGTCTTTTGAATTAGTATTTTTTATTGTTTTTTTGGTAAATACCCATTACTGGAATTATTGGATTCTATGGTATTTCTATTAATTTTTTGAGGAACGCTCATACTGTTTTCCACATTGGTCATGCCAATTTACATTACCACGAACAGTACACAGGGTTACTTTTTCTCCACATCCTCGCCAATCCTTGTTATTTCTTATTTAGCCATTCTGACAGATCTAAGGTGATATCTCATTTTGGTTTTAATTTGTATGTCCCTGATGATTAGTGATGTCAAGCATCTTTTCATGTGTCTGTTGGCGATCTGTATGTCTTTAGAAAAATGTCTATTTAGGTCCTCTGCCCATTTTTAATTGCTATTATTATTTTCTGGTATTGAGTTGTGTAAAGTCTCTGTATATTTTAGATATTAACTCCTTATGTGATACATTATTTGCAAATGACAGATACCTTCTTCCATTCAGTAGGTTGCCTTTTTGTCTTACTGATGGTTTCCTTCACTGTGAAAAGCTTTTTATTTTGTGTAATCCCAGTAGTTTGATTTTGCTTTTGTTTCCCTTGCCTTAGGAGACATATCTAGAAAAATTTTTCTATGGATGATGTCAAGGAAATTACTGCATATGTTTTCCTTTAGGATTTTTATGTCTTCAGGTCTCATATTTAGGTCTTTAACCCATTTTGAGTTTATTTTTTGTGTATGGTGTTAGAAAGTGGTTCAGTTTCATTCTTTTGTGTGTAGCTGTCCAAGTTTACCAGCACCATTTATTGAAGAGCCTGTCTTTTCCCCATTGTAAATTTTTTACTTCTTTGTCATGGACTAATTGACATATAAGCATGGGTTTATTTTTGGGCTCTCTGTTCTATTGATCTATGTGTCTATTTTTGTGAGAGTACTATGCTGGTTTTTTGTTGTTGTTGTTGTTGTTTTGGGTTTTTTTTTTGTTTGTTTTTTCCAGAGAGAGTGAGTGAGTGGGAGAGGGAGAGAAAAAATTTTGAGCAGGCTGCATGCCTAGCATTCTTTTTGGAGTCTGATGCAGGACTCCATCTCATGACCCTGAGATCATGATCTGAGCTGAAATCAAGAGTTGAACACTCGGAGCACCTGGGTGGCTCAGCCATTAAGTGTCTGCCTTCGGCTGAGGTCATGATCCTAGAGTTCTGGGATCGAGCCCCACATTGGGCTCCCCACTTGACAGGAAGCCTGCTTCTCCCTCTCACACTCCCCTTGCTTGTGTTCCCTCTCTCTCTCTCTGTCTCTCTCTTTCAAATGAATAAATAAAATCTTAAAAAAAAGAAGAGTTGAACACTTAACCTACTGAGTACCCAGGCATCCCTGTGCCAGTGCTATACTGTTTTGATTACTACAGCTTTGTGGTGTATCTTGAAATCTGGGGTTGTGATACCTCCTGCCTTGTTCTCCTTTCTTAGGATTGCTTTGGCTATTTGGAGTCTTTTGTGGTTCTATCCAAACTTCAGGATTATTTGTTCTAGTTCTGTGAAAAATGTTGTTGGTATTTTGATAGGGATTGAATCTATAGATTGCTTTGGGTAGTATGGACATTTTAACAGTATTAATTCTTCCAAAACATGAGCATGGAATATCTTTCCATTTATTTTTTTTTTTGAGATTTTATTTTTATTTATTTGTCAGAGAGAGAGAGAGAGAGAGCACAAGCAATGGGGAGCAGCAGACTGAGGAAGAAGCAGGCTCCCCACTGAGCAGGGAGCTTGATGTGGGACTTGATCCCAGCACCCTGGGATCATGACCTGAGCTGAAGGCAGATGCTTAACCAATCGAGCCACCCAGGTGTCTCTACCTTTCCATTTATTTGTGTCATCTTCAATTTCTTTCATGAATGTTTCATAATTTTCAGAGTACAGGTCTTTTGCCTCCTTAGTGATGTTCATTTCTAGGTATTTTGTTCTTTTTGGTGGAACTGTAATGGGGATTGTTTCCTTAATTTCTCTTTCTATTACTTCATTATTATTATATAGAAACATTACTGATTCCTCAGTATTAGTTTTGTGTCCTGAAAATTTACTGAATTCATTTATTCTAATAATATTTTTGGTGGAGTCTTTAGGATTTTCAATGTACTGTATCATGTCATCTGAAAATAGTGACAGTTTATCTTCTTCCTTACCCATATAGATGCCTTTTATTAGAAGCACTTTTGTTTTGTAACCTGAGGTGTACTTGCAAAAAGAAAATGCCCTATGATTAGTTATGCTTAAATCTTCTTTCATGTGACACAAATCCATGCTTGTGCACATGCTACTTCTCATGATCTTTCATAGTATTTAGTCTTTCCCCTATTGTACTTGTACCATTTAATAAAAAGAAAACACAATTTTATTATGCATCTCTACTATGAGACTGTGAGCCCTATGAGGGAAGAAAATGTCTCTTATGTACTTATGTATCAATTTCCCAGTTCAATGTCTGGTATTGTAGGTGTTTAACAACAAGAGTATATAGTTGAACAATGAGAGGGAGGATGTCTAAATATAAATGTGATACAGTAGTTACAGTTTGCCACAGGATATTTGTAGAAGCTCTAAGAGGAAAAAAGACATGTCTCATATTTTCTCTGAAGTGCCAAAAAGTCTAAGTGAAAAAATGTAAAGATGTTCTTTGGACCCTACTTCAACTTTTTAATAAATGGATAGGCTCCTAAGGACTCCTAGAGTTGTTGGGGGGGTATTGGGGGAATGATTTTCTATATCGAATTATTTAAAAATTCCTCTAGAAAGTTATTCTTTATTTAAAAACAACTGTATTATTATTTATTTAAAAATTTAAAATACATGGGGCACCTGGGTGGCACAGCGGTTAAGCGTCTGCCTTCGGCTCAGGGCGTGATCCTGGTGTTCTGGGATCGAGCCCCACATCAGGATCCTCTGCTGGGAGCCTGCTTCTTCCCCTCCCACTCCCCCTACTTGTGTTTCCTCTCTCGCTGGCTGTCTCTATCTCTGTCAAATAAAATAAAATCTTAAAAAAAAATTTTAAATACATTATTTAATTTAAATGAATTAAATAAATTTTTAGTAAATATTATATTTAATAAATTTAAATAAAATTTTAAATTTGGTTAAGATGGCGGAGGAGTAGGGATGTCTTTTTCAGTCGGTCTCCTGAGTCGAGCTGGATAGGTACCTGACCAGCCTAAACAACCACGGAATCAGCCTGAGATGCAGGAAGATACACCCGGATCTCTACAAATGAACATCTCCAGTGCTGAGTATTGAGGTACGAAGCACGGAGCCGTGAAACCATGCACAGATATCGGAAGATAAACGGAAGGGGGAGGGAGCTGCCGCGTTTGTGCGCTGGGAAGCAGTAGCCACCTGCATGGGGGAGCAGGCGGGCTCGCGGACCAGCACCCACGAAACAGCAGACTGAGACCATGCGCCAGAAACACGCGCCACTAGGCATCTCGCGGAACTCCGGAATCCCATTGTGCTCACTGGATTCAGACTGAGACCAGGAGCTCCAGGAGCGCGCGGGGCGGCTGGCGCCTAGTGGCATTAGAAACACAAAGGACAGAGACGCACCAGCCCTGGAAGTGAGGGCTGGGACGCTGGGAGTGGGGCGCACATCCCAGGATGCTGCAGGGTTGAGCAGCACCAACAGACACAGAGTTAAAGTGGCCAGAACATCAGTGGAGAACGGGCCGCAATCCCTCTGTTCTGAGACAGAGGCTGAGATTTGGCCTCTGCTGCTCTGACTCTCAGAAGAGGCACAGCAAACCGCCAGGGAAAGCTGCCAGAGAACAAAAGCCTAGAAATACCGGCTCACAGCGAGCCCATCACCATCCACCTTCGCAGGGGACACGGAGACACTACCCAAACAGGGTTGCCTGAGTATCGACACGCAAGCCCCTCCCCCAGAACAGAGAAGGCAGCCTGAAAAATCAAGAAGCCCACAACCCGGGGCGCCTGGGTGGCGCAGTCATTGAGCGCCTGTCTCCGGCTTAGGGCGTGATCCCAGCGTTCCGGAAAGGAGTCCCTCATCGGGCTCCTCCGCTGGGAGCCTGCTTCTAGCTCTCCCACTCCCCTGCTTGTGTTCCCTCTCTTGCTGGTTGGCTCTCTGCCACATAAATAAATAAATAAAATCTTTAAAGAAGAAGCCCACATCCCCAAGATCCCTATAAAACAAGGGGCACGGCCTGGGACCCAGTCAATAATTTGGGCTCTGGACAACCCCGCAACCTCTCCTCATCAGAATGACAAGAAGGAGAAGCCCCCCACCCCCAGCCAAGAAAAGACAGTGAGTGTGTGGCCTCTGCCACAGAAATAATGCATATGGATGTAACCAAATTATCAGAAATGGAATTCAGAGTAACGATGGTCAAAATGATGAGTAGAATTGAAAAAAGTATTAACGAAAAGGTTACTGAGAATATAGAATCCCTAAGGACAGATATGAGAGCAAATCTGACAGAAATTAAAAATTCTATGAGCCAAATGCAGGCAAAACTAGAGGCTCTGATGGCCAGGGTCACCGAAGCAGAAGAACGTATTAGTGAATTGGAGGATGGGTTAATAGAGGAAAAAATGAAAATAGAAGATGGTCTTAAAAAAATCCACGCCCATGAATGTAGCTTAGGGGAGATTACTGACTCAATGAAACGATCCAATGTCAGAATCATCAGCATCCCCGAGGGGGTGGGGAAAAACAGAGGTCTAGAAGAGATATTTGAACAAATTGTAGCTGAAAACTTCCCTAATCTAGCGAGGGAAACAAACATTCGTGTCCAAGAGGCACAGAGGACCCCTCCCAAGCTCAACCACGAAAAACCTACGCCACGTCACGTCATAGTGCAATTCACAAATATTATGTGCAAGGATACAGTATTGAAAGTGGCCAGGGCAAAGAAATTTCTCACGTACCAAGACAAAGGCATCAGAATTACGTCAGACCTGTCTACACAGACCTGGAATGAGAGAAAGGGTTGGGGGGGGGGCATTTTAAAAGCTCTTTCAAAGAAAAATATACAGCCAAGGATCCATTATCCAGCAAGGCTGTCATTCAGAATTGATGGAGAAATAAAGACATTCCAGAATCGCCAGTCATTAACCATTTTTGTAACCGTGAAACCAGCCCTACAGGAGATATTACAAGGGGTTCTATAAAGGTTAAAAGGCCCCAAGAGTGATACAGAACAGAAAGTCACAACTGATACAAACAAAGACTTTACTGGCAACATGGCATCATTAAAATTCTATCTCTTAGTTCTTAGTGTCAATGTAAATGGTTTAAACGCTCCCATAAAGCCACACGGTTGCAGACTGGATAAAAAGAAATGACCCATCCATTTGCTTTCTACAAGAGACTCATTTCGAACCCAAAGATGCATTCAGACTGAGAGTAAGGGGATGGAATACCATCTTTCACGCAAATGGACCTCAATAGAAAGCTGGGTTAGCAATTCTCATATCAGATAGATTGAATTTTAAACTAGAGACTATAGTTAGAGACACAGAAGGGCACTATATTATTCTTAAAGGAAGTATTCAAAAAGTGGATATGACAATTATAAATATATATGCCCCCAACAGGGGAGCAGCAAGATACACAAGCCAACTCTTAACCAGAATAAAGAGACATATACATAAAAATACATTAATAGTAGGGGACCTCAACACTCCACTATCAGAAACAGATAGAACACCCTGGCAAAAACTAAGCAAAGAATCAAAGGCTTTGAATGCCATACTCGACGAGTTGGACCCCATACATACATATATATATATATATATATATATATATATATATATATATATATATATATATATATATATATAGAACACTACACCCCAGAACCAAAGAACACTCATTCTATTCTAATGCCCATGGAACATTCTCAAGAATAGACCATGTTCTGGGACACAAAACAGGTCTCAACTGATAAAAAAAAGATTGAAATTATCCCCTGCATATTCTCAGACCACAACACTCTGAAATTGGAACTCAACCACAAGGAAAATTTGGAAGAAACTCAGACACTTGGACACTAAGAACCATCCTGCTCAGGAATGACTCGATAAACCAGGATATCAAAAATCAATTTAAACAATTTATGGAGACCAACGAGAATGAAAACACAACGGTCCAAAACCTTTGGGATACTGCAAAAGCCATCCTAAGGGGGAAATACATAGCCATCCAAGCCTCACTCAAAAGAATAGAAAAATCTAAATTGCAGTTTTTATATTCTCACCTCAAGAAGCTGGAACAGCAACAGAGGGACAGGCCTAATCCACTCACAAGGAAGCAGTTGACCAAGATGAGAGGAGAAATCAATGAATTAGAAACCAGAAGTACAGTAGAGCAAATCAACAGGACTAGAAGCTGGGTCCTTGAGAAAATCAATAAAATTGATAGACCACTGGCAAGACTTATCCAAGAGAAAAGAGAAAGGACCCAATTTATTAAAATTATGAATGAAAAAGGAGAGGTCACGACCAAGACCAATGAAATTGGAAGGATTATTAGAAACTATTATCAACAGCTATATGCCAAAAAACTAAGCAATCTGGAAGAGATGGAGGCCTTCCTGGAAACCTATAAACTACCAAGACTGAAACAGGAAGAAATTGATTTCTTAAACAGGCAAATAATTATGAAGAGATTGAGTCAGTGATAAACAACCTTCCAAATAACAAAACTCCAGGCCCGGACAGTTTTCCTGGGGAATTCTACCAAACATTCAAAGAAGAAATAATACCTATTCTCCTAAAGCCATTTCAAAAAATAGAAACAGAAGGAAAGCTACCAAACTCATTCTATGAGGCCAATATTACCTTGATCCCCAAACCAGGCAAAGATCCCCATCAAAAAGGAGAATTACAGACCGATTTCCCTAATGAATATGGACGCCAAAATCCTCAATAAGATCTTTGCCAATAGAATCCAACAGTACATTAAAAGGATTATCCATCATGACCAAGTGGGATTCATACCTGTGATGCAAGCGTGGTTCAACATTCGCAAATCGATCAGCGTGATACATCATATCAACAAGAAAAGACTCAGGAACCATATGATTCTCTCAATTGATTCAGAAAAAGCATTTGACAAAATACAGCATCCTTTCCTGATTAAAACCCTTCAGAGTGTAGGAATAGAGGGTACATTTCTCAATCTCATAAAAGCCATCTATGAAAAGCCTACTGCAAATATTATTCTCAATGGGGAAAGGCTGGAAGCCTTTCCCTTAAGATCAGGAACATGACAAGGATGGCCACTCTCGCCACTATTATTCAACATAGTACTAGAAGTCCTTGCAACAGCAATCAGACAACCAAAAGCGATCAAAGGTATCAAAATCGGCAGAGAAGAAGTCAAAATGTCTCTCTTTGCAGATGACATGATACTCTATATGGAAAACCCAAAAGAATCCATGCCCAAACTATTAGAAGTTATAGAGCAATTCAGTAATGTGGCGGGATACAAAATCAATGCTCAGAAATCAGTTGCATTTCTATACACGAATAACGACCTGAAGAAAGAGAAATTAGGGAATCCATCCCATTTACAATAGCACCAAAAACCATACGTTACCTTGGAATTAATTTAACAAGAGCCATAAAGGACCTATTTTCTAGAACCTATAAATCACTCTTGAAAGACATTGAGGAAGACATAAAAAGATGGAAAAATATTCCATGCTCATGGATCGGAAGAATTAACATACTTAAAATGTCCATGCTACCCAGAGCAATCTACACTTTCAATGCTATCCCGATCAAAATACCGAGGACAATTTTCAAATAACTGGAACAAATAGCCCTTAAATTTGTATGGAACCAGATAAGGCCCCGAATCTCTAAGGAACTGTTGAAAAGGAAAAACAACGCTGGGGGCATCACAATGCCAGATTTCAAGCTGTACTACACAGCTGTGATCACAAAGACAGCATGGTACTGGCACAAAACCAGACACATAGACCAATGGAACAAAATAGAGAACCCAGAAATGGACCCTCGGCTCTTTGGGCAACTAATCTTTGATAAAGCAGGAAAAAACTTCCAGTGGAAAAAAGTCTCTTCAATAAATGGTGCTGGGAAAATTGGACAGCTACCTGCAAAAGAATGAAACTTGACCACTCTCTCACACCATACACAAAAATAAACTCCAAATCGATGAAAGACCTGGATGTGAGACAGGAATCCATCAAAATTCTAGAGGAGAACATAGGAAGCAACCTCTGTGACATCGGCCAAAGCAACGTTTTTCATGACACATCTCCAAAGGCAAGAGAAACAAAAGATAAAATGAACTTGTGGGACTTCATCAAGATAAAAAGCTTCTGCACAGCCAAGGAAACAGTCACAAAAACTAAGAGGTGGCCCACGGAATGGGAGAATATATTTGCAAATGATGCTACAGATAAAAGACTGGTATCCAAGATCTACAAAGAACTTCTCAAACTCAATACGCGAGAAACAAATAAACAAATCAATAAATGGGCAGAAGATATGAACAGACACTTTTCCAATGAAGACATACAAATGGCTAACAGAAACATGAAAAGATGTTCGAAATCATTAGCCATCAGGGAAATTCAAATCAAAACCACACTGAGATACCACCTTACGTCAGTTAGAATGGCAAAAATTGACAAGGCAAGAAACAACAATTGTTGGAGAGAATGTGGACAAAGGGGATCCCTCCTACATCGTTGGTGGGAATGCAAGTTGTTACAGCCACTCTGGAAAACAGTGTGGAGGTCCCTTAAAAAGTTAAAAATTGAGCTGCCCTATGATCCAGCCATTGCACTACTGGGTGTTTACCCCAAAGATACAGACATAGGGAAGAGAAGGGCCATATGCACCCCAATTTTCATAGCAGCAATGTCCACAATAGCTAAATCGTGGAAGGAGCCGAGATGCCCTTCAACAGATGACTGGTTTAAGAAGTTGTGGTCCATATATACAATGGAATATTACTCAGCTATCAGAGAGAACGAATTCTCAACATTTGCTGCAACATGGACGGCACTGGAGGAGATAATGCTAAGTGAAATAAGTCAAGCAGAGAAAGACAACTATCATATGATTTCTCTCATCTATGGAAGATAAGAACTAGGATGATCGGTAGGGGAAGAAAGGAATAAAGAAAGGGTGGGTAATCAGAAGGGGGAATGAAACATGTGAGACTATGGACTCTGAGAAACAAACTGAGGGCCTCAGAGGGGAGGGGGGTGGGGGAATGGGATAGACCAGTGATGGGTAGTAAGGAGGGCACGTATTGCATGGTGCACTGGGTGTTATACTCAACTAATGAATCATCGAGCTTTACATTGGAAACCGGGGATGTACTGTATGGTGACTAACATAATATAATAAAAAAAAACCCACCCCCTCCCCTCTGAGGCCCTCAGTTTGTTTCTCAGAGTCCATAGTCTCTCATGCTTAAATTTATTTTTAAATAAAAATACAGGCACATACACAAAAATTTAGTTCAAAAGGAGGTATGAAGCAAACACCTCCTTTACAGTCTTGTTCCTCAGGCACCAAATTCTCCTCACCTGAATACACTCCTCTTATCAGTTTCTGGATCTCCTTCAGGAGATAGTCTATACATTTACATGAAAGGTAGTTACACTCAGCTACTCGCATTGCTTTCTTCACTCAACAGTATATCTTGGATGTCAACTATACTTCAAAAATAATAATAAGTCCCAAAATATAATATATCTTGGAGATATTATACCATGTTACATATAGAACTACTTCACATTCTGTTAGATTGAAGACAGTATTCCATTGCATGACTGAACCATAGTTTGTTTAACTAGTCTTCTATTCATAGGAACTGACATTTTCCTCAGTGTTTTGCTATTACAGCAATACTGCAATGAATATTCATATACTTTCATCATTTCCCACGTGTGTGAGAATATCTGGACTGAGTACCTTAGAAGTTGGATTGCTGGGCTACAGTGTGTATGTCTTCTAAATTTTGATCACAGTTGCCTGATTGTCCTGTATAGAGCTTATAACATTTATTCTCCCACAGGCAAGCATGAGAGAAGCCATTGCACTGTCCTCAACCACACAGTGGTTATCAAACTGCTTAATCTTTGTTATTTGGATGGGTTAAAAATGAGATACCATCATAGGGTTATTCTACCTTTATCTTTTTATGAATGAATTCATGCCCTTATGTTTAAGAATCTTTTCTGCATGTTGTCTATATCCTTTTGCTTATTATCTTATTGGGATATTGTTCTGTTCTCTTACTGTTCATGGAGTTTTATGTATAATAAGGAAACAAACACTGTTTAATTGGCAGATGATTGAGACTTCCTAAATTACTATGGGAAAATAACTGAAAAGTCCTAAAGATAGAAATACAGGATTAGTAGGTAACAAAAAAGCAACTTGGGCTAGTGAAAAGGGTGGTGGATAGGAAATTTTTATTTTTTACCATCAAAGTTATTATCCTCAACATGCCACTCCTGATTCCCAACCTTTGTTTTCTTCATCTGCAGATCAGGTCATTGAATTAGTAAAGACATTTCAGTATTAAGATGGCCTTTCATTTAGGACTTGGGAGGGAGTTCGAGGAGAACCAGTCCAAGTGACTAATATAACTCCTGGGTAAATATATTTACTGATTTACAATGCTGAGCACCTCCTATACAGAAAAAAAAAAAAGCCTTAATCTGTTCTCTGTGGTTCTGGTGTTAGCTCTTCTTTTACTGTAAGCAGGACTGCCCTGCCCCCACTTCTCCTTGGGAATCTGTAGCTGCTTGCAATAAAAAGAAAAGCAGGTCTGTATCCCAAACTTGTGTTTATGCCAGTCCCTATACCCACTTGTTTCTGATTTGTCTCTGTATTTTTGCTTGGTTTTCTATAAGATCGTCTTTGGAAAGTGAAGGAAGTGAGACCATGTGGAATTTAGATGCAATAAAAGCAATAGAAAAGAATTTATGATTTTGTCATGACTAAGCAGCTTGTCTTAAACAAACCTTCCCACCAAAAATAACCATAAAATCTGGACAGAATACCATACCTTGAAAGCACTGGAAAACAGTCAACACAGGGGACTTCAGGGGTTACAATTCCAAGAAGGGAAGGACAAGGAAACAAGTTCTACATTCACCTCGAGTGATTTTTTCCTGAGGATGTTTGACAGTTCCCTGGGTGGGGGCAGTATGGGGATATGGAGGCATGTGGGAAAGAATGGTGGAAAGGAAGAATAAAGTCTCAGCAGAAAGCAGGAATTTCACTGATTTGAGAAGATAAAGGGTTTGGTGTTTGTGGCCACTAGAGAAGCTAGAGTTTGAGAATGAAGTCCCGGAGAGAGGAGAACCATAGAGAAGTGAGGCTAAAATATGATGTGGTATCCCTTCAAGGCATTTATTGATTTCTAATCCATTAAATGCAAGATAAGATTTCGAGAACTCTAGCAGAAAGCAAAACTGGGAGTCTAAAGATCTGAGGAGAGGTTTCAGGAGCACGGGGTTCAAGGAGCGCAGAAATAGGAAGCCAGGGTACGCTGAAGTGGAGGGGCCCTGAAAACAGTCCAGGCTAATAGATGAGACTCAGAAGACTTTCCTGGAGTATGAGTCACATTCCAGGAATAAAGGCAACACTGGCCTAGGCTATTTTTATACTTAAATTATAGTCCTTAAATGAAATCAAAATTTTCAGCCTCATTTTCTCTACCGCTACAAGAAAACTTAACTTTTGTTGATTTACTATACCTGTTGTCTTTACAATTTTTGAAATATAATGTTTAGCTTCAGTTAAAAAAATTGCATGCTAAGAAACAGGACAAATGATCAAGTACCAGGGAAAGAAATAAACAACAGATACATTCCTATAGGTGCTTAAGGTTTTTGGTCAGCAGTACAATGAATACTTTTGGGGAAAAAATTATTTTTTTTTATGTTCAACATCTCTGATCATCAGGGACAATGTAAATCAAAATCGCAATGAGATATCACCTCACATCTGTCAGAATGGCTAAAATAAAAAACACAAGAAACAAGTGTTGGCAAGGATGTGAAGAAAATGGAACCCTTGTGTACTATTGTTGGGAATGCAAACTTGTGCAGCCACTGTGGAAGACAGTATGGAGGTTCCTCAAAAAATTAAAAATAGAAATACCATAAGATCTAGTAATTCCACTACTGGATATTTAACGAGGGGAAACAAAAATACTAACTCGAAAAGATATGCACATCCCTATGTTTATTGCAGCATTATTTACGACAGCTTAGACATGGAAGCAAGCCAAGTGACCAACAACAGACAAATGGATAAGGAAAATACACACAATGGAATATTACACAGCCACAGAAAAGGGTGCGGTCTTGCCATTGAGACAACTTGGATGGACCCTAGAGGGTATTTCTCTAAGTGAAATATGTTAGAGAAAGACACAATGCCATATGATTCCACTTACATTCCACTTGTAAGTGGTATTTTAAAAAATGAATAAACAAAAAGCAGAAACAGACCTATAAATATAGAGAATAAACAAATGGTCGCCAGTGGGGAGTGGAGTGGGGGTTGGGCAAAATGGGTGAAGAGGAGAGGGAGGTACAGGCCTCCAATTACGCAATGAGTAAATCACATGAATAAAAAACCAGAGCATAAGGAATACAATCAGTGATAATGTAATAGCAATGTAATGAGACAGATGATAGCTATACTTGTGGTGAACATAGCATGATGTATAAGCTTGTCAAATTGCTGAGTTGTATACCTGAAACTAGGGTAATATTGTGTGTCAACTATACTCAAATTTTTAAAAACAAACTAGTTTTTTTAACCTGAAAATAAGTTAAATACAATTTTTGTAAATAAGTTAAATATAATATTGGGCTCTAATTTCCCAAGAGCCTTTTTGGTGAATACTGTTTACATGCCCAGAAGTTTCTGCAGTGCATTTTTCATATCTTTGTTCCTAAGACTGTATATCACAGGATTAAGGAGTGGGGTCACAACAGAATAGAACAGAGTCACAATCTTTTGTGTTCCAGCTTCATGCTCAGATGTTGGGCTCCCATACATAACAAGTACTGAGCCATAGAACAGTGAAACCACGGCCAGATGAGACCCACAGGTGGAGAAAGCCTTTCTTTTCCCAGCTGCTGAAGGGACTTTGAGTACTGCTCTTAGGACCAGAGCATAAGACACCATGATTAATAGAAAGGGAATGACGAGGGGCAGAGGACTTAAAGTGGAGAAGACATGCTCTACTACAGGAGCTTTTTTGCAAGTGAGTGCTAGAAGAGGACCCGGATCACACAGGAAGTGGTCAATGACCCTGGATCCACAGAAGGACATTTGGGAGATGATGATGATGGGAATCAAGAACCAGAAGAAACCAAGTATCCAGCAACTGACCACAAGATTGGTGCAGAGACGTCCTGTCATAATGGTTGGATAATGTAGAGGCCGGCAGATGGCAAGGTACCGATCAAATGCCATAATAGCCAAGAAAAAACATTCTGTAGAACCCAAGGAGAAGAAAAAGTAGAACTGGAGAAAGCATCCAGAGAAGGAGATGACCTTGGTGTCAGAGAGGAAGTTGGCCAACATGTTGGGGACAGTGGAGGTGACATACCAGAT
Organism: Ursus americanus; assembly: GCF_024610735.1. NCBI lineage: Eukaryota > Metazoa > Chordata > Mammalia > Carnivora > Ursidae > Ursus > Ursus americanus. Next base: position 5,928,778 of record NC_142130.1, on the reverse strand, counting down.
CTCTAGGAAGGAGAAGTTGGCGAGCAAGATGTACATGGGAGTGTGGAGTCTCTGATCCCAGCGCACAGCACAGATGATAGATGCATTGCCCGTGAGGGTCAGGAGGTAGAGAAGGGAGAAGAGCAGAAAGAGGAGGATCTGCCCTTCCCTGGGGCAAGGGAAGCCCAGGAGGATGAAGCCAGTGATGGTGCTGGAGGTGTTGGGGGTGTTGGAGATTTTCATGGGTCTGGGAGCTGTAAAAAGACCATCAAATTACTGAATGACAGTGTAAAGACAGGTGGGAACCCAGATTATATTTAAACCATCTTGGGAAAGAAAATAGAGACCTATATCTTAATAATTACTTTTTGTCCTTGAATCTGAAATATTGATCTGGGTTACTTTTTATTCTCACCGACATTTTCACTGTGGACTCAAGATAACTTTGGTTAGAATTGATAAGGTCTTGAAGGACAGTGTTGTAGAGGTGTTTTAAGAGTATATTAGACCTTATATTTAATAGAGTTTCTATCCACCTACTTACCTATTCTTACAAAAATGGAATTTTTTCCATTTTCAGAAGAGGTGACATTGCAGTTGTGGCAGAAACTATTATGTAACACAAGCTAGGAACTTTTTTGAATGACTTCTTTTACATGATTTTTGAAACTGGCCTTATTTAAAACTAAGTGATTAACTTAATAATATTATATGCCAATTTTATGTGTAAAACAGTCAAGGCAACTGAAGGGAATTAGCCTTAGTTTCTGTTGTGTTGAAACAACAATTGTAGCCATCCACAGTTGACCAAGGTGAGAGAATTGTTAATGGGCCATGTAGAAACAGGTCTGTGCTTACCAGAAAAAGAGATGTGAATTTTCCCAGTTTACAGTTACAGATATAATTCTATTTCAATAATATAAACTATGGATATTATTAATAACATGGAATTCTAAATAGTGGTGGGTTTGTAGGGGATGCAGAGCTAAACTTCACTCCATCCCTCACTAACTACTGAGGATGATCTCAAGGCAGAGTGACTTTTGAAGGTTGAATATTACATATAATGCTTTCCTTTTGTTCTAAATGAGTTAGAATACCTTTGTTAAGCAATTATGCACTTGGGCCTTGGAATCAATTAGAAATCTCTGTAAATAAATGTATAAATAAGCAAGAGAAGGTCTGTGTTCCCCACCCCTCCTTTTATGTTAAGTCCATATTTTGCTTTTGGAAATTTGGCACAGGGACCCAGGCAGTCTAATAATTTCTTACTGTGAGTAGTCAAGTCCTGAGAAAACTGTAGGACCAAGAGCAGAAGGTGACAGCAAGCAGCTGATACTCCTCAAGTATTAGGTCTGGGCACTTAGAGAGTTGCATTGGAGGGAGAACACAGTTGTGTAAAGGGAGGTGGCGGGGGATGAGACTGGAGGAATTGCAACACAATTCCTTTTAAAAGGAATTTTTTAAAAAGAATTTTTAAAACCCTTTCTGGGTCATTTTAAACTCAGAATCCCCTGTTCTGATGGCATGGGGGATTCTTGGGGCTGATAAAATCTCCACAGATCTGCCCAGCTCTATTTAACATGTAAAAACTGGAATAAGGTTTAATGGACTCTGCTGTTGGTGGGGGAAAAGTGAGCTAGATTCTTCTGGTACCTGCACTATGAACTTCCATTTCCTAGAAGTCTTTTCTTTTTCTGCTTTTAAACTCATTTGTGTAGGGGCCTAGTAAATTTCTGAGACCACACATTTATCTTTTAAAAAAGGGAGTTGGAAGCAGGCAACAGAAGAGTGTAATATATTTTTTAAAGTCACTCTGTACCAGCTTCACTCATAATTAAGGATGTTAAGCATTTAGCCTTTTTTTTTTTTTTGCAGCACACCCTGCGGTGTGTTCTCAAAGTTATGTTGGAGTCACATGAGCCTGTTGATTGCTAAAGAATAAAACAGGGACACACAGGAGGCATTCTGCTATGTGTAAAGGTTCTTAATGGATTCTAAAAAAAGGTTACGTCTGTAAGTCTAGTACCAATTCAGATGAAGATGACTTGACTATGATCATTTAAAAACAAGGGTTACTAATAATGATTAGTATTTTTGACCAGGGTTGTTTTGCTGGTATTCGTGAAATTTCATTTTAGGAGTAAGCATCTGCTCAACAATCTAATAATTGGCCCCTGGATTAAATGTTTAAGAACTCTATTCCTCCCTGGTAGAACTTATTTCAGTGTGGTATTTCTTGCCTTTCTTTTGCCCTCACATCTCATTCATCAGCAATTTCTGTTCATTTGTCTCCAAAATAAGTCTCTGGTCCACCTACTTCTCTGTAGTTCAAGCTGGACCAAGGTGATGCTGTCCTGACTGCTTCTACCCTTCCTCTCTACAACCTGCTAAGCATGCCACAGCCAGAGTGACTATTTAAAAAAGGAAAGTCAGATCAGTCCTTTTTCTTGCATGGAGACTTCAATTAACTTCCCAAGCACTTAGAGTAAATAAAATCTCCAAACCAGCGTCTTTGATTTGACCCTGCTTAACATCTCGAACTTCATCTCATAATTCTGTACATGTACATACTTTCTTTGTCCATCATACACACATGCCCCCCGACATACACTGTTGTGCAAAGGGGGTGCACACACTTCACTGACACCAGGACTTCAAATATAAAATAGGGTTCAACAAGCAGAGGTGTTGCAGAGTGTGCCCTTCTCTGTGCTGATCTCACTGAGGGGTGTACATATTTGGATTATACTCACACTAGCCAGCATTTCAGTAAATACAGACCCATTTCTGTAATGCTTTACACCAAGGGTCAGCAAATTTTGTCTTAGAAATTTTGGCCTGCAGGGGCGCCTGGGTGGCTCAGTCAGTTAAGTGTCTGCTTTAGGCTCAGGTCTTGATCCCAGGGTCCTGGAATTGAGCCAGTGGCCTCAGGCTCTCTGCTCAGTGGGGAGACTGCTTCTCCCTCTCCCTCTACCTGCTGCTCCCCCTGCCTGTGCTTTCCCTCTCTCTCTTTCAAATAAATAAATAAAAATCTTAATTTTTTTTTTTTTGGCTTGCAGGCCATGTAGTCTCTAACTACTCACCTTTGCTGTTCTGTGAAAGCAACTATGGACAATACCCAAGTGAATGCACATGGCTGTGCTCCAATAAAATGTTATTTATGTCCACTGAAATTTGAATTTCATGTAACTTTCATGTGTCGCAGAATGTTATTCTTATATTGATTTTAAAATGTAAGTTAAAAATGTAAAAATTCTTAGTTCACTGGTCATAAAAAACAGGCAGCAGGCCAGGTTTGTTCCATTGGTTATAGTTTACTGACTCCTGCTCTTTGTATTTATAATAGGAAGGCAAGGACCATCCATTTGTCTGTGGGATGATGGCAACTTGGTCCAACAATAATGACATTTTAAGAAAAAGAGGGGTTAGCAATTGGAATCAGCTTGTTCTGCTGAGCAGACCTGTTTGGACAGCTTTCAGCTAAATTACAAAAATGAATTTATAAAGCTATCAGGATTTGCCTTTTTCTCTCTGTCTCTTTACACACACACACACACACACACACACACACACACACACACGTATGTGCACACAGTGGTTCAGAAATATAACACTGGCCTTCCTCTAGTTTCTAGAAGCAGTCAAGTACTTTCCTGACTCAGGCTCTTTGTTTTTTGTCCTTCAAGTTCACTTTTTATCCCCAGTGCCCAGCACCATTTGAAGAAAATAGTATTTTGTAAATATTTGTTAAAGAAATGATTATCTACATTGTTACAGAGTATAGATAGATAAATATTTACCTATTATTTCATTTGAACTTGGAAAATCCTGTGAGATGAAATTTTAGGTAATGAAGTGTAGAAGAAAGACGCCAAATGACCTGAGACTACCAGACCATTGGCCCGGACTTGAGAGGAATTCCGTTCAAAGGAAGCAATGCAAGATGAATGTTCTGGATAGTAGGACATGTTTCCACCCCGACCCGGAGATTTTCTCTCGACTGCTAAAGATAGTTGTGGTCCCACAGCTCTGCAAGTTGAAGTAGGAGAGAGTGGGATGGAAATTCTAGATTGTGTCACAACAGAGTTTCTTAGTGGCTCTAATGGAGGTTTTTGTTTTGTTTTTTGTTTTAAATCTTTATAAGCTTTGATTTTTTTATATGAAAAGGGAGTAACAGCATATGATTTTAAATCAATTTTATTATAAAATGCTTACTCCTATTCCAAGTACAGCAAAAGTACACATGCTATGAAGACTTTACAGACCTGGAGGTGGTATTTTAGTCACATTTATGTCTCAGATAAAACATCAGTTGGATAGATTGTTGCTTGTATAGGAAAACCGAAACATCCAGGCCAACAGCCTGTCAGGGCAATTCTCCCATGTTGAGAGTCTGGCAGAGCTGCCCTAGAAAACAAGAAGGGTGTCAAAAAGGATTCTCTGTGTGCCATCACGATTTCATGCTTGACCTAACTAAACTGACAGTGAGTGAAAAAAAAAAAGACATTTTGAACAAGACTGCATTGTTACTCACCTTTTATTAGTTGGCATATCTGTACAGAGAGCGGCAGCGTTTTTCTGGCATGGGGCTTTGGTCAATGGCAGAAAGATTCTCCAGACTCAGTTTTAGAAAGTACTGTGTCCGATGTAGTGCACATATGGGTACAGTGCTGTCAAAGCTGTGGTAGGTACTCAGCATGTGTAGACTGAGTTAATTAAAAAGTCCAACAAAATAAACTACACTCTCACCTTCATTATATCTTGGAAAGGTTGGGAAACGCCCAATCTAGGACAGCCAGGTCCTGAGCTGTAAGATGAGAGAAAGACGTCTCTCTGATATGTCGCTTTTTTCCTGAGGCAGGTCCAAGAAGACACCACAGTATGGAAGTACTATCGGCCTGCTCTCATAGCAGCACACCCATCTACTTCATTTGGTTTGGACAGATGATCCCACCTGTCCCATTTTTGCAAAGCCCTTGAAAATAGGAAGTGTTCTCATTTATGAGAAGTGATAGGCAGCTAAGCATAATAGAAAAGCAAAGTATTTGGAGTAAGGAGCCTAGGGTTTGAATTACAAATCATATTTTACCAACTGTATGAACTTTGTCAGTTATATAAATCATTTCCCAGTTTGTTCTTCTGCAAAATGGGCTGAGTAACAGTTTCACCAAGGGGTTGGGGACTCTGAGATAACATGTGGAAGAACCTTATCTAGGTCCTGACACAAAAATGCTTAGGAATTGTTAGTCCTGAAGCATAGCGAAAGGGAGCCTTGTTTAGGGGGTAGTAGTTTTTCTAGCTCTTTTACGTTTATTTTCTCCTTTAAGCATTACATCACCGCTTTCAAGGGGACAAAAGGGGAATCGAAACCTGAAGTTTCTCTTACAGTGTCTGATCTTCCTGGAGAGGAGAGTGAGTATCTTCCACAACAACCATCAATGAGAGAAGGTGTAGAAATAGGGTGCTCTCTTGGTGTTTGCCAGGGGTTGGAGGGATTATAAGCAGAGCCCCCAGAGAGTGAGCCCTCCTCCGTGAGGATCCCCTTTCCACTTCTAGAAAGAGAACCATGTCAGGAGACTGTTCTGTGCTAGTTCTTTTCTTCCCCTGGGGCCTGCCTTCTCTGGAGACTCTGATGCCTTCCACCTTTGTTTTCTAGTAGGGTAGAAAATATTACCTTTTCCAGCCCCAGACTTCTCAGGGATGACATGAGATCTAGTCAACCTCCAAACCCACTCAGAGCACCTGCCAGCTGCCCGAGGGAAAATCTGTCAAAGTAACAGAAGATGTGGTGGCTGTATGCAGGCAGCTACTCACTGGGCCTCTAGTGAGTGGTGTGAATCATGGGTTTTAGGGACAGAGCCTCTTCTGACTTTCCAGAAAGGAGAGAGGGGGGAAGGTGTGATGAGATCTCAGGCATAATGGGCTGTGCAGTTGTAGCAGGAATTGATCTTCTTGGCTCCTACCTGGTTTCTTTTTAGATCTTTTCCTTTCTTGTTTATGACTGGGCTCTGTGAGCCCCAAGCAGCTGAATCTTAGGGCTCACTTTCAGGTCCAGGAGAGGCCAGAGCGGGGCATTTCATAGTCCCACTCCAGCAGTTGCATCCGGGAGTCGGGCTCTATGCCTTCCTCATCTCTGATGGAGTGCAAGTCTTTTGGCACAACTCATTCTCTGTCCCTCTGTTTCCAACTGTGGAAGAAGGTTCCTCTTAAAGACTGATTAGTTCATTTTGCTTCCTTGTTTGGACAACTTTAATGAGTCTCTCTGTTCACAGCACAAGATTCAAAACTGACAAACAAAAACACCTGCAATTCAGCTCTAACATTATTATTCCTGTTATTTTCCTTTCTCCACCATTTCTGACAGATGTCCTTGTGTCATGGCCACATTAAGCTACTTAGGCATGCAATGGAAGGTCATATATTTTCATGGAGTGAATAATTTCACCCTCTGAAAAGTAGAGAAGAACACTGCATTGCTGACTGGCAATGGGAGAGTTAAGCCCTGGGGTGTGAGGGACCCGGGGAGACTAATTTACTCATGTAGATAGAGAGAACTAATTTATGATGTGTCCTCTTTGTATTCTTTCTGTTTGTTTGTTTGTTTGTTTGGTTGGTTGTTTGGTTGGTTGGTTGTTTGGTTGGTTGGTTGGTTGGCCTCTCCTCTCATTGATTCCCTCAGCCCAGGTTTTTTCTCACAGAATTCTTGGAGGTGGTGTTAGTACAGTGTAACAGAGGTCATCGGCTCCCTGTTCATATTCCCTCCATATTTCCTCCTTTGTTTCACTTTAGTGTACCTGCCAACCTCCACATTTATTTCCCAAAGGATTTTGTTGTTGGTTTTATTTTGTTTTGTTTTCTGACTGGGAAACTGGCATTGCCTGCCTGTTCTTCATTTCTCCAGGCCAGAAGTTCTGGAAGTTAATGACCTCTGCACTCCCCAGAAGCCCTCAACTGTGGACAGATGAGAACTGGGATATCAATATTCCAGCTTCCTTGCCCCTATAGCGGGATAACTCTGGGACGTCTACTTGGCTACTTTGGGGTTCTCCAGAGGGTCTATCTCTAGTTACCCACAGTGGTAGCTGGCTTGACAATGTACCTATCTTTGTGGGAATACTTCCTTGTTTCACTTTTTTCTTTCAATGTTCCCTTCATTACCCAAATGAACTACTTGCACTGGAATCCTTGTCTCAGGATTTATTTCTGGGGAGACCAGCAAAGACATAGTGGCAGGTACATTATGGCCCTACCACCATTTGTAACACTGTTTAGATGAGCAAATTTGTTTCAAGTTTCAAACAACCAGTAAACATGTTTTTTTTCCAATTAAACTTTTTGACAATTTAAATATTGTCAGATGGTTGCTATTCTTTATAATGGTTTCTTTAAGAGTATTACTAACTTAGCTTGGAAAGGTGAATTATGAAAGTTTATGAAACAAAAACATCAACAATTTGCCCTTAAATTTCATCTATAAATAACTCTCCATACTATCCACTCTACAACTTTTTGCTTTACCTAATTTTGTCATCTCCTTTTCATTGGTCATAATAGCTGGACAAGATTAGATCTGGGGCAAGTTTTCTGCTTCTCTTTATGAGAATTATGAAACCAAACAAGCATAGCCACTCGGTTTTCACCAATAAACTTTGGTCAAAATTGATTTTTTTGTTGTTGTTGCTTTTGAGTTGTAGACGTTCTTTATGTATTTCAGGTTTTAACCTCTTGTCAAATATATGCTTTGCAGACACTTTGCCATTCTGTAGGTTGCCTTTCCATTTAGTGTGTTGTTTCTTTTGCTGTGCAGAAGATTTTTAGTTTGATGTAGTACCACTTGCTGCTTTTTGCTTTTGTCGCATGTACTTTTGGTATCATATTCAAAAGTCATTGCCCAGACCAGAAACTTTTCTGTGTGGTTAAGAAGGTTTTCCCCATATGGTGTCTTTTAAGAGTTTTACAGTTTTAAGTCTTATGTTTATCTTTAATCAGTTTGAGATGATTTTTGTATATGGTGTAAGATATGGTTCCACTTTCATTCTTTTGCATGTCGATATCCAGTTTCTCAACCCCATTTATTAAGGAGACTATCCTTTCCCCATTTGGTATTCTTTGGTCCTATTGCCAAAGATTAGTTGACCTTATATGCATAGGCCTAGTAGATGTGTCTTCTTTCACCTTTGTAAGCTTACTGTTATAATTTTGAAACCTGCTACAATGTTGGATGTGCTAATTGTTAATTTTCCCATCTGCTGTCTGAACTGGAGAATAGTATGCTGTACTTTCTTTTCCAAAGTAGTCACTTACACAGTCAAAACAGATGTGTTCACATCCTACTCAACATGTATGTTCCTTCAAAATATTGCTACAGTCAGAATATTTCAGGTTCTTATCCAGTTGGTTGTATAAGTTTCTTATTGCTAATACAACAAATGCCACAAATGTAGTGGCTGAAAACATAATGTTAAGCAAAAACAATCAAGATAGTTTATATTATATATTTCCCTATTTTAAGACAACCATACTCTATAAATTTATGGGACTATATGTGTATATTGTGCATGGTTATATAAGGTATATGTGGAGTACAAGTGTGTGAAAGTGTGTCTCTGTATAAATATATAATTACATGGGTATGGAGAATAACATAGAAGGATATGCATTGGGTCATTAATCTTATTTAATAGAGTGTGAGGTGGTTGTGGAGAGGAGAAGTGGGGAAGGAGCAAAGGGAGGAAGAGTAAGTAAAGAAAAGTAAAGAAAAAAGCAAAGGATGCCTTCTATAGAGACAGCAGCATGTCTGTTGTGGCCATATATGTAAAAATATATATGTGTGTGTGTATAAATTATTTATATCCATTAATATAAATTATATACTATATATAATATGCATATGCAGATAGACACATCTGAGGAGATGGTTACCTAAAATTTAATGATAGCTCTCTTAGGATAGTGGGATTTTGGGTGATTTATATCTGTTTATACTTTACTATTTAAAAATGTTTATAATAAAGAAGCATAGTGTAAATGGAATTAAGATGTTTTCATTATAAAAATAATTGCTCATGCTTCATGAGAGACTATGGACTCTGAGAAACAAACTGAGGGCTTCAGAGGGGAGGGGGGTGGGGAATGGGATAGGCTGGTGATGGGTGGTGGGGAAGGTATTGCATGGTGCACTGGGTGTTATACGCAACTAATGAACTTTACATCAAAAACCAGGGATGTACTGTATGGTGACTAACATAATATAATAAAAAATATTTAAAAAATAAAATAAAAATAATTGCTATATTACAAATGCATATTGAATAGAAAAAAACTGATTTTACTTTGAGATATGCTGAATGTAAAGGGTAGGGTAAAGAGCTGACACAGTTTCCAGCTCTTATGGTTCCTACCCAAAGGGAAATCAGATGGTCTATTTGAGTTTCCATGTCTCTTGAAGAATAACTTCCATGTTTCTGTTATATGATATAACTTTCATTTGCACATGTTGTGTTTTAAAAATGTATTTTGATTTTAATTTTTGTCATATTTTATGTTTAGACTTTTGCCTGTAATTGCAGTAAATTAGAGAACACGAGTTGGACTTTAAGAGCTTCATAGACACTTCCTAGAGACACTCCTGACCTTTATTTTTCTGTGACCCTGTAGACCATGAGCTGTAGTTAGCTGAGTGGAAATAGTTCATTTTCCAGTCTTTGTCCCTCACCTCTCCCTACTTTGCACTATTTTCCAGCCAACTTCCATAGCAACTAATATCTCTCTTGGTTATAGTCCATCTCACAATTTAAGTTTTTTCTCATCATAAACTGTAAACTCCATGGGGGACTAACATGATTTATTCACCTTATTTGATTCATTTCCTAGCTCTGTACCCAACACATTGAAGTTATTCATTAATTTTTTTAAAGATTTATTATTTATTTATTTATTTATTTATTATTTATTTAATTTAGAGAGAATGCATGAGTGGGAGAAGGGGCAGATGGAGAGAAACAGACATTCTGCTGAGTGCAGAGCCTCACACAGGTCTTGATCCCATGACCTCAAGATCATAACCTGAGCCAAAATCAAGAGTCAGATGCTTAACCGGCTGAACCACTCAGGAGTCCCTCATTAAATGTTTTTTTTTTAAAGATTTTATTTATTTATTTGACAGAGAGTGAGAGAGATAGCCAGCGAGAGAGGGAACTCAAGCAGGGGGAGTGGGAGAGGAAAAAGCAGGCTCCCAGCCGAGAAGCCTGATGTGGGGCTCGATCCCAGAATGCTGGTATCATGCCCTGAGCCAAAGGCAGACGCTTAAGGACTGCCCCACCCAGGCGCCCCATAAATGTTTTTAATTAATGAGTAAACAATAAAGAATATAAATATAATAGTTCTGGAAAGAGTCTGCCTATAACTTTAATGCAGTTTATTTCCTCCCACAAATCCTCAGATGACAAAGTGATTCCCACTTGCTCTTGCAGAACTAAGAAGTCTGAATGAAATGATGTCTGTGGGCTCTTAGATCCTGGCTCCTTCATATGCTATGGAAGGCGGCCTGCTTTATAGATTCCTCAAGGAACCCAGGAATTGTGAAGGAACTGTTCATCAGGATCCAATTCTTGGAAAATTTTCCAGGAGAGATGACATCAATAAAATTTGGTATCCAGGATAACAATAAAATTTGGTATCCAGGATAACAAAGTACACAGTGAAAATAAATCTTTTCTTTTGTATCCAAGACACCCTCCATCCTCTCTTCCCAAGTGCAACCTTTGTTAGGCTTCATATCTATCCTTTGAAAGCATAGTCTATCCTTTTTAAACAAAAATGCACAAATTTATAATTTTATACATAAATGACAGCAATACATCATTTATTCACTTAACAATATAACTTGTAAGTTATTTCATATCTGTACATTTAAACTTCTCATTTAAAAAATGTTGTATCATTTGCCATTGCATGGGCACATCATAAATTACCTAAACAGGTCTCAATAAATGGGCATTTAAGGGGTTTCTAGTAATTTGCTATTACAACGCTGCAACAATGAATAGTCTTCTGCATGCATATTTTCACGTATGTATGACTGTATGTGTAGACCAGGTATTTAGGAGTGAGTGTAATTTCTGGGTTAATGGATAACGTGCATTTTAAAGTTTGTTAAATTGTTTGTGATTTGTTCTAAGTAGAAGTTGTACCAGTTTACATTTCTATCAGTAATATATATATTTCTCCCTCCTTGGATGAAAGACTATTTGATGGCTGCATATCTGAATGGCAAAAATGTTTTCTTATAGCTTATTAGGTATTTCTTTCTTTATGAGTAGAAAGAGTAGCTCTTTAAAAAATAAAAAAAGATTTTTCTGTGCATTATAAAGTTATGACCAGAGCAGGTGACCAAATTTCCATTCTCCAGCTTCTTCATCTATAAAATGAGGGAATTGGATAATGTTTCTGAGTCCTTTCTTGCTCTGAAGATTCTAGGAAAAGTATAAACACCCACAATGAATAAGTTCAATGATAAGGTTGAACAATTCTCAGAGTGGTATTGGTTATTAATTTTTTTCACCTGAAAAAGTATGAAGGTAGGCCAGTTACCCAAAGATATTTTTTTTTACCAAGGTCAAAATTTTTATATTCCTAGAAATTTCTTCAGGGCATATTTCATATCTTTGTTCCTCAAACCATAGATCACTGGGTTAATGAGTGGGGTTCCTACAGAATAGAACAGGGTCACAAGCTTCTGCATCCCAGATTCATGTTCAGATGTTGGGCTCAGATACATGACCATCACTGAGCCATAGAACAATGAAACCACAGCCAGATGGGACCCACAGGTGGAGAAAGCTTTTCTTTGTCCACCTGCTGAAGGCACCCTCAACACAGCTCTCAGGACCAGAGCATAGGACACCATGATGCAGAGGAAAGGAATAAATAAGAGCAAGGAACTTAATATCATCCAAAAAAACTCCATTACTGAGGCTCTGGCACAGATGAGTGCTAATAGGGGACCTGGATCACACAGGAAGTGGTCAATGATCCTGGATCCACAGAAGGACATTTGAGAAATAACAATGATAGGGACTGGGAACCAGAGGAATCCAAGTATCCAGCAACTGACCACAAGATTGGTGCAGAGACGTCCTGTCATAATGGTTGGATAATGTAGAGGCCGGCAGATGGCAAGGTACCGATCAAATGCCATAATAGCCAAGAAAAAGCATTCTGTAGAACCCAAGGAGAAGAAAAAGTAGAACTGGAGAAAGCACCCAGAGAAGGAGATGACCTTGGTATCAGAGAGGAAGTTGGCCAACATGTTGGGGACAGTGGAGGTGACATACCAGATCTCTAGGAAGGAGAAGTTGGCGAGCAAGATGTACATGGGAGTGTGGAGTCTCTGATCCCAGCGCACAGCACAGATGATAGATGCATTGCCCGTGAGGGTCAGGAGGTAGAGAAGGGAGAAGAGCAGAAAGAGGAGGATCTGCCCTTCCCTGGGGCAAGGGAAGCCCAGGAGGATGAAGCCGGTGATGGTGCTGGAGGTGTTGGGAGTGTTGGAGATTTTCATGTATCTGGGAGAGATGAAAGAACCCATAATTACTGAATATTCCTGGAACAGCAGCAGGACTCCATTTTCTTTGTCCAAAGAAGAAACTGAGATTAGTTTATTCATTGTGAATTCAATATGTATTGAGTGTTTACTGTTTGGTAGGTATTTTTTTATAGATACTGGAGATATAGCAGTGAACAAAATAGATTAAAAATCCCTATTGCATTTAGCTTATCCCAGGTAGAAGAATGCAGTGTAGACTGACACTATGTGTAATTCTTTTTCTCTCCTCTTAAACTAAATATACTGGGTTAACTCTCTTCTTGACAAATGCCTTTTTAAGAGTAGGCTGAGGTTCTTGTTATGTCCAGCTGCAGTGTCATGGAGGTGACTGGGGGTACAGATGATCTTCGCGTTTAGAAGGGTTTCTGTAATTTTTTTTAATGAATGGATAAATGCCTTTAGGAACTCCATGAACAGTCACCTAATGCACCTGCTTGTAGGCAGGTGCCTTGTTCGTCATGTGATTCTGGAGCAAGAAAAATGTGGGACTTTTGATGTCACTTAAAAATTATTTGACATTTAGCTATATTTTAAACTAACCTTGTGATTCACTCTCTCTAGTGCCATTATCTCCCAATTCATTGGGCAAATCCATCAAGTTTCCTGGAGAAAACTACCTGAAAAAATATCACCTAAGGCCATCTGGGTAGATATCCTAAAAAATAAAATTAACATCAATAATCTGAACATATTGGAAAAGGTCTGTTCTCTGGGGTAAGGATGCAGTGGTGTGCTGGAACCCCTTCTCTGGGCCGTTTGTTTAGGACATTGACTTGATTGCCAGGTCAAGGGGTACTCATGCATCCCCTAAGAACTTCTAAGATTCTAACCATCTCTGTCTCAATGTGTATTACCACAGGGCTTTCCTGGCCTCTGCTAGGATTGGAAGGGATGGGGAGATGATGACTGCATTATGAGCTCCATCTTCTGTATGTGTTCGCCCAGCTTTAAAATCGTCGGTGTCAGAGCTCAGGTTAAGTTCCAAATGATTATATATTTATTTCTCATAAAGGGGAGCTGAAAGCAGGTTTTATTTAAAATCTCTAATTGATAAACAACTCTTTTCGTGTAGGATAAAAATATTCAGGACTTTTTGCCTTTGTTGGAGAAAAATTGTTATCCTAATTTGCCTGTCTTTTTGTAGAATGTGTTATAACTAATATTGGAGTGACTTGGTACATTGCTTACTCACAAGCGGCAGAGGGTGGGATTTGATATAACCCATGAACTCAGGCTATCCAGTCTCAGAAGTTAAAACAGAAATTTTATGAAGCTTGTGAGTTTATAATATTAATTTACAGATATGATTCCTGGATTTAATCAATTTAAGGAATCTGTTGCTTAGTAGTGATTGTGTGTTTTTGGTTTGGATTGTTTGCTGGGTTTCCTCAAATCTCAATTTATACTCAGTCATCTATTTGACCATCTTATTACTGGAAATGTGTATAGTTGAGTAAATCTTTGAGGGCTTTCTTTTTTTTCTGTATATTTTAATATCATATCTCCCTTTCTCATCCTTTATAACTCAGTTGCAATTTCTATTTGTTCTTTTTCTAAAATTTGTCTTGATGTGTCTGCTTTTCTCTCTTTTCCCTGCACCTCCTTGTTCAGACTACCATTATTATTTCTCTGGATTACTACAAAGCCTCCTGAATGATCTCTTTTCTTCCTGCCCTGTGTCTTTACAAGCAATTCTCTACAGCAGCTATACTGACCTTTTAATAATGTAAATAAGATTGTGTCATTTCTTTGTGTAAAAACATTCAGTAACTTCCCCAACCTAGAATAGAATCCAAGTTCCTATTTATGGAGCATGAGCCCCTCAATGATCCGGCTTTCACCTACTTCACCAGTTTCTTCCCTTCTTCCTCCTTTTCCCCTTGTCTGCCTTTCCCTCTTTCTACTTATTCAGTTACATGGGCCTTCTTTCTGTACTAGAAAAAGCCAAGCCCATCTCTGACCAGGTGCTTTTACTCTAGGTTTTTGTTTTTGTTTTTTCTTGGTCTGGGAATCTCCTCTGGAACCCATTCTTCAGGTTTCACTACAAATATTCTCTTCTTCAGAACACTCGATGTTAGTTCCTCTGCCATTCTTTCGTTCCTAAATTTTTATTTATTTTCTTTTTAGCACTTATCAAGATCTGAAATTATTTTATTTCTTTACTTATTTGTTGTATTTGTCAGTTGAATGAAGTCAGAGAACTTTTCTGTTGAATTCATTGTTTTTGATTATAGTTGTGGCACATAGCAAGTATTCAATAAATTGTTGTATAACTGCTCTTTTTTTCAAAAAAAAATTTCTGATTATGAAATACATGTATCATATGAAACTTCGGAAAAATACATGAATTGTAATGAAGAGAATAATAAAAGCTTTTAAAAAAAATAAAAGTCATTTTAGGAGAAATATGTTCTAAGCCTTAAAATGATATTATTTATATGAAAGTGATTTTTACACCATGGGAACCAAAAAATAATGTGAGTGAAATTTGCAGGAATGTATTCTTCAGTAACTTCTGTGTATTACCTTGAGTTACTAGATTTCAGGGAATCTATTTTTGAAAGGGGGTTATGAGAGATTGAATGTTCTTGGTAAGAGAAGCTCTTCTATTTTTAAGTGATCTCTTCAATTGCTAAAGAATGGCTGGCAGAGTGGAAAAGTAGAAAGACAAAGGCCTCAATTCTGTTGATTAAAAAACTAACTTGTTTATGGATCTAGCATAGTAATTTAACATCTCTTAGTTTCTTAAGTGTAGAGTGGGAACTGAACCACAGAATTCTTAATCCTATTCATGTCTGAGATGTTTGTTGTTATTCTAGGAATGCCCAGACTGCACAGGATAGTTGGACTTGCAAATCTAGAAGTGATATATAATCCTGGAATGAAAACCCTTGCTGGATGTTGTATTAATTATATCTGAAGATACAAGACACAGGACAGCTTGGAGAATAGTTTTCCAGGTAAAAGCCTGACAAAACTGTCTTGGAAAATAGGAAATATGTAAAAATATTTTATGCTAATTCTAATAAAATTAAATGTGGTTAAAGATAGAGGTATTTCTGCTAAGCTGTTTTGTTACTCACCGTTTTTCAGTTCGGTCCTAAGTGTAGAAAGCAGATGCTGTGTTAACTCAGTCTAAGTTGGCTGGGTCCCACTGAATTGGCCTCAGAGGTGGTGTGGCCAACATTGTGGAAACATGAACACAGGAGCCTCAACTGTGTCTATGCACTCAGGCTGCTCCAACAGAGAATTAACAAAACAAAACAAAGAAGCTTCACTTTTTAACTTGTGAAAGTATTATCCATAATCTTGACGCATCCAGCTGGTCCCAGAAACATGGTGGAGTGCGAGTCTTGGTATCCTCACTAGTTAAGTTCTTCAGGCAGCCAGCCAGCCAATTCCCCTGTGAGCATAACCCTCTGCCTTACACCTGGCAGGAGGGGTGGGAGGTGGGGGGTAGGCAGGCGGGGCTGCTCCACGGAGGACCACATCTGGGGTCAAATCCTACCTTCCCCATTTCCAGCTGTGAATGCATATTCACCTTTCTATGATTTGGTTTCTTTTCTGGAAGGTAGAGAGAGTGAGAGTATTGACTACAGAGGGTGCTTTGAGGATAGGAGTGGGGTGGGGAAATGGGATAGACTGGTGATGGATAGTAAGGAGGGCATGTATTACATGGTGCACTGGGTGTTATTCACAACCAATGAATCATTGAATTTTACATAGAAAACCAGGGATGTACTGTATGGTGACTAACATAATATAATAAAAAAGATTATTATAAAAAATAAATAAATAAATGGAATCATAAAAAAAATAAATAGTATTTGTAAAATGCCTGGCAACCAGTTAGTGATATATAGCCCTCTATCCCATTGTAGAAACTTTCTTGGAAGCCCTTGAAAGTAAGTGTACTTATCCATTGCTGATAAGCTGTAGGCAATGCTGCATAATAGAAGTAGCCCAGGATTTGAATATGGGAGCCCAGGATTTGAATTCCAGCACTTACACTGCATTGTTGTGGGAAATTCTACAGGCCAGTTATTTCTTATCTCTTAGCTTCCTCAAATGTCAGAGGGCGGTGATAATGCCTTCCCCAAGGGTTGATATAAAGACAGCTAAATGATATAACAAACTGACAAGGTGGAAGCACTTTGTTCATATCTGGCATATAATAAATGTTAGATGTGTTTTGTAAGACTGTAGCAGAATTAGCGGGAAACTTTTTTTCAGAGATGTAGATTCTCCAGCTCTATTTTAATATTTTTCCCCTCTGAAGCACTACATTACCTTCCTTCCTGAAGCAGGAAAGGGAATCCCAACGGAAACTTCTCAGCCAGTTTCTTATAGGCTTTTCTGAGAGTAGAAGTAGCTGCCTTTGTGGTAACCAGCTGGAGAGAAGGTGTAAAATAGGTTGGAATGGAGATGAGTGGATGTATGTGCTGTAGGATCCAGGAATTATAAGCAGAGTTTGTCTTTTGCTCCTTGAGGATTCATTTACTCTTTCTAGAAGGGGAACAGCGCCAGGAGACAGGTCTGCACTACTTATTCCCTTGCTTACTCCCTACCTTCTCTGGAGACCCTTGTCCCTTCATTTCTGTCTTTGTTTTCCCCAGTGGTGGAGGAAGTAATATTTTTACTGGGTCTAAATACCTTAGAGATAGCCAGAGATGCAATCAATAGCAATTGCTCCCTCACCAACCTGTTCAGCATATCTGTCATATGCTCAAGGGAAATTCTGCCAAACAGGACCCTAGATAAGGTACCAGTGTTACAGAAGTTTATTTTTTGGCCTTCTGATACATTGATGTCAATCATGGGTTTTGGGGACAGATTCCCCTTCTCCCTACCAGAAACAGATCGGTTGGGGGACCTTAGCCAAGGGACTGTGGAATCACTGTCTTCCCAAGACCACCATGACCTCCTCTTCTTTCAGATCAAGGTTCTGAGTTAAAACAGTTTCACTGAAGAATCCTGCCTCTCTGGAACACTTACCAGCCTGAGGATGCTCTTGGCCAAGGGGGCCACATAGCAGGGTCATTCTGCCGCGGTGTGCAGAGAAGCTGCCCTTGGGGCGTAGACTTCAAGTTTTCTTCATCCTCAACAGAAGAGCAGATCTTTTAGCACAGCTCACACTCCTTGAAGGAGATTTCCTCCTAAACATCTCACATCCTGTTGAAGCACCTTTGACATTTCCCCTACCCACAGTGTAAAACTCGAAGTCTATAGCCTGGTCAGTAAGGCCCCTGCAGCACAGCTCCGCCCTATCTTCAAGTCTTGCTTCTCAGAGTTCCCTGCTCCAGCCATACTTACCTACGCACACACAGAATTCCAGCCACGTGTTTGCTGAGTGAGTCATTTTACCCTCTGAAAGGCTTGAAAGAACACCCTGACTCCGAAAGCAGGAGAACCCACCTGGAGTGAGCTGAATTCAATATCCAAATAGCAGGTTTACAAGTTAATTGTATGCAAGAGTATCCATGTGTTTCTGTGCTTATTTTTCTTCCGTTTTATTTGCTATTCCTACCCCTCCTGGTACCTGTATTTAGATCTCAGAACACATCTATGCTACGAGCAAGTACATCATGGATTGGATAGGATACTGTGTGCTGACGTAGGCACCTAATCACCATTTATAATGTGTAGATGGGAAAAACTTGTTGCAAATTTCAATCAGTCTTGGCTTGTATTTGTATTTTCAGCAATGATTACTTTAAAAGCATACACTTTATATGGGAAACTTGTCACATAAGAGGATGGAAAACAAAAACATCAGTGACAACTAAATCCTCAGGAGAGTTGATGGTGTTTATTTCACAATATTCTCCTTTTCCTGCACGTTTCCGGTCAGCTATTTTTAAGGATGAAGTTCAAGATATTTGCACATCATCGTATGCTGTTAGTAACAGTAGGTGCAACGATCAGCTGTAACAAAATTCTCTGTTTCTCTTTTTGTTAATTATGACCACAAATATATTTCATGTGGTCTATCACGACGTAAAATGTGGAAACTTCTTCTGTAGTGTATTGATCCTTTGTGTTATTTCTTTAGAATTATTTTTCATATTTTCTCAAATATACACACACAAATGTACATACACACATATATGTATGTATCTGTATTTAAATAAAACTGGGTTCTGAGTTGTGATTTTTATTATCGTTTGCAGACCAACTTACTCTAGGTGTTCATTTACACTTGTTAGATAAATCCATTTAAATAGTAAAAATAAAGTCTGCCAACTTTTGGGGGACATATTACCTTGGAATGTGAGGCATAGGAACCTGCAGTCTGTGATTGATATGTCTTCAGTTTGCCGTATTGCTAGAATGACTTCATCACGATTTACATCTTATCAGCTGATATCAGAGTGCAGTACCCATGAGACTGACCGAAATGAAGCTGGTGGGCCAAGAGGGCTTTCTCTTGCTAGCCACTCTGAAGTGTTCATTATTTAACTTCCTGCCCTGCCCCCATTCTCTCAAGGGACTTAGCGCTCTCTCTTAGCTTAATTCTGAGAAATTTCAGAAAACACGTTTTGAAGTGATAAGCTTTATTACAAGAAAGTAAGGGACAACTTGGTTAGTGAGATTTTATGTAGATGAATATCCGTAAGTTATGCCAGTTCTTTTGAACTGGGAAACTCTGAGCCAGATTTATCATTCTTATTATAATTAAAGATAGTTTATTATAATAACAAATAAAATTATTAATGTATAATTACTTGATAGAGAAACATTTTAAAATAAAACCTAAGATTGGAAAAAAAATAGGAAAAAGAGACCTCCATATTATTACCTAAGCATTGTCATTTAAACTATTTTGGTGTTCTGGCTGAAAGAATAAGTTCTGAATGTAATATGTTAAATATTAGTATAATAATTGTACTTTGTTCTTTAAAGATTGATTTTTATATTTCAATACGCAAAAGATTTTAAAAATTATGTTCAGTTAGCCAGGCATTTTTTATTGTTCTCTGATTCTCTTTAACATCTATTTATCTTGATTGTTGAATTGTGAATTATATTGCATCTTGGAGCCATATTTACCTTGATTAAGGATGTTCATCACTCATTAGTATATCAATAGGTTTTGCCAATCATAAATCATGATTAGTAATCATGAGTAGTAAGTGCCATATGGACACCTATTCTAGAAATGCTTCTTTTCTGTGTATTGCAATGTACTTGTAGATAGATAGTGATCTCTGAATGGTTGAATGCATTTTTCAGAACTTGTCATGCTTTCTCACCCCTTAATACTCTTGGCTTTTACCGTACTCTTTTTTCACTTGCTCCCATGTCAACTTATGATTTCTTTGTTGCTAGCACATCTTGTCCATTTACCACTTGTTTGTGAGCCCCACAAGAGAAGGAGATATGTCTTACTCACTTCTGTGTGTTAGTCATCTTCTAGCTCAGTGCCTAGTGTATTAAATATATTTAATTGTTTAAATGAGTAAGGGCTCATGGAGAAAAATGGTACAACAAGAATAAAAATATAGCCACTTTCACTTTTTCGTAGTTTATGTACTCTCATAGGTCCTCAGAGGAGGAAGACATTTCTACTTTGTTCTAACAGAACCAAAGAATTTTAGTGAGATGACATCAAGAGGTTGTCAGTTTTCTTCTTTTCCATTTTTCCATCAACAATCAGTCCTCTTCTTAATTTCCCAAAGAATCAAAGAATTATGAAGAAGTGTTTCTCTGGTCCTAATTTCATAGTGGAATAGTTTTAAAATTTATTTTTTAATGTTAAACCATTGATTGTTTAAATGTGTGTTTAAATCCAGTACACGCTTATAGAGAAAAATTTCAAAAATACAAAAGCATACGCAGTGAATGTCTTCTTTCCTGGCCCCAAATACCCAGTTCTCTTTCTCAAAAGCAATCACTGTTCTGCTTTCTTCTTTCTTCTTCAAGAAGCATATAGTATTTATGAACACAAATATATATTTACCCATAATCTTTCTCCCCATGAAAGATAGCTCAAGATAGAGAGTTTTTTCCATCTTGCTTTTCCTTTAATGATGTACTTTGAGGATAGTTTTAGATCAATAGACATGTACAGATCTTCATTTTTTACAGTTATATAGTATATTTCATTCTATGGATATATAGTAATTCAATACTTAATTGATAGGAATTTAGATTGTTCTACTTTTTTGCTATTAGAAACAGTAGTCAATATTCTTGAACATAGGCCATTTTTCTTACACGTGAGTATACTACTCAAATCACGATCTAAGAGTGGAATTGCTGAGTCAAAAGTCCCTTAAATTTTGATAGTTTTTGTCAAAATGTCCTCCATAGCTGTTGTAACAACTTATGCTCTACTAGCAAGGGAAGAGATTGCTGTTTTCGCCCACATGATGTTTTATCTTTGTCAATTTTTGTATTTCTCCAGCTCTGAATAAAATAGGATGTCTTTTTAGATATTTGAAAACATCTGCTATTTATTTATTTTTCATACATTTGGCAGTTTTTCTTTTGTGCTGATGCTATTTTTCTTACTGATCTGAAGATATATCTTCAGATCTATCTATATATGTATATATATATATGTATATATATGTGTGTGTGTATATATACATATATGTATATATATGTGTGTGTATATATATACATATATATATGTGTGTGTGTATATATACATACATATATATATGTATATATATATATGGCTATTAATCCTTTGTGTATAATTGATGCTACCAACATTAAGTTTCTGGAGGGCAGAAATTTAAGCTCAATCAGAAGAATTAGGTCAATTTGTTGTTGTTGAAAGGATAATAGAAAACTTCAGGTTTGGGGCGCCTGGGTGGCACAGCGGTTAAGCGTCTGCCTTCGGCTCAGGGCGTGATCCTGGTGTTATAGGATCGAGCCCCACATCAGGCTCCTCCGCTATGAGCCTGCTTCTTCCTCTCCCACTCCCCCTGCTTGTGTTCCCTCCCTCGCTGACTGTCTCTATCTCTGTCGAATAAATAAATAAAATCTTAAAAAAAAAGAAAACTTTAGGTTTTGCCATAGAGTTATAATCTTGTGTAATTTGTGAGGCTAAATACAAATGAAAAAATACAGGCTGAATTATCCCTATTGAAAATAAGGGAAGAGACTTTCTGCTCTCCCCCCTTTTTTTTCCTTGAGCATTGACTTTAGAAAACTTGTAATTAAATTATTTTTCTCTCTTTGAAATGTATGTAAAAATTAAAAATCTGAAAGAGCCTCTTTTTTTAATTATGTTCAGTTAGCCAACATATAGTACATCATTTGTTGTTGATGTAGTGTTCAATGATTCATTAGTTGTGTGTAACACCCAGTGCTCATCACAGCACTTGCCCTCCTTAATACCCATCACCCAGCTACCCCAGCACACCAACCCCCACCCTTCCTTGACCCTCAGTTTGTTTCTCAGAGTCCAGAGTCTCTCATGGTTTGTCTCCCTCTCTGATTTCTTTGCCTTCAGTTTTCCCTCCTTTCCCTTATGGTCCTCTGTGCTATCCCTTATGTTCCGCACATGAGTGAAACCATATGATAATTATCTTTCTTTGCTTGACATATTTCACTTAGCATAATCTCCCCCAGTTCCATCCATTTCGATGTAAATAGTAGGTATTCATCTTTTGTGATGCCTGAGTAATATTCCATTGAATATATGAACCACATCTTCTAAATGAGCCTTTTGCCAGCTTTTTGATGCAGAAATATCTTTGTCAAGGACCTAGGAAGTCTCTTTGAAGTGTAATCATCAAAGTGGGTAGTGCCCCAGTCTCCCAGTTTCTGTGGGGGTGTAGGAGCCTAGCTTTTGTGGCCTGTCTTCCAATGTGAAAAACTATCTCAGGTAGCATAGATAGGTTTATTTTTCCTTTGTTGGAAGCCAACTGGCAAACACAGATGGCTATCCCAATTACCAGGTGAATCTAGGATGAAGTATGTGTGACAAAGGGTGTTGTCAAGTCTTTCTTGAGGACTAGTTACTATTTATCTTGAGAACATGTATGTAAATGGGTTGTGGTTGCTTGGCTACATAAAGGAATGAGAATTTTTATGTCTTTCCATCTCTTAACAGATTGCCGTGATACACATATTCCCTTGCTTTAATGATTATTCAATAATAAAACTGTTCTATTCTCTTCTACCACTGTGGAGAGGTTTTCTGGCTTGGCAGGAGACGTTTATAATTCGACTTCTCCAACAAACTCAGTTCAGTTTATCATTCTAGGACTCTATCAGTTGTATAATTAGGGAGATGGAGTGCGTCTCTGTGATTCTTTATAGCCCTATAAAATCTAGGAAATAAACTGTATGGTGTATAAAGTTCATAAATAATATAGACAATTTTCTGAGTGATGTGAGTCTTCTTTTTAACTAAGAAATTAAAAACAGATTCTGTCCCCAAATCTTTTAAACCAAGACTCTTACTTTTAGGTTCCCAATAATTTCTTTATAGCATGTTTCATATCTTTGTTCCTCAGACTATATATTACAGGGTTGATGAGTGGAGTTACTAAGGAATAAAACAAAGTCACCATCTTCTGCATCCCAGCTTCATGCTTGGATGTTGGGCTCACATACATGATCATCACTGAGCCATAGAAGAGTGAAACTACAACCAGATGGGACCCACAGGTGGAGAAAGCTTTTCTTCATCCAGCTGCTGAAGGAACCCTCAACACAGCTCTCAGGACCAGAGCCTAGGACACCATGATAAAGAAAAAGGGTATACCTAAGAGCAGAGAACTTAGGGTAGAGCTAGTTAACTCTATTACAGGGGCTCTAGGACAGGTGAGGGCCAACAGGGAACCTGGATCACACAGGAAGTGGTCAATGATCCTGGATCCACAGAAGGACATTTGGGAGATGATGATGATGGGAATCAAGAACCAGAAGAAACCAAGTATCCAGCAACTGACCACAAGATTGGTGCAGAGATGTCCTGTCATAATGGTTGGATAATGTAGAGGCCGGCAGATGGCAAGGTACCAATCAAATGCCATGATAGCCAAGAAAAAAGATTCTGCAGCACCCAAGGAGAAGAAAAAATAGAACTGGAGAAAGCACCCAGATAAGGAGATGACCTTTGTGTCAGAGAGGAAGTTGGCCAACATGTTGGGGACCGTGGAGGTGACATACCAGATCTCTAGGAAGGAGAAGTTGTTGAGCAAGATGTACATGGGAGTGTGGAGTCTCTGATCCCAGCACACAGCACAGATGATAGACCCATTGCCCATGAGGATCAGGAGGTAGATAACAGGGAAGAGCAGAAAGAGGAGGATCTGCCCTTCCCTGGGGCAAGGGAAGCCCAGAAGGATGAAGCCAGTGATGGTGCTGGAGGTGTTGGGGGTGTTGGAGATTTTCATGGGTCTGGGAGCTGTGAAAAGACCATCACGTTATTGAATGTCTGTGTATATAGGGACCCAGATATGTATCAAAACCACCCAGCGGAATGCAATAAACACTTATATCTCAGTGATTACTGTTTTTGCCTAATCCTGAAATACTATTCTAGTTGAGTTGTTGGACTGAAAAACACAAGAAGTTGGTGAATATCAGTGGGTAGACAGAGATGTTTCTTTATTGTGAAATACATGCAAACATACTTACTACATAAGCTTATAACTTGATCGTTAACATAAACTTCCGAGGTAACCACTGAGGTCAAGAAAGAGACTATCACTTGCACCCTAGAACCTTCTCTCATGCTCCATCCCAATCAGTATCCTCTGCCTCTCTATCCTTCCAATTGTAACATTGTCCTTTCCTTATGGTAATCACTTCCTTGTTTTTATTTATTTTAGTAACTAAGTATGCATCCCTAAACAAAAGTATTTGGTTTTGCTTGTTTTTGTAGTTTACATAAGTGAAAGTATACTTTTGGCTGGCTTCTTTGTTCAACAGTAAGGTTTGTGAAATTCGTGTTGTTGCATTATCTGTAGTTTCCCCATTTTTACTTCTCTATGTTATTACATTCTATGAATAAACCTCCACTTAGATGAATTATTTCCACTTTGGAGCTACCAGGAATAATTCCATGAAGATATAGTTCATTTTTCCTGGTTCACACTTGCACTCGTTTCTATAGGCTGGACACAGAAGTGTGTATTTTCAACTTTATTAAACTAAACAATGTTCCATCCCTATTGCACTATTTTTCACTTCTATTGACCATATACGAGAGCTCTGATGGTCTACATTCTTTTCTAATGTTAAGGTCAATGTTTACCAGGGCCTGGGGAATGCTGTATAGACTGTTTTAATGGCTTCTCCCTTTTTTGTTTCCTTCTGGTGATGTTGGACTGGGTGGTTCTCTTCTTGTCAGAACTTTTTTCCTAGAGTAGTTGGTTATATCAAAATTGCTCTGCTCTCAAGACAGTAGTCCAGAAGTGAGGGGGGAAAAAAAAAAAGAAAAAGAAAATGGTCCCCAAAGTTGATTTATGAGAACATTGTAATGCATGATGTAATTTACAGCCACATTTGGGGAGTTTGTTGCTCATCTTACATGAACATTGAGTCTTGCGATCAGCCTTATAATTTAAATAAGGCATTTCTTTACTGTACCTACATTTCCGATGTGCCTCTCCCAGAGAGAATTATTTGAAGTGGCTCACTCAGAAGCATCTTTCTGAAGAGGAAGTTTCATATAGACCTTTTTTGTAGGCTTGAAATCAGTTTGTTTAAGCTACTTTACCAGAAATGCTTGGGAATTAGCATAATGCTTTGCACTTAGGCAGCTTTTAATAAATACCTATAAAATGAATGAATAATGCACTTTTTTTCAGTTCCCAGAAAGAGATCACACCAACAGAGCTATGGGCAAAGCTGACTCAGATTGTGTGGCCTTGGAGCAGCGACCCTTGGGCCTATTGGAGTCACTTTCTGTTTTGAGGGAGTTAACAAACTCACTTATTCTATTTGGTAAGGCCATCTACCAGCTTCACGAGTAAAACATTCAAGTTGTAGGAAATAGCTGCAGCTCACTTCTGTTACTATAGTTCCCCAGCCACCTAGGGTAGATACATTTCAGGGATAGATGAGCATTAATGTGGTTTTGTGGAAACAAGTCTTTGATGGTTTGGGCTGGGGATATGACTCTACAAAATTTTCTGTTTTGTAGAGATGTTCTATTTCTTTTTTTTATATAAAGATTTTATTTATTTATTTGACAGAGATAGCCAGCGAGAGAAGGAACACAGGCAGGGGGAGTGGGAGAGGAAGAAGCAGGCTCATAGCAGAGGCGCCTGATGTGGGGCTCGATCCCATAACGCCAGGATCACGCCCTGAGCCGAAGGCAGACGCTTAACCGCTGTGCCACCCAGGCGCCCCGAGATGTTCTATTTCTATTTCTATTCTAGTTCCATAAACTGTGGAACCTGATACTACTGCTCTAATGTTAAGGTACATGTAGCAGGAAACTTGAAAAGAAGAGAAAACTTTAATTTTTTTGCTTCCTTCTAGTCACCGTTTGGGAGTACCTCAAGGCAGAATGACCTTGGATGGTTACACATTTGCATAACGGCTTCATGTTTTTCTGAGTTAAAACAAAACAAAACAAAACAAAAAAACACACCACAAAGCACAACTTTTGTTATATAATTCCACCCTCACTCCTGGGTCTTGGTTATGGAAGCCTCTGTAAATAGGGCATACATAAGGAACGTGAAAATATCCATGTGCATTATCTGGAATGTAGTATCAGTTAATCAAACTATTTCTGAGAGTTGGCATAGTTATGCAAGGAGTCTGACAGTGGTCTTTTGGAGTATTCAAAAACAGTAAGATTTCCCTGAATAAAATGACAGAAGTGTCAGGGGAAAAGTCCTTGATGATAGTGCATTCTTGTGTTGATTTGAGAGGAAGATTTATGATCGGGGACCAGCAAGCTGAGTAATAGTTTGGAACTTCTAAACTGTGTACAAAACTTCCCTCTCTGAGCCAGATCTATTTCTGGATTTTGTATGATTTTCACGACATGGGGAACTCATGTGGCCAATATAATTTCCCAAGATCCTGCTAGTTTATGTCTTATACTACAGTGGGTCTTTGAGAGCCTCAGCTGTGGGAGGAAGAGGCTCTGGTTCTTGGACCATAGACTTACACTTTCTAGATGCCCTTGCCTCTCTGATTTTAAGAACGTGTGACTTGGGACTGTGGCTAAGTTTCAGATACCAAGTATTCATCGTTTGAAGGCAAACTTAAAGCAGACATAAAATATCTAATACACCTTTGCGTTACTTTACCCTATTCTCATTCAGGATGAGCATTTTCAGAATGTGGTCTTTCCTGAAGCAACCACATTTCCAAATGCCCTGTTCTTTGAATGGGGCAGTGAACAAACGTCGAAGCCATGACAATACATAACTGGTAATGAATGGAAAGAGGGACTCAGAATAAATTTGTTTTAACATGTGAAAGCCACATATGGACTCTAAATTCTGTAAAGTTAGAAAAGGTCCTTCTTAGGCCTAACAGTTTTAATACTGACTCTGAAATGTCATTCAGTTTTCAATAGGTCAAAATAATTTATTACTAATTGTGGTCGGGGCATTTCTTTTCTTTTCTTTCTTTCTTTCTTTCTTTCTTTCTTTCTTCTTTCTTTTTCTTCTTTCTTTCTTTCTTTTTCTTTTTCTTTTTCTTTTTCTTTTTCTTTTTCTTTTTTTTTGTTGGCACCACGCCCAGCATGGGGCTTGACCTTAAGACCCTGAGGTCAAGACCTGAGCTGAGATCAAGAGTCAGATGCTTAACTAACTGAGCCAGTTAGGCACCCTGTGGTTGGGGCATTTTTAATCAAAGTGCTTTGCAGGATGCGTCTAGAGGTTATGTTTTGCAATAATCACTTCGTCCATCACCTCAAAATATTTTCAGCACTTTGAATGGCTTAATGTTCAAGAAGTTACTTTTCCTGGTTTAGTCTAAATTGCGTCTCTTCCTTTCTTTTACCCCTCACATCCAGTTCACCAGCAAGATGTTGCTGCTTCTAAACTATGACTCGTGTCATACACTTCTCTTTGTCTTCGCTGTTGTCTCCCAAGTTCAAATGACCATTTTTTCTTCCTGGGACTTCGGCAGCAGCAACCTAAAAGAACTCCTTGCTTCTACTTTTGTTCCTCTACCCTCCATTTTCCAAGCAGCAGCATATAACTTCTTAAAAACCGAAACACCAATCATGTTAGACTTTTGAGTGAAACCATTCCCTCTCAGAGCAGTTCTGTGTCAGGGGGTCTTACAGCGCTCTTCTAGAAAACAGGAACGGCCATCACCATTTTACGCTCCAACTAATATATTTAACAGGACTGTATTGCTACTCACATTTTACCACTTAGCTCCTCTGTACAGAAGAAACTATGATGTTTACTGGCCACAAGTCTGAGCAGGAGCTGTCAAAAAAAAAAAAAAAAGGAAAGGAAAAGAAAAGAAATACTGGTGGATTCCTGCTGCATGGACTGCAGAGGGCGCTGTGAACATCAATGTGTTTATGACCCCAGGCTGAGTTAAGGGACTGAGTTAATACACAATAATCATCATTTTTGGGTTTACTTGTTAAATTTGGGAAAGGTTGAGATGGACTGAGTGAGTGAGCCAGGTCCTGGGATACATAGTTGGAGGAAGACATTTCCTGATCATGGTGTGTGGACGGGTTTGGCCCTGTCTCCATAGCTAGTCTGGAGATGGCTCATGACCACTCAATTCCCTCCGTTAGCTAGCTTGTATAGTTTCCACGAGGGTGCTGTCACATTTTTAATGTTGGGTAATCTGTAGAAAATACTGAAGAGTAAGGATCATTTTCCTGATTGGGGTGAGTGGTAGGCAGGTGCGCATAATGGAAAAAACATTGGATTTAGAGTCAAGAGCTTTTTCTTATTAGTCATAGGAAATTGATACTCCGTTTCTTTAGCGATAAAGTGGGCCTAATAATGCCCTTTCTAAAGGGCTGTTGTAAAGATTATCGAATGAGATAAATGCCTGCAGCAGTACTTGGACCACTGCCTGACCAGTAAAAGCTTGAGAAATAATTGGCTGACTGTGTACGGCTGTGGCAATTTCGAAGAGAGCTATGGACAGAAGCTAGTAGATTATGACTTTTGCTCTTCTAAACCCTTCATAACCTTTTTACCTGGGTCAGCAAAGGGAATTCCAAGCTGAAGCTTCTCAAAAGCTCTTTATTTTCTTAGATGGAGAGGAGAAAAGAAGTGGAAGTGGTTGTGATAAGGATCCTTGATTGTGTTTGTGGAAGTTGTTGAGGGGTTATAAACAGAGCCTGTCAGGAAGTCAGCCCTGTTGTTTTGATCCTTGAGGATCCATTTACTGCTTCTAAAAAGAAAACAGTGTCAAGAGACATCTCTATGCTTGTTATTTGCTTCCCTTGGGGGCCTACCTTAATTTCTCTGTGTGTGTGTCTGTTTTTCCTATACAAGTTGAAATACTTTCCTTGCTTTATATCTCATACCAGTAGAATGATATATTGACAAATCAATTGATTGTTATATTAGTCAACCCACAATTCTATCTCTAACTTCCGTAAGTATGCCCCTTTTCAATTCCTCCCTCCTTCCTCTCCCTGACATCACTCTCTACATAACCACTGTTATTTCTCTTACTGTAGATGTTTGCATTTTTCATAGCTATATATATGTGAGATATATATATATATCTTATATATATGACATATATGTTATATGTATATATTTGGGATCATACTTAATGTATTTTTTCTAGTTTCTTTCATTCAGCACAAGTGTTAGATACAACAACATGAATGAATATCAATCGATGCATTATTCCTTTTTATTTCTGAATCATATTCTTTTATATAGGTAGACATGAATTTTCTCATTTGTTCGCCTTTGATAGATGTTTGGGTTGTTTCCAGTGTTGTGTTATTATAAATAAAACTGCTAGGAACATTTGTGTATAAGACTTTGCGCGTCCCATGCTTTTCTCTCTTAGGTAAATAGCTAGGGAGAAAATGGCTTTACGATATGGTGGATACATGCTTAACTTTTTAAGAAACTGCCAGACTGTTTGCTCACGTGCTTGTGCCATGGTACATTCACACTAGCAGTGTACGAGAGCTCTGGTGCCTTTGTGTCATCACCAACACTGGGACAGTTGGCCTTCTCCGTTTTAGTGATTCTGGAATGTATACAGTGGTAGCACATTGTGATTTTAATTTGTAATTCCCTAACGACTAGTGATGTTGAATATGTTTTCATTTGCTTATTTTCCATTTGTATATGTTCTGTTCAGTGTCTGCTCAAATATTTTTCCATATTTTTATTGGGTCATTTGTTTTCTTATTGATATTTTGAGTGTTTTTAAAAATATATTCTGGATGCAAGTCCTTCAGCAGAACCAAGCTTTGCCAATATTTTCTCCTAGGCTGTGGCTTGTCTTTTCACTCTTAATAGTGTCTTTCCAAGAGCAGATATTTTTAATTTTGGTGGAGTCTAGGTTATGAATTTGTTGTTTTATGAATCATGCCTTTGTCATTGTATTTAAGAAATCTTTGCCTAAGCCAGGGTCACAAGGATTTTCCCCTGTCTTGTCTTTTAGATATTTTATAGTTTTAGATTTTATAATCATTGACCCATTTTGAGTTAATTTGTGTGTATTTTGTGAGGTGTTGATATATTGTTTATTTTTTTGATATGGGTATTCAATTATCCCAGCACCATGTATTAAAATTACTATCCTTTCTCCACTCGTTGCTTTTGTTTAAAATCGGGACTATTTCTGGATGCTGTTTCCTTCTATTGATCCGTTTGTTTAACTTAATGTCAATGCTGCGTTGTTTTGATAATTTGTAGTTTTATAATAAGTCTTAAATAGTGTTACTCCAACTTTATATTGTCTAGTGTAAGTCCTTTGCATTTCTAAATTTGAAAATTAGCATTCTAATTTCTATCAAAAAATCCCCTGGGATTTTGATTGAGATTGCATTGAATCCATAGATCATTTTGGGAAGAATTGATATCTTAACACTACTGAATTTTCTAACCCATCGAAAAGTTATATCTTTACAGGTATTTATCTCTTTAATTTCTCTCAACTATGTTTGTCGTTTGCATTCTGTAAATCTTTCATATCTTTTAACAGTTCTATCTGTATTCAGTATATTTTGATGCCATTGCAAATGGCATCATTTTTTTTAAATCTCAATTTCTGATTGTTGCTAATGCTTAGTTATAGAAATACAATTGGTTTTAATTTTTTATTTAGTTTTTTAAAGATTTATTTATTTGACAGAGACAGAGTTGCAGAGAAGCAGGCAGAGCAGTAGGCAAGGGGGAGGGAGAAGCAGGCTCCCTGCTGAGCAGAGAGCCCAATTTGGGGCTCAATCCCAGGACCCTGGGATCATGACCTGAGCAAAAGGCAGACGTTTCACTGACTGAGCCACCCAGGAGCCCCATACAATTGATTTTTATATTTGGTTCTTATACCTTGAAATCTTGAAAGACTTGCTTATTAGTTATAGTAACCTCTTTTGTTGATTCCATCGGATTTTCTACATAGATGGTCATGTCATGTCTAAGGACAGTACCCCTTCTTTCTTCAATCAGGATGCCTGTTGCTTTGCCTGATTGCACTACCATTTGCAATACAACGTTGAATAGAAGTGGTAAGAGCAGGATTCTTGTCTCGTTTCTGATTTTAGGAGAAAGCATTCACTTTCACATTTAAGTATGATGTTTAGATGTAGGTGTTTGAAAACATTCTTTACAGATCAAAGATGTTTTGAGCTTTGCACAGTGGCAGTATCATAGCCAATGAGGTTCATCTGAAGTGTGATTATTGCTAATTGAAAGCTCTTCACAGATTGAAGAGGCTTCTGTCTACCCCCATTTGCTAAGAACTTTTATCAGGCATGGGTGTTGGCTAGAATATAGTTCAGGGTGCAGGTATATGATGTGTTACCTAGATTCTTATGGGCCAACTAGGGCATTTACATCACCTAACAGGGTTAAATGGGAAAACTAATGTCAAATTTCAAACAACCCAGTTCTGAGAAACGTTTTGCCTGTACATTCCAATTGTTAGTTGATAGTTCCCTGTATTAAAGTTTCATTTTTAAAGGAAATATCACATAAACCTCAGCAATAACTAAGTCTTCAGGGCCCAATAAAATAAAAACGTATTCTTCATGTCTGGTGTTTTCATGGCAGCATACACTACTCATGCCAATGACATAGGAGTATTTTCTTAGACAGAGGCTGCATCCATAAGGTATCACCAGTGCAGGTGTTAGCAGCCTATGGCCTGTGATCTCAAGTCGGTTCAGTTTGCCAAGGTGACTCACTATCACAGACGTCTATTCATGTGTAGAGGTAACTCTTTGCTCTGGAAGGTGACTTGTTCCCATCAAACTGTGTGAGAGGAAACCATAGTTGGGGAGTAGTTGGTCCTTGTGGCTGCTGGATATCCTTCTTACTATGTTTTAATTTCTCTCTCCCTGCTTCCAGGATCCTGAGGGCACCATGCTCTCACTGCCGCTCACCTCAGTATCTGCCCTCTAGAGTCCTACAAATTCCAGTCACTATCCTATTTGGATCAAGTTATAGAAATGAAAAACCCACTCTCCTTATTTCAGCCAGCATTTTATCTTGTACATTTGAAAGGAAAACTCTAAGGAAATAAAAAGAACAAAACCAAAGAAAATGCATTTCTTCAGAACATAATTCAGGTAATCAAGATAGTTACCTGAAAGTTTGTTTGAATAATAGAGTTTACTGGATTTATGTACTGCTTCTCATGACCAACCCCCTGCCCCTCATTTCAATCATGTCAGGAGGAACTCTTCCTCACATATCCACTTCTTTTTCCATTCTCCGTCACCCTTTCCTTCAACCTCTCACTTTTCTTTGGATAGCAGGTATGACAGCCCTGTACAGGTAAATTACTTTCAGTTCACAAAGAGTCTAATAAACTTCTTAAGACAACTGTTGTGATAACAACAGTTCCCTCCATTCTTGTGAGTAGTCCTTGAAACTCAACTTCTGTATCACAGAGGAGAACTTTTGTATCCACATAAGGGGTTATTAATCTTTGATATGGGTGAACATGCAATTAGCTCTAAATTTTATTCTTAGGATATTCTGGGTCAGACTTTTGGATTGAGGAAGAACATCAGAAAGCTAATATTTGGATCAAAATTATTAGATCTTGTAAGAATTGCTCCTCTTGAATTATACTTCTACATAATGCTTTTGAATCTTATTGAGAATGTTATAAGAAGCAGCTATACTGACTTGATTATATCTATGTACCTATCTATGCATGTATGTATTTATCTATCTGTATCAGATACTTTTGGGGACCAGTGTTCACTGTATTTCTTAGTTTTCCTAATG
This sequence comes from Ursus americanus, assembly GCF_024610735.1. NCBI lineage: Eukaryota > Metazoa > Chordata > Mammalia > Carnivora > Ursidae > Ursus > Ursus americanus. Next base: position 5,895,844 of record NC_142130.1, on the reverse strand, counting down.
CAAATCCCCATGAAAGAAATTATTATTGGACTAAGAGCCATTAATTTAGCTTTCCCTGTGAACCCACTTTTCTTTTTCTTTTTACATTTAATGAAAATCATGTAAATTAGCCCCATCTACATTTAATGAAAATCATGTAAATTAACCCGTCTACCCTCACATTTTCCGTATTCATATATTGATGTTTTATTGAGAGATAGTTGACATACAGCATTACGTTAGTTTCAGCTATACAATGTAAAGATTTGATATATGTATATATTACAAAATCATCACCCCAATAAATCTAGTTAACATCTTTCTCTCCACATAGTTACAAATTTTCTTTTCTCTGTTAATCTTTTCTATACTGCTATGACTGGAATTATAGATTTATGTGTTTACCTGATTATTATTTGTCTCCCTCACTAGAATGTAAATTTCACAAAGGGAGGGACTTTATCTTCTACATTGATGTAATTCAAGGCATATTACAGAGGTAAATAAATGTTTATGGAATGAATAAATGAAATGTGTCAATCCCAGACATGAACTGAGCAATTTATTTTTGACCATAGTTGAGCCAAATAACCAGGAGTGGTCAATAAATTTCTCTGCATCTGTCTTTATCTCAGTCTCTTAGAATCATTGGCTTTGGTTTGTTTGCTTTCACCTCTTTTGGGTTGTGTACTCAACTCCGACTTCCTTCATATAAAACTAATCCAGACTGTAATGCCACTACATGACAGTCTTCTTTTAAAATGTAAACCTATTTCCAGGTATCTTAATTACTGTGCATAGGTAAGAAATGGTAAGAAGAATGTAATCTAGTCCTTATTTTTTAATGGAGGTTATCAAAGTTGATGCAGGAAAAGAAACTAATGCTACTGTCATGAATGTTTGAGTCACCTTTCGTACACACTGTAGCTTTTTCACTTTTCCCAGCTAATGTAAGATTTTATTTCTCCCCATCACAAATTTATTTAAAACTGTGGCTCTGTAAGATCAGTTTGTGAATTCGTATTGGTCTCAGTGCATCAGAACCTCCTGAGTAACATTAAAATAAGGATTTCTAGGGGTGCACTTGAAAGATTCTGATTTAGATTTGGAGAAGGGACAGGGAAACTGTCTTTCAAAAAGCTCCCTAAGTAATTATGACACAGGTTTGGGAGACAGTGCTCAGATCATTGTCAGTCTTTTGGATTTCAATTAAACAAAAATTTGGAATAATTATGATTTGATTCTCACCAATTACTTTTTATTTGAGCTACAAAGGTATGAGTACTCTTCTGAGGAGCAGAGCAGGATGTTTAAGCAAGAAAAACCAAGTAAATGAATGGATGCACTTAATAGAGGTCAGAAAGGCATGAAGCTAGGGACTGTGTTATTAATCACACACAAATGGACAAGCAGTTATTGGAGGTCAGGATAGAAGAAGAGACTAAAGTCCATATACCCAGGTCATTTAATTCAAATTACAATCTACAAAATCCTGATTTGAGGACAAGATATGATTTAATGTAGCATGCTCTTGTCCATTGTATATCTAGGCAAGAATAGATGAATTTGAGTCTGTGTTTCAAGGGGCAAATGAATAAACACCTACTTTTTAGGTGGGGATGAAAATGGGGAAAACAATTAGTTCGGATCTTTGGCCAACTCATGAGCTTTAATTTGCTTTGACTAATTTCTGTGCACATATGAATTTTTCCCAAGGCAGCTTTCATGTCTTTGTTTCGGAGACTGTAGATCAGTGGGTTTATAAGTGGGGTCACCGATAAGTAGAGCAAGGTTACAATTTTCTATATCCCACCTGGATTTCCAGAGGTTGGGCTGATGTACATCACCATGATGGATCCATAGAAAAGAGACACCACAGCCAGATGGGAACCACAGGTGGAGAAGGCCTTACGTTGGCCAACTGAAGGGACACACAACACTGCTCTGAGAACCAGGGTGTAGGACCCAAGGATGAAGAAGAAGATGATGAAGATAATAAGAGAGCTCAATATAGAGCAGGAAAGCTCAATTCCAGGGGCAGGGACGCAGGACAGGGCCAGGAGAGGACCAGGGTCACAGACAAAGTGGTCAATGGTGTTGGGGCCACAAAAGGGGAGTTGTGTGACAAAGTAGATAGGGATCGGATAGCAGAGGAAAGCTGTGATCCAGCACAGGGCCACCAACTTCATGCAGAGATGGCTGTTCATGATGATAGGATAATGGGGAGGCTGGCAGATGGCCAAGTACCGATCAAAAGCCATGAGGGGCAGTAAGAGGGTCTCAGTGGTGCCCATGGAGAAGAAGAAGTAGAACTGGAAGAAGCAAGCTGTGAAAGAGATGGTTTTGGTCTCAGATAGGAAGTTCTTTAACATATTGGGAACAGTCGTGTTGGTGTAACAGATCTCCAGGAGTGAGCAGTTGGCCAGCAGAATGTACATGGGGCTGTGAAGCCTGCGATCCAGCTTCACTGCACAGACAATGGCCCTGTTCCCCATCAGTGTCAGGATGTAGGACAGAAAGAACAGCATAAAGAGGAATATCTGAACCTCCCTGGAGCATGGAAAACTCAGGAGTATGAATTCAGTCACTGTGCTGACTCCTGACATATTCATGGCTTCCTAAGGGATGGAGAAGAAAAGTGACAATGACAAAGATGGCCTTAATCTATCATCCTCAGGATTATTTCCATTTTGGAGAACCCTAACTCCCTCAGATTCTATCATTCCATTAAATAAATAACTATACTGCTGAAGTCTATGACCTTTGGAGAGTGGTTGGTATGATCAGACTGTGAACCATTGTTTTCTCTCATTTCTCTTTCAGAATTTTCTCATGGTAAAAGATGGATGTTATGTGATAAGCAGAGTGGAGAAGGTTAATAATGGTACTCACAAAAGTAAGTAGGTATGAAAATCATGTATTTATATTTATATATTAGGAGATATAGACCCTTGATATTGGACACAGAATTTCAATTACTTAAATCTTTGGAATTAGAGACACAAATATTAGGCATCAGAAGAGGAAGAAAGGTAACAACACACTGAAATCTTTATGCATTTCACTGTTACTCTGAATCAGGGTTGAATTCTAAGTGTTGGTGTCTGATAACTGAGACAAAAAGCATCAAAGGTACCATCCATTCTTCAGTGTTCATCATGTTTTGTTAAGTCAATAAAAATTTGAACTCCCAGACACCTACATAATGGGTTTCATATCAGTTCCATCTTCTACCTGTTGAATTAAAATACTTCCATAAAACGTGGGTCTAGGTTACATTTCTACTAATAGGTAGAAAAACTGAGCAATGTATCTAGTGTATTATTTAAGGATTTTTGAGGTTTTTGCCTGAAGTGTCACCAAGTGTCCTAGAAAGGCCTCTAATCTTCTGGCTTATGGATAGATGCAGAGACTTCCAAATGTCAGATACTCCCAAGCAGAGGCCTCTGGAAACCACGAACGATGGTGGCAGCCATAAACTTTCCCACTGGACAAAGATTCCCTGTCTACTTCCTCACCCCTCTGTCACCCTCATCCTACTCCAGATGTGGAAGGTTGGCATTGTTTCGGGCAGTTGAAGGAGAATCATTGTGGAAACTTCCTTCTCTGAGTTAGACTTAGATGTGTGTGATTTCCATGGTGAGAAAAGCAAAACAAAGCCTATGAAATTGCCTACAATTCTGTTGTTAGTAGTCTGGTCTTAACTTATTAGTTTATTTAGGAGCCACTCCATTAGTGAGGGACAATCATCATTTGGGCCTAAGTGCCCCAAGCGACATGATTGAGTGGTGATGTTTTTTCATAAAATATAAGTACAGAATAGAGATCCAGATGCTTTTAATAAAAGTATTCTAGCAAATAATATTTATTGTATTAATTATAAAATGCATTACTTTCCAGAGGAGGATCTTGATGATTGGAATTAGTGACACAAGAGATCAGAGTAATTCAGAATTTTCTACACCACACTTCTCCGTAATGCTCCTCTTGGGTCTGTGACAAGATCATGTTTGGGTAAAACAAGCTGTGAGCAATTCCTCTATGTCAGGAATTCGGAGAAACCCAGAAGACAAAGAAACCCTGGGAAAGAGGTCTAAAGGGAGTATTTGGTGCTTAATGTATATGAGGTTTGCAAGGGCTTTGTAAGCCATGTGGGAGTGAACCCACCACCCAGCAGTGCTCAGTCAGGTTGTTCACCCTCCTCAAGATGCCTGCGCATCTGCTCTGTGGCAGAGCCACACTCGGCTAAAATTGGAGAGAGATGAAGTTTTATCTCACCTGCTCCTCAGGACGCTTTGTCAGTCATTTCCAGACGTCACTTCACTAACATGCTGTTTCCCCCAAAGACCTGGTTCTGACTGGATGCACCTCCTGGGTAATAAGGTCGGACTTTCCAAACTTCATCATCCTTGTCTCTCTCATTTTCTGACTGTCTTCCCTTCAGTTGTAAAGATGAACCTCCACACATTCTTCATGTAACGTGAAGTGCTATTGTTTCACAAACACATAAAAGAAGGCAGAGCTACAGGGCCCACCTAAGAGCTGTCCTATGCTTGCATGTCTTCTCAACCTACCTCCTTACAGACCTTCTGCTTTCACTGCTGCAGAAGGCAGGCACGATGGAGGGCACGACGTCCTTGGCAGAGAGCAGCCCAGAGAGGGTGCTTACGTTGCTGGAGGCACGATACTGCTTTGGAGAGAAATTGGCATATTTGTTGCACAACAGGAGACTTATCTATGTTTCTCTGGAATCTGTGTTCGATTCCTCCCTGGGGATATAGTGTCTTGTGAATTCCAGAAGTGAGAGTTCATGAGAGAAGATTATCAGTTATGTGCCAATGTTCCTTCCCTCAGGAGCCCCTTGATGGGCCTTTGGGGCTCAGGCTCCCTAGTGGTGATCAGATAGATACTCTCATGCTATTCTTAGAACAAATGTATTTTGTTGTTTGGACAGGTTACTCTTTTGATGGTGCAGTCACTATAGCAACACCAGCTGACCTGGGACATGAGCTTCTTATTTATTTTCTTCTTCCTTTACCTTCAATTTTATTCATTTTTTGAGTCTGCAACAAGTTTTAGATTCTCCTATAGGTCAGTATCAGAGTCATGGCATCAGATTTCTCATGCTCATTCCTGTTGACTCGCTCCATGGGTTGAAAGGGGTTATTCGTTCTTTATAGTAACAAGTTTTCTCCCCGGTTCACTCTGTGCTTCTAATATGACACTGATAAGTAAATTCCATTTCACAGCGAACAACTCCAGGAGTAGAGAACATGGGGAATGTGATGGAATGCCACAGTTCTAGAAGACACGTCCCCATGTAGCCCTTTAGGTTATTTCAGACTGTTTTAGCAAATGACCCTAAAGGTTGGTATGCTTGTTGAAATTTTCTTTTTCTTTCTCGTGAGTTATTGCTGAAAGAGGCTACTTGAACTTTCGGACCTTTTCATTTTTATTCCTTTTATGTTGATGTGTGCATGTGTACATGAGTATGAGTGTACTTAGATGATATATTTGATAATGTTTTTCTTCTGTTATTGGTTTGGAGCCATCTGTAATGAGACTGCACTCTTGTTAACAATTTATTATTGGCTACACAGCATCCATGAGCAAAAAGTTTCATGAGGGTTTATGACTTGAAGTTTGCTCACTTTCTCAGCATCATCTCTGTAAGGTGGAGATGTGTTTTTGTCTTTTACATGGTAACAGCACTTTTTGAGTCATGAAAATTGATATCCTAGTCAGCATAACAGCCCGTTTTTTGAGTGATTTATTCATTGAGAGCCTTTGATGTTTGAATGCACAAAGAATTTTCTTGACACTAAGGTCTGCCAAAATTATAATTTGGGAGCAGGAATTTATTCTACTTTCATTGGGTGGCTGTTGCCACCCCAGATAGTTGAACTGAAGTGTTAAACTGTAGAATTCAACTGGAGGGAGTTAAGGAGCACTTTTGATCTTTTAAAAAAATAGATCTAAAAATACACAGAGAGACAAACACATGCATACTATATATATTCCCATACATAGTAAAGTTCTCCCTTCTGATAAGAAAACATATTTGTGAAATATTCCCTTATTCTATTTTTTTTCCAGTTTCATTGAGATATAATTATTATATAATTTTTTTATTTTAATTTTTTTATTATATTATGTTAGTCACCATACAGTACATCCGTGGTTTCCGATGTAAAGCTCGATGCTTCATTAGTTGCGTATAACACCCAGTGCACCATGCAACACGTACCCTCCTCACTACCCATCACCAGTCCATCCCATTCCCCCACACCCCTCCCCTCTGAAGCCCTCAGTTTGTTTCTCAGAGTCCATAGTCTCTCATGCTTCATTCCCCCTTCTGATATCCCCCCTTTCTTTATCCCTTCCTTCCCCTACCGATCTTTCTAGTTCTTATGTTCCATAAATGAGAGAAATCATATGATAATTGTCTTTCTCTGCTTGACTTATTTCACTTAGCATTATCTCCTCCAGTGCCGACCATGTTGCAGCAAATATTGAGAACTCGTTCTTTCTGATAGCTGAGTAATATCCCATTGTATATATGGACCACAATTTCTTAATCCAGTCATCTGTTGAAGGGCATCTCGGCTCCTTCCAGGATTTAGCTATTCTGGACAATGCTGCTATGAACATTGGGGTGCATATGGCCCTTCTCTTCACTACGTCTGTATCTTTGGGGTAAATACCCAGTAGTGCAATGGCTGGGTCATAGGAACGTTCAATTTTTAACTTTTTAAGGGACCTCCACACTATTTTCCAGAGTGGCTGTACCAACTTGCATTCCCACCAACAACGTAGGAGGGATCCCCTTTCTCCACATCCTCTCCAGCAATTGTTGTTTCTTGCCTTGTCAATTTTTGCCATTCTAACTGGTGTAAGGTGGTATCTTGGTGTAGTTTTGATTTGAATTTCCCTGATGGCTAATGATTTTTGAACATTTTTTCATGTGTCTGTTAGCCATTTGTATGTCATCATTGGAAAATTGTCTGTTCATATCTTCTGCCCATTTTATGATTTATTTGTTTCTCGTGTATTGAGTTTGAGAAGTTCTTTGTAGATCTTGGATACCAGTTTTTTATCTGTAGCATCATTTGCAAATATATTCTCCCATTCCGTGGGCTGCCTCTTAGTTTTTTTGACTGTTTCCTTGGCTGTGCAGAAGCTTTTTATCTTGATGAAGTCCCACAAGTTCATTTTATCTTTTGTTTCTCTTGATTTCGGAGATGTGTTATGAAAGAGGTTGCTTTGGCCGATGTCGTAGAGGTTGCTGCCTATGTTTTCCTCTAGGATTTTGATGGATTCCTGTCTCACATCGAGATCTTTCATCCATTTGGAGTTTATCTTTGTGTATGGTGTGAGAGAGAGGTTTCATTCTTTTGCATGTAGCTGTCCAATTTTCCCAGCATCATTTATTGAAGAGACTGTCTTTTTTCTACCGGATGTTTTTTCCTGCTTTATCAAAGATTAGTTGCCCAAGGAGCCGAGGGTCCATTTCTGTGGTCTCTATTCTGTTGCATTGGTCGATGTGTCTGTTTTTGTGCCAGTACCATGCTGTCTTTGTAATCACAGCTTTGTAGTACAGCCGGAAATCCGGCATTGTGATGCCCCCAGCTTTGTTTTTCCTTTCCAAAGTTCCTTGGCGATTCGGGGCCTTTGCTGGTTCCATACAAATTTAAGGACTATTTGTTCCACTTCTTTGAAAAATGTCATTGGTTTTTGATCGGGATAGCATTGAAAGTGTAGATTGCTCTGGGTAGCATGGACATTTTAACTATGTTAATTCTTCCGATCCATGAGCATGGAATATTTTTCCATCTTTTTGTGTCTTCTTCAATGTCTTTCAAGAGTGATTTGTAGTTTCTAGAACATAGGTCCTTTACATCTCTGGTTAAGTTAATTCCAAGGTAACGTATGGTTTTTGGTGCTATTGTAAATGGGATGGATTCCCTAATTTCTCTTTCTTCAGTCTCATTATTCGTGTATAGAAATGCAACTGATTTCTGAGCATTGATTTTGTATCCCGCCACATTACTGAATTGCTCTGTGACTTCTAATAGCTTGGGCGTGGATTCTTTTGGGTTTTCCATATAGAGTATCACGTCATCTGTGAAGAGAGACATTTTGACTTCTTCTTTGGAATTTGGATACCTTTGATCCCTTTTAGTTGTCTTATTGCTGTTGCAAGTTCTTCTAGTACTATGTTGAATAATAGTGGCGAGAGTGGGCATCCTTGTCGTGTTCCTGATCTTAAGGGAAAGGCTTCCAGCTTTCCCCCATTGAGAATGATATTTGTTGTAGGCTTTTCATAGATGGTTTTTATGAGATTTTGGAATGTACCCTCTATCCTTACTCTCTGAAGGATTATAATCAGGAAAGGATGCTGTATTTTGTCAAATGCTTTTTCTGCAAGTACTGCCAAGTTTTTATTTAAATTCCAGTTAGTTAGCATACAGTATAATATTTGGGAATAGAATTTGGTGATTCATCACTTACAACATCCAGTGCTTATCACAACAGGTACCCTCCTTAATACCCATCACCCATCCAGCCCATCCTCCATCCACCTCCTTCCATCAACCCTCTGTTCTCTATAGTTAAGAGTCTGTTTTATGGTTGCATCTCTCTTTTACTTCCCTCTATGTCCATCTGTTTTGTTTCTTAAATTCCACATATGAGTGAAATCATAAGGTATTTTTCTTTCTCTGACTGGCTTATTTTGCTTAGCATAATACCCTCTAGCTCCATCCATGTTATTGCAAATGGCAAGATTTCATTCTTTCTTATGGCTGAGTAATATTCCATTGTATATATACCACATCTTTATGCATTAATCAGTTGATAGACATTTGGGCTCTTTCCATAATTTGGCTATTGTTGATAATGCTGCTATATTAAAGCTTGAGAAATACTAGCTTAGACCTCTATTAATTCCATGTCCAAAGATGAAAAATAAATAATTAACTATATTTTGAGTTGCAATTGTCAGGTAACCCATTTTTTGTCTTCTCTACCTTTACTCTTGTTCATAAAGAGCTTCAACTGATCCTAAGAAAACTTATTCCCAGTCTGTATCTAAGGTTGTCAAACCCAGCTAATGAGGAATCACAAGAATATAAAGTTCATGTCTATGCTGGTATAAGATAAGGTTGACTAATGAAAGTGATGACAGACTTTTTTACACCTCAAGAAAACTATCTGCATGGTTATTAATGTTTTTCCTCTACAGAAACATGAAGGAAAGCAGAGCAGAGGAAGTGGGAAACCAGATCACAGGGGATTAAGGGGTACATGAGAGATGAAGTGGTGGTTGACCATACACTATTTTTTCATGTCATCTAGATATGGAGGAAAAATGTGAGCACCTGAAGATGAATACATTCCACGGAGACAGTTTCTTTTCTCAACCTCTCTCTCAATCCCCCTCCTTTCCTGTCTCTCCTGTTTGGAGAAGGAGGCTTTGGAAAGATAAAAGTTTAATATTTATGATTCTGGAAAACAAAGGTAAATATTAAGTCTTTGGTGATGTATAGAAGATGGGTTCAAGGAAACAGTGGAGAGGTTGCCTACGAAAAGGATGAGAAATGCCTTATTTTCTAAGAAGGAAGGTCTAAGAATGAAAATAGTGTAGATGTGGCAGTAGGAATGCTTATGTGTTCTGATAGTGAGAGGCATAATTGGGAAAGATCAGAGTTAGTATTTGTTTTGGTTTAGGTTCCCCAAATCAGAACCTCAGATAAAACACAGGTGTACAGTTTATGTGGGGTTACCTAGGAAAGAGGACTAGAGTGCAGGGAGAGTGAAACTTAGAAGCAGGAAGAACTAATGCCAGTTTGTATGTTTCAAGGTCTCCAGTGTAGGCAATTGGGATATATGCGGCTTCATTTTGCCAGCATGTCTAAGAAGCAGGAACATTTATCCACTGGCCACTCCACCCATTAGGTTGACAGTTGTCTTTAAGGGTAACACTTTCTTTATATTCTGGTTGCATTTTCTCTCTAGCTGACTGGGTCCCAGAGGCTTTGGAGAAGGCTCCAAGACAGAAAATAAAAGGATATGTAGAAGTCTTGAAGTTATTAACAGGGCATCTGGGCATCTGAGTTGGTTAAGTGTCTGCCTTCAGCTCAGGTCATGATCCCAGGATCCTGGAATTGAGCCCCACATCAGGCTCCCTGCACAGTGGGGAGTCTGCTTTTCCCTCTGCATCTCTGTCCCACTCCCCCACCCCTGGCTTTTGCTCTGGCTTTTGTTCACTCTTTCTCTCAAATAAATAAATAAAATCTTTAAAAAAAAGAAGTATTGAGGTTAACATCACCATGAGTCCAAGCTTGCAGCTGCCTAGGCAGCTGTTGCTGAAATAGGTTGAGTAGATGTAATGCAAGGGCACCAAGAGCTTTTCTATAGTCCTCTACTTGACCTATTCAGATCCATTTGTTCACTGTATTATGTCTACACTGTTTCTGAGTTTTCAAGGTTCTGGTAGCCTACAATCTATAAAAATACAGTACAATACAATCTATAAAAATGACTTCATGCAGAATGGTTAATGAATAGCCATCATAGATTCATCCCCCTCCTCCACCACCCATTCTAGCTGTCCCTCATCTTTGTTGAACAATTCAGATAGTCTAACTTGTTTGCCTGCTGGGAGCACCTAGATCTTTATCTCATAATTCTGAGCCTTTGGTTGTTTTGCCCTTGCCAGGCTGCATATGTTGCATTTTCTTGTACAGTGATATGACTGGGCCTGAGAGCACCAAAAGAAGCCCCAGTGAATTCTCTCAATTCCCAGCATACTCGTCCCATCCCTATTTTGTAGCAGCAATCATGGATAATTACAATAGATTACACCGACCAGTATAGTGAATCCTTTATCTGTCTGTTGGTCTGCCAACAAGAGAGTTCTAAGTAGAAGCAGTCATAGCTTCGGGTTTAATGGAACCCATTCTTAGTCCCCTCATAGAATCTTCTCCTCCTCCCATCCTGGTAGCTCATGATTTATTGGCAGAACTTAAGTTTGTAGAGGCAGCAAGAACAAATTCTGCAAGTGAATCACTGGAAATTATGGGGAGTCAAACTTACTTCTAGTTTCTTGTTCTCAGACTTTTGTAATTTTAGTTGTTCAGGGTGAAGCCCTTTTTACATTGATTAAATATGTGTACTACTTTCTGGAGGACAGAGTCGCAAATGCTCGGTGTAGCCCCAAACTGATCCTCATTTACTCCAGTGGTTCTCGAATGGAGACAACTCCCCCCACTGACCAGGGGATATTTGACGCTGTCGGGAGACATTGCTGGTTGTCACACCTGTCACACTTGTAGGTGGATGGTGGGTGGGGGTCAGGGATGCTGCTAAACATCTGCACTGCAAAGGATAGCTCCCCATAACAAAGAATTATTTAGCCCATAATGTCAGTAGTACTTCGGTTGAGAACCCTGGTGATCCTTTAATGTTGCATTCATGTATTCAGTCAAGTCGACTCCTTCAGTGTGATGCAGTGTATGGTAGGACCAGTGAATCATGCGATCATGTGCCTGTTTTTTTTACTTTGTGGGGTGGTAATGTTATGCAGGGACCCATATTAGTAAATCAGTTATTCCATAAGCATAAGGATAGTGGTACAGGCAGAGGCTCTTCAGGAAAGGAAGTCAAACACACATCCAAGAAAAAAAAATCACAGAAAGGACAAATAATGAAAGTAATTTGAATGCAGTCAATGCTGCTTAGTTTTCTTAAAGGATCGTGCCACACTGAGGGTTTAGCATTTGTCTCTGATTGAGGATGCATCCTCAGTAGCTCAGTGGCTTTACCAACCTTGGTAGGAGAGGGTCCATGTTTTGTGGCTTATGTATAGCCTCCATCCCTACCACTCACTTCATGTGCACTTTGTATAGGCACTAAGGTGAAAGGGGTCGGAGCTGCTTGATATTTCCTGGATGACTTGTTCTTTGTACCTGGAAGGACTCCACTGTGGAGGATCCTCTCTGACGGACTTTGATTTGAGACACAAAGATTTGCACACTTTGTGCTCACACTCGTAGGTCTATTCGTATACTGCCTCTTCAAACTTTGACTCTGAAGTTCCTATCTGGTTCCTTCTGGGTCCTTGACCAAGCAGTAAAACTTTTGCAGCAGTCATTAGGCATGTATATTCTCATCTTGTGTAGCAGGCCATTTCTCCCACCATATAAAAGTAGACCACTAAGTGTATTTCTCCCAGCACTTTGCTTTATGAGAATTTCCTCCACCCTTATACTCTATGGCCACCTGTGAGAGGGGCTACGGTACAGCGGTAGTACATTTTCCCCTTGAAGTAGCATATATTCAGACAATCCATTTGTGAACCAAGCCTGAGGTTCTTTTCCTTCTTTGTCAGCTGGTTTATGAAAGCTCACTTCCACCATGAAATTATAGGTATGAACTAAGGAAGAGATGTTGGTGAAGTAAAAGTAGGTCTATGTCTTAAGGGAATGCTTCTTAGTATACCAAATAATTTGCAGTTCTATCTAGTGGCAGAAAACTTAATATGAGGTAAAATAACATGGGTGAGAAAAATTTGGCTAATAATTAACTTGAAGACAATTAAAAATATAGGCACTGTACATCTTCATAAAAATCAATACAACATTTTATTAAGAATCACTAATTCGTAAAATTTTTTCCTATATAATTAAGAAAGATGAATGGAACTGGCATGAACATTCTTTTTTTTTAATTTTGTTTATTTTCTTGAGAGAAAGGGTGAGAGAGAGAGCATGTGAGAGAGAGAGAGAGTGAGCACACAAGCAGGAGGGAAGGGCAGAAGGAGAAGCTGACTGAGCAGGGAACCTGATGCAGGACTTGATCCCAGGACCCTGGGATCATTACCCAAGCTGAAGGCAAGCACTTAACTGACTGAGTCACCCGGGCACCCCTGGCATGAGCATTCTTTAAGCTCCACAGATGAATATCAACTAAAATTAGTAGCACTTCAAACCTACCATTGGATATTCTTTATGGATTTGTCAAAGATTAGTTGAGCATAAAGTTGCAGGTCCATTTCTGGGGTCTCTAATCTGTTCCCCTGAACTATGTGTCTGCTTTTGTGCCAGTACCATGTTGTCTTGATAATCACAGCTCTGTAATATAGCTTGAGGTCAGGCATTGTGATATCCCCAGCTTTGGTTTTCTTTCTTAACAATCCCCTGGTGATTCGGGGTCTTTTCTGGTTCCATACAAATTTTAGGATTGTTTGTTTCAGCTCTGTGAAAAATGTCGATGTTATTTTGATAGGGATTGCATTGACAGTGTAGATTGCTCTGGGCAGCATAGACATTTTCACAATGTTTGTTCTTCTAATCCATGAGCATGGAATGTTTTTCTATCTCTTTGTGTCTTCCTCAATTTCTTTCATAAGTGTTCTGAAATTTCTAGAGCACAGATCCTTTACCTCTTTGGTTAGGTTTATTCCTAGGTATCTTATGGTTTTGGGTGCTATTCTAAATGGAATCGATTCCTTAATTTCTCTTCAGTCACACTGTTAGTGTATACAAATGCAACAGATCTCTGTGCATTGATTTTATATCCTGCCACGTTGCTGAATTGCTGTATGAGATCAAGTAATTTGGGGGTGAAGTTAAACCTACCATTGAAGTTGGTTTGAACAAAGTTCTAAATGGCTTGTATTTTCTTCCAATATAAAGTATTTTTCAGACAGTTGTTCAGCCATTTAATTTGTTTCTTATGTGAAGTAGGATAAAGATAGCCACTTCTTTTCCAGAATTCAGAAATCCTGCCTTTCAAGCTTAACAAATATTCGCAGTCCAAGTTCTTAATGAATTAAAATCCAGTTGCTGTTTCACATCACTTTGTGGAGCAGATGACTTCTTGAAGGCTACAAACTAAAATTCTGTAAATTACATTTTATATTATGATTTCTTTTAATTGTGTTTTGGAGAGTCATGTTTAAAAAAAAGTGGCAACAGAAAAAATAAAAGTCATAATTAAAACAACGATGTTAATTAAATATTTTATGGTGGTAGTTTTTATTTTTAATTTTTAAAAAAAATTTAAAAAGATTTTATTTGTTTATTTATTTGACACAGAGAGACAGCCAGTGAGAGAGGGAACACAAGCAGGGGGAATGGGAGAGGAAGAAGCAGGCTCCCAGTGGAGGAGCCTGTTGTGGGGCTAGATCCCAGGACTCTGGGATCACACCCTGAGCCGAAGGCAGACTCTTAATGACTGAGCCACCCAGGCACCCCTGGCAGTAGTTTTTAAATTTTTATTTATTCATTTTTTAAATTCCACTATTATGATGAGGACTGAGTAATGTTTAGAATTGTTCAATCACTAAATTGTACACCTGAAACTAATATAACACTGTACGTTAACTATATTAGATTTAAAATTTTTAAAATTAACAAATAAATTTGAATAAAGGTACAGAACAGACAAAACAGAAGGTTGTATTAAGTTTAAAAGTGAACATAGAGGTATTTACATAAATTCAAGAGGCTAAATGTAGGAAAATATTGATGGATCAATAAAGTATTGGTTTATTTTTGTATTATGCCATAAAAACTCACTGAGACAGGTCACTAGTTAAATATATTGAAAAAAAAGTTCCCATATAATTAACATACAGTGTTATATTAGTTTCCATGTGCAATACAGTGATTCAACAATTCTAAACATTACTCAGTGCTTATCATGATAAGTGTATTCTTAATCCCCTTCACTTATTTTACCCATCCCCTCATCTATCTGTCCTTGAACAACCACCGGTTCTCTATATTTAAGAATCTGGGTCTTTCTGTTTGTTTGCTTATTTGTTTTGTTTCTTAAATTCCACCTGTAAGTGAAATAATATGGTATTTTTTTTATTCTGACTGACTTATTTTACTTAACATTGTACTCTTTAGACCCACCGATGTCATTGCGAACAGCAGGATTTCATTCTTTTTTACGGCTGAGTAATATTCCATTGTGTATAATATGTATACCATATCTTCTTTATCCACTCATCTATGGATGGACAGTTGGATCACTTCTATATCTCAGCATTTGTAAATAATGCTACAATGAACCTAGGGGTGCATATATCTTTTCTAATTAGCATTTTCATTTTCTTTGGGTAAATACCCAGTGGTGGAATTACTGGATCATATGTAATTCTTTAATTTTTTGAGGAACCTCCATACTGTTTTCTGTGGTGCCTGCACCGGTTTGCATTCCCACCAACAGGGCACGAGGGTTCCTTTTCCGCCATATCCTTGTCAACACTTGCTTCTTGTGTTTTTGATTTTAGCCATTCTGACAAGTATGAAGTTTATAGAAATAGTTTTAAGGATACTTATATTAAAATAATTCACATAGTGCTAACATTAAAACTCACATGGTACCAGAAGCTGTTGTTTAACTGGATTTACCCCAAAGTGAGTTATGCTCTGAGAAATGTCTTAGACTTTATGTTTAGCTCTTATCTTTACTATATTCGAGGTAGCTAATACACTTTAAATTCCTAATCCTTGTGTTTTACACTCTGAAAATTCACTAATACCCAGCTAGGGCTCTTAGTCTATGTCTTTAAAGACACATGCTGCATTCTGACAAGGTAGACTTCCTTCAAATTTGAATCTTCTTTATTGGTCAATATGTCTCATAGAGAATTATTGGATTATAGCATTAATCCCCAAAGCAATCTGTGATGTCTGTTACAAGTGTAACAGTTGCTTCAACTCAGTAATGCACAATAGACTCTGTCTTCTTTTTAGAAATTGAATTACATATACAAGGACTAATGGGCTTAGATACTAAAATTTCACTTACTTGATATTTAACTCAAAACAAAATTGAATCCACTTGCTAAAACATATTCCTGAATAAGACTACTGCATCTTGTGGTGAGTGGTGTTTAAGATGATAGTAGTAGTTTCTTAATAAAACTTAATTTATGGACAAATATATCACCCATGTTTTATTAAGGTAATTTGCACTTGAGAGATGGAATTCAACTCTCATTTACATTTTATGAACACCGTGTTCAGTCCCAAAGATTTTCCTCAGAGCAGTCTTCATCTCCTTGTTCCTGAGGCTATATATATTAGAGGATGGCAGAGGGGTGTTATCACAGAATAAAATAAGGTAATGAATTTTTGAATTTTCGCTGGGTGTCCTGATCCAGGACTAACATACATCACCATAATGGAGCCATAAAGCAGGACGACAACAGCCAAATGAGAAGCACAAGTGGAGAGAGCCTTGTGTTGGCCAGCCCGTGAGGGCATCTGCAGCACAGTCAGAATCACCAGAGCATAGGAGCAAAGAATAAAGAGGAAGGTGCCAATCATGAAAATAACATTGAAAGTAGAGTAAAGGAGCTGAGTGATGGTGTCTTCAGAACAAGACAGCGTCATCAGAGGGACAGGATCACACAAAAAATGGTTGATGGTATTTGGGCCGCAGAAGGGCAACTGTGAAATAAGAACAACTGGGGTTAGGAAGAGGATGAGCCCACCCGACCATCCGAAGATGACAAGGCCGGTGTACAGCTGTTTAGTCATGATGCGTGGGTAATGTAGAGGACGACAGATGGCAAGGTACCTGTCAAAGGCCATGATGCAAAGGAAGAAGCCCTCATCACACCCAAAAGAGAAGAAGAAGTAGAACTGTGTGAAACAGCTCACAAAGGAGATCGACTTGCTTGTGGACAGGAAATTGGCCAACATATTAGGGACGGTCGTGGTGACATAACATATTTCCAGGAGAGAGAAATTGCCCAAGAATATGTACATGGGGGTGTGAAGACACTGGTCCCACAGCACAGCATAGACAATGGCCGTATTCCCCATCAGAGTCAGGATGTAGACTACTGAGAAGAGCCCAAAGTAGAGGAGCCGCATTTCTGGGCTTGAGGGAAAGCCCATGAGGATGAAGTGGCTAATGGAGTTGGTGGTTTCTGTGCTGGACACATTCTTTGGTTTGGAAGACATGGAGATGACTTGGTTATTGTACTTTAATGGAGTATGCTAGTTCTTCCTGAAAACACCAAATTTCTTTACCTTTTATTTCATAAAGTAGTAAACAGATTTTTGCTTAAGCAACAAAACTGACTTTCATGACTCAGCCCCTGAACAAAAATTATTTTTCACAGTCACAATAAAGGAAAGAAGGAAAACATGAATTGGAGACAACTTTTTCCTTTCTAAGAATGCTAGGCTAGATACTAGGAATGCCAGCTTTTGTGATTCTGGATAATTATCTCTATTAGTCTACTCTTTCACCTGTTTACCTACACTATCAATAGTACATTTCTGTGCATGTGGAGTTCTTTCAACAGTCTGAGTACTTGATTCTTTATGATTTATAACTGATTAAATAAGAAAAAATATTAAACCAGGACACTTTAAGAATCTGTCTAAATGTAGTATCGTGTCAGGACATAAACTAATATTCATTTTCACTTTCAGTTCCTCCAAGTTGCTCATGGTTTTAAAATGACAAAAAATACTTCTGTCATTCCAGGACTTTTTTTTTCTCTCTCTTTTTTTTTTTTTTTTTTGCTACTTTATGTATTTATACCAATGTTTAGTGTAAAAAATGTTTCCTTTCCCTTTTAGGCAACTGAATGCACTATACACTGTGAGAAAGAGTCCTATACCTTGGCCTCTAATTTGCTCTGGCTAAATATTTTGATGCATTTCTATGTGCATATGTGAACTAGATATGACCATTATGGCAGTTGACCTGAGGGAAAGCAGCTGGTCTGAGTGACTGTGACCAAGTTCATTGTGTGCTCATTCATATTCAAGTTGGCTGCAAGAAAAATGGAAAAATAGTTTTATGTTTCTGTGAGGATTTTCATAGTTTTTTTTTCCCCCACATACTTTTCCCACATGTTCCTTTTTCTCTCTTTTAGGCGGACCTTTGGTATCTTTTTACATCTCACTAAGCCCCATCTAGGCCTTTCCTCTCTGGGCATATCTGAAACAAGCAGCGTCTCGCTTCTCTTTTTCTTGGGCTACTTCCATCTGAAGTAGTTGTTATTAAATCAAAACTCAGTTCTCCTGTTTCTTTGGTACCTTACTCTGACCTTTTACATTAAGCAAAGTAATTCATTCAAAAATACTTATTAAAATTCTTATTAAAGATACTTATTAAAATTCTCTTATTAAAGATACTTATTAAAATTCTTATTAAAAATACTTATTAAAATTCTCTACTGTGTTAAGTGGTCTTTTAAGTGCTAGAGAAACAGATGTGGATATGACAGATCTTGCATTAATAGAGCACTTATTTTTTCCCCACTCTTGGAAATCTTTTTGAATTTTATAAGGAATATTTAATAAATCGAAGAAGCTTTTTCAAGGTGGAAATCCAAGACTCTCAGTGAAGGAAATCCTGGACCTATTTGTGTAAAGGTCAGACCATATAGATGGCTGACTCTTTTATTTGACCATTATAATGGCATCTAGATGGGAAGGACTACTATTTATAGATTCTCATTGCCCTGAGATTGTATATACAGTTGCAGTAAGTCAGGTGAGCCAAATCCTTGACTCTGTGAGTTTTCTAAAAACAGTTTATATTAATGTTTTTAAAGAAAGAATAAACTCGTTCACACAGGGCTCTTGAGAAATCATGTCCTCTAATAACCTTATTGAAAGTTTAAAAAAATTTATTGAACTATACTTGTTATATGTCAGGTGTACAACATAGTGATTTGACAATTTTATATGTATTGCAATGCTCGCCATGATAAGTGTAGTTTTCATGTTACTGAACATGTTTTTACAACATTATTGACTATATCTCCTATGTTATACTTTTCTATATTCCAATGGATTGTCCTGTCCTTTAGACATTCCTGTGGTCCTATTTACTCAGGACACTAGTGTGAGCCGTATCAGTTAAATTATTTTATTTACAGAACAGTCATTAACAAAGGATTTGTTTCAAATCATTATTGATACTTACCCTTCTTGTTTTAAAATATTTCCTAGGGATAATAATTGTCCAATGCCAGAGTTTAGGGTACATCCTGTATGTACAACAAAAATAACAATAAAAACACAATATGCTGAAATCTTGTGTTACTTCAAAAAGAGCCCACATTAAACCAGTGCTCATTAATATAACGAAACTGAAAAGTAACATTTGGGCTTGGGAAAGAAGATATCTCTGGAAAGAGAGATTTGCTGTATTTACTCACCAAGCAACAAAAATCATCAAAATAAATCCTTCTCCA
This sequence comes from Ursus americanus, assembly GCF_024610735.1. Lineage (NCBI taxonomy): Eukaryota > Metazoa > Chordata > Mammalia > Carnivora > Ursidae > Ursus > Ursus americanus. The sequence continues at coordinate 5,876,622 of NC_142130.1, read as the reverse complement.
GCGATTTGTCAGTTAATATACATCTTCACTTGAAATCCTAAGCTTCTTTGTATAGGTCTTTTATTTATCTTTCAGAGTGAAATACAAACTGAGTAAGAAATATTCTCCAGAACTCAGAGAAACAAGGAAATTGATATTTTTAGGCTTTATTTTTTTGTCAGCATTTCATTCTAATGAAATATTTTCATTGTTTCAAAGATAAGACACTTCCTGTAAAATAATTTTTGCAAAAAATTCGAGCACGTGTGGCCCACATGTTATACAGTTTCCACTTACTCTTTGGAGGAATGCTGAGAAGAGGTTTAGAGCCCAGACATAAAATATTACTCCATAGAGCAACAGGTACATGAAGGACTCCCGAGAAATTGGATGATCCAGTTTGTAATCTCTCAGGGATTTCAAAGGGCGAACCTTACAAGGTATTTCATCTCTAGCTTCAAAGTGCAAGTTTATGATTGAAATGAAAGCCCAGATGAAGGGGTTAGCGATGTCTATTTCTTTGCATCATGAACTTTCAGGATTTGGGATTTATCCTCTTGATGATTTGATAGTATTTGTTCAAAAGAGGAGATAATTTTTGAATTTTCACTTACTTATAATCAAGCACCAAGTCTTAGTATTCCACAAGAAATAATGAAGATATAGAAGTTGATTCTATCTTTTCTTCCTTCTCTGGTATCCATGTATTGTTGAAGGTTTTGGGGGACTAATTAAGTCGTAATAAGGATGGTCATAATAGCTACAATAGGAAGCTCTATCGTTGGATTCCCTTTATCTACTTTGAAGAAGAAACCATTCTTTGATCATCAAATATCTGTACTTGAGGTAGTTTGTTAGAGATTTCTTGGGTCTATTTTATGTACAGCAGAAAGAATTGGCAGCTTAAAATCATAGAAACAAAGGGTAGAATGGTGATTGTCAGGGACTGGGGGTGAAGGAAATGGGGAGATGTTTGTCAAAGGGTACAAACTTCCAGCTATAAGATGAATAAGTTCTAATGTACGGTATAGTGATTATAGTTAACAACTATGTATTATATACTTGAAAGGCACTAAGAAAGTAGATTTTAAATGTTCTCACCACCACCACCACCAAAAAAAAAAAAAAGTAATTATATAAGGCAATGGAAGTGTTAACCTTATTGTGGTAATCATTTCACAATATACAAATGTATTAAATCATCATGTTATAATGTTATATATAGATTTACACAATGTTATATGTCAATAATATCTCAGTAAGGCTGGGAAGAATTGGCATCTCAAGAAATTTAATTGGCATACTGTTATTTCACAAATATCTATTGAATACTTACCATGTACCAGTCAATATTTAATGTCCCAGGGATATTGTATGAAACAACCTTACAACTCCTGTCTTCACAGTACATATATTCTTTTGGAGGGAGAAAAAAAATAAATAACATAAATAAGATAATTGTATTATTAGAAAATATGAATAAAAAATAGAGTAAGGAGTGAGGAGAGAATGTTAGAATGGCAGGATTTCATGACTTTAACTGGGGTGGTAAGGCAATTCTCATAGAGAAGATAACATTTAAACAATGTCTTGAAGTGAGAGAACAAACTGTATGGTTATCTGGGGGTATTGCATTTCAGGCAAAAAGAATAGTCAGTCATAGGAACCAAAGGCAGAAGAAAGGGTAATATGTTGGAGAAAGAGCAAAGAGGCCAGCGTGGCAGTGGGAAAAGTAATAGGACAAGGCGGTAGAGAGATAACAGGGTGAAGACGGAAGCTCTAGGGACTTACAGGCTATTGTAGACATCAGCTTTCACTGTTTAGAAAGGATCAGTGAGGGAATTTAAGCAGAGAATAAAGTTATCTGGCTTGAAGTTGTTTTTTTCTTTTTAATTTTAAAACATGGTCCCTAAAAATATGCATACTGTAATTATACAGCTCACTGAATTACTAAAAGAACATACTTCCACTTCACCACCACCTGAGTAAATATCATTACCTTGACTCTCAGAAGCGTCATTGTCACCTTCCCTGGTAGTACTTCTTTCTCCAGAGTTACCTCTGTCTCTACTTTAAGTAACATCAATTTACCTGTAATGGGGATTTGGGACGTTCTTTCTTGATGATTTGACAGTATTTGTTCAAAAGAGGAGATAGTTTTCAAAATTTCACTAATAATCAAACACCAAGTTTTCAATTTGCCTGATTTTGAAATGTACATAAATAAATCATACAGCATCTGTTTTGTGTCTGGAAACTCTTACTCATAATTAAATTTCTGAGATTTATCGGTGATCTTTCATATAAATGTAGTACATTTATTTTTGTTACTACATATTATTCCTTTGTATGAATGTACCACATCTCCACCTTACTGTTTTGGGGACATTTGGGTTGTTTCCAGTTTGGGGGAACTATGAGTAATGCTGCAATGAAGTACTCTACATATCTCTTGGCGAATGCTTACAAGAATTTATGTTGTGTATGTATAAGATTGCTGGATTCCAGGGAATGCATAAATTCAACTATAACAGATAATGTCAAAGAGTATTCCAAAATGGTTAATCAAATGGATAGTCTCATGAGTAGTCTATGATAATCCTCACTATTCTGTGTTTTTGTTTTAGTTTTTGTGTTTTTTTTTATTATATTATGTTAGTCATACATACAGTACATCCCTGGTTTCTGATGTAAAGTTCTATGATTCATTAGTTGTGTATAACACCCAGTGCACCATGCAATACATGCCCTCCTTACTACCCATCACCAATCTATCCCATTCCCCCACCTCCCTCCCCTCTGAAGCCTTCAGTTTGTTTCTCAGAGTCCATAGTCTCTCATGCTTCATGTTTTTTGTTTTGTTTTGTATTTGTCCTTGGTTATGTCAGTTTTTTGGGAAAAAAAAAACATTTAGGAAAACACATCCTGTGTTATTTCCTTTTTAAAATAATGACTTTTCAAGAGGCTTGCTCATTTTTAAATTATTGGGAATTTTAAAGGTTTTAAAAATATATTCTGGGGGAACCTGAGTGGCTCAGTCAGTTAGGTGTTGGACTTTGATTTTGGCTCAGGTCATGATCTCAGGGTTGTGAGATCTAGCCCTGCATCGGGGCTTTATGCTTAGTGGGGAGTCTGCAAGAAAGTTTGTCTCTCCCTCTTCCTCTGCCCCGCCCCCCGCCCCCCCAGTGTGTGCTCTGTCTCTCTCTCTCTTAAAATAATATATATATATATATAATATTATGTATAATGTGTATTTTATATATATATTGAAAACAAGCCTTCAATCAGTTATATATATTCCAAATACTTTCTCCTGTTTAATAAGCTTCTTTTTTCAGTCTCATAATTGCTTTTTAATGAGAAGTTTTTTCTTCTAAATTTGAATTTCAGCGTAGTTAACATATAGTGTTACATTCGTTTCAGGTGTACAATATAGTGATTCAGCAATTCCATGTATCACCTATTTCACCCATCCCCCATTTATCTCCCCTCTGATAACCATCTGTTTTTCTCTACAGTTAAGAGTTTGTGTTTTGGTTTGTGTCTCTTTTCTTCCCCTCACCCTTTGCTTGTTTTGTTTCTTAAATTCCACATATGAGTGAAATTATATGGTATTTGTCTTTCTCTGGCTTATTAATGAACAGAAGTTCTTCATTTTAATGTGTCTAATTTATCAATCAAGTTTCTTTATGGCTAATTCTTTTTGCTTATTTCAAAGTTATGAAAATATTCCATTTTTTAGAAGTGTTGGTGCCTTACTTTCATTTTAAAAACTGCAATTATCCTGGTCATAATTTCTGTGTATGGTGTGACATATAGGTAAAATTTCATTTTTCCACATGAAAATCCACTTGACTTAGACATTTTTAAATTAAACCTATATTCTACACCTGCTGTGTAGTCCTATTTTTATCATAAATTAAGTGTCCATGTATGCATGGGTTGGTTTCCGGATTCTCAATGAATTTTGTCTGTCTCCTTGTACCTATTGTACCAGTACACGTTCTCTTAATTATTGTAGCTTTATAATAAGTTTTGATATCAAGTGAGATAAGTCCTCCCAATTTATTTCTCCTCAAACTCTTCTTGATAGTCTTTGCCCAATGACTTTCCACATAAATTTAGAATCCTCTCATAAATTTGCACAGAAATTATTGCTGGAATTCTGATTGGGATTGCTTCTAATGGGGACATTGATTGTCATCTACAGAATAATTATTCTTATAATCCATGGACTTGGCATATCTTCCTATTAATTTATATCTTCTTGAATTTCTTCCAACAAGTTTTCTGTACAGAAGGCTTCTCAAATATATTTGTTTTCCTTTTTTCCCACTGAGCTCCTCTCTTCATTGTTTGCCATTGTTATAATACAGAGAGATGGGCTGGGGGGCAAATCGTAACATGGAAATTTGTAGCCAATTGTAAGGATATTTGTGAAGTTTGCGGCTTGTTGACCTCATTCCAACTTGGCAGTTTGAGGTCAGTTTCTTACCTCCTCCCCCTCTTTTCCAGTTGGGGATCCCTTTACCAAATGAAGCAGTAAAGTCAGAGCACTTGGCAGGTCCAAGTTGCTTCCAAGGCTGTCTTGCTATCCTAAATCCCCAGAGTTTCTGGGTCCTTTGGTCCCCCTCTTCTGGTTCCTCTTTATTTGCCTGGAGTCTTCTCACTCTGTTTGTCCTCCCGTTTTGTTGAGAAATAATTGACATACATCACTGTATAAGTTTAAGGTGTGCAGCATGATGGTTTGATTTACATGTGTTGTGAAATAATTACCACTATAAGTTAACTTAACCTCCATCCTCTCGCATAGATACAATGAAAAGAAAAGAGAAAATTTCTCCTAAATGACAACTCTTAGAATCTATTCTCTTAGCAACTTTAAATCTCTAAGGTCTGTGAGTAGTTTGCACTTCATTATTTCTCCAAACCAGGGCTCACTATTTAGCACATAGGAGACACTCAGTAAATGTTTGGGAGATGAGTATATTAAAAAATGAGTGCAGGAATATTTCAAAGGAGAAGAAGAAAATGGTGGGAAAGAGAAAATACATCATTCAGATATCATATGGTATCTGAATAATAGACACTGACAATTAGGTTTCAGCACCTTTGAATGTGTTTGGGATGGGAAAATAGTGTACATTTTGTCAGTAGTAAGTTCATGGCTTCAGGAGTTTCTATAAGAATAATGTGAACATTATCTCCTCCAGTGCCGTCCATGTTGCAGCAAATGTTGAGACATCGTTCTTTTTGATAGCTGAGTAAAATTCCATTGTATATATGGACCACATCTTCTTAATCCAGTCATCTGTTGAAGGACATCTCAGCTCCTTCCACGATTTAGCTATTGTGGACAATGCTGCTATGAACATTGGGGTGCATATGGCCCTTCTCTTCACTACATCTGTATCTTTGGGGTAAATACCCAGTAGTGCAATTGCTGGATCATAGGGTAACTCAATTTTTAACTTTTTAAGGGACCTCCACACTGTTTTCCAGAGTGGCTGTACCAATGTGCATTAGAGATTATGCTAAGTGAAATAAGTCAAGCAGAGAAAGACAATTATCATAAGGTTTCTCTCATCTATGGAACATAAGAACTAGGAAGATTGGTAGGAGAAGAAAGGGATAAAGAAAGGGGGGGTAATCAGAAAGCGGAATGAAGCATGAGAGACTATGGACTCTGAGAAACAAACTGAGGGCTTCAGGGGGAGGGGGTGGGGGAATGGGATAGACTGGTGATGGGTAGTAAGGAGGGCACGTATTGCATGGTGCACTGGGTGTTATACGCAACTAATGAATCATGGAACTTTACATCAAAAACCAGGGATGTACTGTATGGTGACTAACATAATATAATAAATAATATTATAATAAAAAAAAGAAGATAACCAAAATTATTCACCCATTCATAAAAAGAAAGAAAGAAAAAAAAAGAATAATGTGAAAAGAATTTGGTTTCCAGGGTGGGATGTGGTTTCAATATTGATAATACCATTCTCTGGGGCCTAAGATCTTAAAGACGATCTAAGGCACATTTTGTTGGGGGATGAAATTCAAGAGGAAATTCAGAAAAAAATTCCTGGATATATTGATAGGGAGGCCTGGAAGGATATGGGGAAAACTAAAGACACAACTATTTTTTTAATTATTATTATTTTTAAAGATTTTATTTATTTATTTGACATAGAGTGAGAACGAGTGAGTGAGAGAGAGTATGAGCAGGGGCTGGGGGAGGTAGGGTGGGGGGGCCTGAGGGAGAGGGAGAAGCAGGCTCTCCACTGAGCAGGGAGCCCAATGCAGGGCCAATCCCAGGACTCTGAGATCATGACTGAGCATAAGGCAGATGTTTAACTGACTGAGCCACCCAGGTGCCCCAAAAGACACAACTATCAAAGAAATTAAACTTGTCAAAATACATAGATCAGGTCATTTTCCCACACACAGGGCTGATAATTAGAACTCTGGGAAGGAAATCATTTTAGGGAGACAACCTTGAAGACCTGAGACTCACCTGCCTAAATCTCTCCTAAAATATCTTTTAGTGTGCTCTCATCCTAGAAATAAAAGTATTTTTCTTATCATTTTAAGTTATATACCACTGTAGGACATTTGCTTTTTGACTTGTTACTAGACATACACACTGTGCTAGGAAATTATATACAATTAAAATGACTATTTTAGAAAATCTAAGAAAAATTGGCAAATATGAAATAATATAGAAAAAATTAAAAATACTATTAATGACACTACTAGTCCTTTAATGGGTCATATAAAAATAATACTTTGTTGCATTTCCCCACTTTTCCCATTCCTAAGTTATTTCTAATCATTTTATAGCAATTTTTTGCATGTCTTCATAAAATTTTAATCTTTTTTTTATTTTATTGAAGTATAGTTGATACACAAGGTTACATTAGTTTCAGGTGTACAACATAGTGATTCAACTTCTCTGCTCACCACAGTGTAGCTACCATCAGTTACCATACAGTGTTATTGCATTTCTATTGGCTATATTCCCTATGCTGTAAGTTGTATCCCTGTGACTTATTCACTCCATAATTAGAAATCTGTATCTCTCACTTGCCTTTACCCATTTTGCATGCCCCCTTACTGCTTTTTCATTTGGCAAGTGGAACTGTGGGATCTTTGGTATTTCTATTTTTAATTTTTTGAGGAACTTTCATAGTTTTCCATAGCAGTTATACCAATTACATTCCCACCAACAGTGTTCAAGGGTTCTTTTTCCCCTTCATCTTTGCCAACACTTGTTATTTCTTGTCTGTTTGATGCTAGCCATTCTGCCAGATGTAGGGTGATATAACTCCTTGTAGTTTTGATCTGCGTTTCCCTGATGATGAGTGATGTTGAGCATCTTTTCATGTGTCTTTTGGCCATCTGTATGTCTTCTTTGAAAAATATCTATTCAGGTCCTCTGCTCATTTTTAAATCAGATTGGATGTGTGTGTGTGTGTGTGTGTGTGTGTGTGTGTGTGTGTGTGTGTGTGTGTGCTGAGTTCTATAAGTTCTTTATATATTTTGGATACTAACCCCTTATTGGATATATCATTCACAAATATTTTCTCCCATTCACTAGGATGCCTTTTAGCTTTGCTGATGGTTTCCTTTGCTGTGCATAAGTTTTTTTATTTTGGTATAGACCCAATAGTTTATTTTTGCTTTCATTTCCCTTGCCTGTGGAGCTCTATCTAGAAAAAAATGTCGCTAGGTCTGATGTGAAACAAATTACTATCTATGTTTTCTTCTAGGAGTTTTATGATTTCAGGTCTCACATTTAAGTCTTTAATCCATCTTGAGTTTATTTTTTGTGTATAAGAAAGTGGTCCAGTTTTGTTCTTTTGCATGTAGCTGTCCAGTTTTCCCAGCACCATTTGTTGAAGAACAACCATACTATTTTATTTCTTTTTTAATACTATCTTATTTCTACCCTCAGACTTATACACACTATCCTCTCTGCATGGTTAGTTTTCATTCCACACAGACAGAAAAATTCTTTAAAAATCATAAAGCACTTAAAAATCAATTATTATTATTTCATTAAGGTTTTTCCAGGTAATCATATTTCCAGGTCTCATCTCTGTTTCAGTACATTTATTCTTTTGTATTGAATGGTACTAAGATAAGGAATACAGTAAGTTATAAGAACGTAAAACAACCCAAAGAGCAAGCAGTTAGAAAAAAAACTATTTTCACAAAATGCTATTTAAGAGTTAGATTTGCTGAGAAGAAATTTTTTGACAAGCCCAGTTTGAGGAACAATCCAAAACTGCAAAGGGCCTACATATAGAAAACAAGTATTCTGAATGAGAAAGGAAAAGATGTTCTGGTTTTTCTGGTGGGTGGTGGGAAGAGCATGAGGAAAGAAGAGAAAGAGGCAGAACAGGTATAATATGAAAGATAGGCTGCATGTTCTAGCACAGTGGCCGTTCCTATGACTTTACCTAACCCCAACCTGTAGTCAGGTTAATAAACGCACACAAAACTGGAATTACTTCGTTTTTGGATAAAATGTTGAAGGGGTGAGTCTCACATTCAGACTGATAAGATCAAAACAAGATAGGGGGTAGATTCAGGGGTGGGAGAAAGGAAGCACACATGAACATGTTTATATGGTATATATGTAGGGAAATAGTGGTGGGTATCTAAGGCATGTGATCCCTGAGAAACTGGGTATCAGAGACAAAGTTACCTATATCTGTAAAAGATAGAAGCTGACCAGGTGACATCTGGGTTATATTTGATTTTCTCCAAAGAGTCCTGATAATGTTTCACATTTTCCTGTTTGCATGCAAGACACACAAGAATATTAATACAATAAAGCCTAGTACACACGATTGATGCAAGTTCTTGTAAGATCTTATTTGCTATTTGCTTCATTGAGATGCATTTCTAAAAATATTCCAGGGAATATGGGAGACATATTTGCCTCTCAAATTTACTTAAGACCATTAACTTCCTATAATTTTATATCACTATGTGTCCTACACATATATGGATTCTAGTTCTTGAGAGGTTGTCTTTGACCAAATCTCATCATCCTAAACAGTTTTCTCAGGGCCTTCTTCATCTCCTTATTCCGGAGGCTGTAGATGAAGGGATTGAAAAATGGAGTCATCACAGAATAAAATAAAGTCACAATTTTTTGGGTCCCTGCTGGATTGCCTGCCGTTGGGCTCACGTACATCACCATGATAGAACCATAGAACAGGGACACTACAGCAAGATGGGAGCCACACGTGGAGAAGGCCTTCTGCCGGCCTTCTGCTGAGGGTACCCTCAGCACAGCTCTGATCACCAGAGTATAGGAGCTGGTAATGAAGAGGAAGGTGGAGAAAATGAGGACTGAGTTAAAGATGGCACAGATGATCTCAGTAGCAGGAGCTGGCACACAGGACAGCTTCATAAGGGGCCCTGGGTCACATAAAAAATGATCAATTGTATTGGGACCACAAAAAGGAAGTTGGGAGATCAGGTAAACTGGGAGGAGAAAACAAGAAAAGCCACACACCCAGCACCCAGCTCCTATTCTGATGCAGCGCTGAACAGTCACGACAGTGGGGTAGTGCAGGGGCCTGCAGATAGCAAGGTACCTGTCAAAGGCCATGGCAGACAAGAAGAAGGTCTCAGTGGTGCCCATGGAGAAGAAGAAGTAGAACTGGAGGAAGCAGCCATAGAAGGAGATGGTGCTGATCTCAGAGAGCAAGTTGGCGAGCATATTGGGGACAGTAGAAGTGACATACCACATCTCCAGGAAGGCAAAATTGGCCAGCAGGATGTACATGGGGGCATGGAGATGGGTGTCCCACCACACTGCAGAGATAATGCACAGGTTTCCAGTTAGTGTCAGGACATAGACTGCAAAGAAGAATGAGAAGAGGAGGATCTGAATCTTCCAGGAACAAGGGAATCCAAGAAGAATGAATTCACTCACAGGGTCAGAGTGGTTATTTTCAACTGGGTTTTTCATTTTTTTCCCCTTCAAACTGCAATAATAAGATATCACATGTTACAAATGACTACATCTTAAGATGTTCTCCAATCTTCTTTACAATTCAATTGGCAGCACGGTTTTAGATTACTTAAAGATATTTAGCACTACTTGCCCCGGTGATATTGGGAGGAAATAAGGAACTTGGGGGGGTGCGTGCTTGTTACAGCTTACCATCATGATTGCCATGGCCATCATGGGCCGTTAAGCCCCTGCTTTTTTGTGTGTGTGTCCTCAGCACTACATAAAATGAAGATAGATGCTTCTTGTCATTCAGAGGCTTTCAACCAAGTCCAGGAACGTCAACTTTAAATCAACTGTTGCTTATAGCAAGGCCACTTTGACATTTGTGTGCCCTCTTATTTTTAAAGATCTCCTGAAATCACACAATTTGCAATATTACTTTCTCTCAGGGTTTAGTGACATAGGCACAATTCTTCAAAGCATTCTTTATTTTTAACTCGGTTCCCTTTGCAGTTAAAAATTTGTTGCGGAAGAGGAGTAAGCTGCTTGTTCTGTCACCTTGAATAAACATTTTAAGTGAAATTGGTATGAATGAATAAGGCTTATTTTTTTGACTTTTATTTTTTTAAAGATTTTATTTGTTTGAGAGATAGTGAAAGTGAGAGAGATCACAGACTCCCCACTGACCAGGGAGCCCAACGCAGGGCTTGATCCCAAGACCCTGGGATCATGACCTGAGCTGAAGGCAGATGCTTAACCAACTGAGCCACCCAGGTGCCCCTGAATGAGTGAGGTTTAGAGTAAAGACTAATGTTCTCTTTTAACTGAGATTTACCCTAACTAAAGTACTCAGGCTTCAGTCCTCATTTGAAATTTATCACATGCAGGGAAAGTACCTCATGATGGTATTCTATATATATTTTGTCATGTAAAGTAAAAATAACTACAGTGTTATGTCACTAAAAGCATTCTGAGATTTGAATTATATTAGTTGGAGATCTGTGCATAGACTAGTCATTCTCATTTCTCTCTGTATATTATCACAGGCTTCTGTGTCAGAGTTTCTCCTGGTTGACTTGATCTGTACATGTTTTCCGCTCCCCGCTCCCTGCACCAGACCTAATCCTTGATATTTTTCCTTCTCCAACGATCCTCTCTCTGTAAGTGACCTGCCAGTTAGCCCCTTGATAAAAAAACCAACCATCTATGTAAGATGAAGCCATATTTTTCCTCTCCCTAGCTATGAAGTCTCTTCTGCAACCTGGATTTATCCACCCAATTTCTTTCTCAATATCTCCATTTGATATCTAATGGAACATGCCTATGATTAAACTCTTTTTGATTCTTCTCCCCTCAAACTGGCTGACCCTTCCTTCACTGCCATATCACAAATGGCACCACCATTCACTCAGCTGCTCAGGCTATTCACTTTGGCCACATCCTCACCACTCCTCTCAATACTCTACATCAACAAGCGCTCTGGGCCTCATGTTCAAAACATTCAGAATCTGAACAGTTTTTAGCATTCCTATCAGCTTCCACCCTGGTGCCCGCTACCATGAAATTCTCATTTTGACTACTACAAAACCCTCTTAAATTGCCTGTTTCCATTTTTATATGCCTAGAGACTGTTACCCACATAGTAGCTAGACGACAGTTTTTAGAAAAATTGACCATATCAACTACTTGCTTTCAATCTTTTAAATACACGTAAAACCCCCCAGTTCCTTACCATAGCTAGGAAGGCCAATGAGGCCTTCCTCCATGTCCTCATTTCCTACCACTCTTCCCCCTGCTGGCCCACTCCAGCTGTGCTGATCCTTGACTATGCCAGGGGTGGCCCATATCCAGGCCTGGAACATCCCTCTCTCTGTCCCTCTCTCCACCTGGCCAGTATTCACGTGCTTTAATCTGTTACTTCATTCAGATTTCTGGTAAAAATCAGAAACTCACAGAGGCCTTCCCTACTTTAGCCCATCTTTGCTATTCTGTTTCCCAGTCCCACTTGAGTTTTCTTCAAAGTGCCTATCGCTACCTGGCATTGTATTATCTACTTAGTGTGTATTTTCTGTCTCAACAGTATGAATGTAAGAGGAAGACATTATTTTGCTTACCAATGTATTCCTAGAATCCAGGACACTCTCTGGTATTTTATAGGTGCTTATTAAATATTTACTGTCTCAATTAATGAACATGGCCTAATACTAACCAATTAGGAAAATACTTGCTTGTAGCCAGAGGAAAAAGCTTTTAAAAAAAATGCAAAGTCTGGAAACTCTACTTTGCTAAAAACAAAAGCAGGGCAACAGAGATTTTGCTTGTTACGGGGATACACCATCAGTCCAAGGAAACAGGAGCCTGCTCAAGACAACCCCGTTTGACTCATTTCATCTTTTGTTATGTCTCTTTCATCCACGCTGCTTTGCGCCATGAGCTTTCTCCCTGCTGCTAGGCTATAATCTGCTCTAAGCCTGTGTGTGTGCTGGATGCGCACACTGTTTCTTGCTGTCTTCTCTGTTTCTCATTGTCCATATCTTTATTTTTATTAAATGGCTTTTGTAATTGTTCCCTCTCATTTTTAAATAGGTAAGTGAACTGCTTTAGGTTATTCCCTCTTGAAGAAAATGTGTTTCTAGTCCATAACTGACATTTTTTCTCTATGTAGTCAGTCAGTGTCCTTTATGGAACAGTGTCCCTCTCTTACTGCCTGATGTTTTCTTCTGCCCCATAGTCAGGGTCAGGAAATCTGGTGCATGTGACTGAGTAAATAATACGGTATAGAATGGAGTTGTCATTCCATGGTTCATTCTTGGCCCATGTGGTTTGTGGTGCAGCTGACATCTCAGTTTAAGTAAAATACTGTTATTTTTACTAGATAGATTTATTAGTATATTTATAAATAAACCACGTATAACAACATTTATTTAGAACAGTTCTGATGCAGGAGACTCTGTTATATAGTTGAGAGAGTAACCAATTTCCATTAGGAGGAAGCTAGTTTAAATTACATTTTCATATGGAAAAAATACAACAAAGGGTTAGAGGAAAGTGAAAAGGACATTACCAAAACAATCTGAGCTGTACCTTACCTAAAGCTGTTATGGAGGCTTATAGAATCGAATAGAGGGCAGACATTCAAATGTCGGTTTCTCTCTCCTGGAGTCAGCCTCCGTCTCCTTGTTCTCTCATTTCAGCAGGGGAATGCTAAACACAGGGGTGCTCCAATATACGTTTCTTTTCAGGCTTCTGACAGGGGATGAGTGTTGGAAGGTAGTATTATCAAGGATAGCAATTATTTGAAGCCCATACAATGACGATATTGACCTTTTCAGGAAGGTTACATGAAGTTATAAAGGGTGCCGTGGTCTCTCCTGATTTGGGAACAACTGATTACAGCCCTGCCTCTAAAGGAGGGTATGTAGCAAACACATTCTGAATCATGATCTTTCTGTTCTTGAGAGTCCATCTTGGAGGTGTGGTGACCAGAGCACTCTGTGTGTGCACTCAGGCCTTACTGCTGACCTCCAGTCCCTTGTATACTTTTTAATAAACATGCCAAGGTTGGCTTCTGACCCTCCTGGATTACCTGACTTTTCCCAGTGGCCTCATCTAGGAATAACAATGAGAAAGTTTTGGCTAGATCTCAGAATGTATTTCTTTAACTGAGGCCTAAATTGGTCCAACCTCTAGGGGAAAAGGGAAAGATGGTGAAGCCTGGATCTAAGCTGAAGAATAAATAAGTTGGTCTTGAGCCTTGGATCAGAATGTTAAATATAACCAGAAGCATCTGCATATATTTTTATAGTAATGAAGCTGTGTTTTCCCACAAAAGAGACGACATTGGATTTAGGAATGAAAATGTAAGAGCAAAGCATTCTACAAAGCCAAAGGATATAGAGTTCAGTTATAGTAGAGAATTTACAAAACCCTTCTAACGCTGTTCCATCTGTTTTTTTTTCCTACAATTGAATACATATATCCCCCCAAGCATGCTGCGGTAATTCTGGGATTTTTAGATCAGTAACAACTGTTCCATTATTACTTGACTATAAAGTGTTGGTCTACTTGTTTTGTGAATTTGTCCTTTTCTTCTTACTTCAGCCTGAGTAAAGTAAATTAAATATTTATATCAACATTATAATTACTACAACTAATATTGTGACTTTAGGATGTATAACGGAGGTAATGCTCTAATATTGTTTGACTCTACACACATTGGATAAGAGTCCTTAATAAATTCTGGATCCCATAATTTAAGAAGCAAATGGGCAAATGACAGTGATTTTGGAGGAAAGCAATTTAGAAAGGCTTGAAAGTATGAAAAATGGGTAAAGTGGAAGGAACTTGCATATTTAAACTGGAAGACAGAAGACTCTATCAGAAAAAAGGGAAGGTGATCATTTAACAGAACAATTCAATTTGTCCCTTTTGTCTCCAAAGTACAGAATTAAAAATAACAGTTAAAAGTTATAGGGAGTTACATTATAATTCAATATGGAGAATAGCTTTTTAACAGAGAAACCTGTCCAGTGATGGAACACGCTACTTCTGAAGACTACTTTCCATCATGGGTTTTGTCAGAAGTAGGCTGGGAAAGTGGTAGAAGGGATTTAAGTAAGCATCAGAAGCAATTCTTTTTTCAATCCTGAAACTCCATGATATGCATTTAAGGTATGTCAAGGGAAAAAGATCACAACTTACGCAGGTAACCTCAATGACATAAAAAAAAAAAAGTGTAATGGGAAATACTAAAGTTAGTGAGAACTTGAGGTTTTCATTAACACTGATAAATATGAATAGTATTTTCTAAAGGTCATAAGCTGACAATAGACAAAGGGGTAAAAAGGGAATTCTAGACTATGTTGTGGTCAGTAAGATCCCAGAGTTATGTCATGGGACTACAAATAGTCCAATTCTACTAATTGAAGAAATTCTTATTTTCTTCCTGAAAAATGTGTGTAGGATTCTCTTGCTCTCTGAGCCAAAATCTGAACTGCTCTTTAGTTTGGCCAAAGGCAGTTCTGTAAGAATTGTGTAGGGGGCTTCTGGGGATTTTGAGGAAAAAGATAGGACCATGAGGTGGCAGTAGCACACACAACTTTTATTTGGGGACACTGCTTTGAACATTTGCTTGCAGGGGAAATCCCCCACCTCTCATGAGATCTGTCAGAGGCTATAGGCTTATAGGCCAGTACTCAGAAGGGGAGGAGGACTAAGGGCTAACTAACCCCCAGGAGAAATATGGGGATCAGAGAGTAAGCTTACTTGACTAGGTGCTGTTAGCCTGGAAAGGGGGAGGACTCTATGTCAGAAAGTTCCAAAGGGCAGCAATAACTTGAGGGTCTTTATCTACCTATGGCTGGCAGAATTTATCTTTTTTTAATAATAATTTTTCATTATGTTATGTTAGTCACCATACAGTATATCCTTGGCAGAATTTATCTTATCCATGGTTAGAAGATACTGGGCACAGTTTCCTGGGATATGCAAAGTAGGCAGGCTCTAGGTGGCTAAAAATCTATTTATTTGGGCTATATATAGAATAATTAGATATGTAAAAATTTTGGCACCTCTGGGCTTTTGATATACCAGGATTCAACCAGCTATGAAGAAGTAAACAATCTAGGGGCCAATATACAGAAGCCATCACTGGCTCATTTATATAACAAATGGGCTTTGAAATAGATTGTGATGGCTTTTTACTTTATTCTCTGTGTTTACCCAGACTCCAGAATTCATGCTTTCTCTACATGCTTTCATGTATACATGTACACACATATATGTATATGTATACACACACATACATACCACGTCTTCTTTATCCATTCATCTACGGATGGACACTTGGGTTCCTTCCATATCTTGGCTATTATAAAAAATGCTGCAATTAAATAGGCATGCATATATCTTTTTGAATTAGTATTTTTGTTTTCTTTGGTAGTAGAATTACTGGATCATATGATAATTCTATCCTTCATTTTTTGAGGGACCTCTACAGTGTTTTCCACAATGGCTATACCAATTTACATTCCCACCAACAGTGCACAAGTGTTCTTTTTTTCCCCACATCCTCACTAATGCTTATTTCTTATTTTTTGATGCTAGTCATTCTAACAGGTGTAAGGTAACATCTTATTGTGGTTTTGATTTGCATTTTCCTGATGATTACTGATGTTGAGCATCTTTTCATATGTCTGTTGGTCATCTATGTGTGTTCTTTGGAAAAATGTCTATTCAAGTCTTCTGCCCATTTTTAAATCAGATTGTGTGGGTTTTTTTTTTTTTTTGGTGTTGAATTATGTAAGTTCTTTATATATTTTGGACATTAACCTCTTATCAGGTATATCATTTGCAAATATCTTTTCCCATTCAGTAGTTTGCCTTTATGATTTGTGGTTGATTTTCTGTGCATAAGCTTTTTATTTTGATGTAATCCCAATAGTTTCCTTTGCTTTTGTTTCACTTGCCTAAGGAGACCTATCCAGAAAAACGTGGCTAAAGCTGATGTCAAAGAAACTACTGCCTATATTTTCTTCTCAGTCTTATGGTTTTAGGTCTCACATTTAGGTTTTTAATCCATTTTGAGTTTAGTTTTATGTGTGGTTTAAGAAAGTGTTTCAATTTCATTCTTTTCCACGTAGCTGTCCAATTTTCTCAGCATCATTTATTGAGGAGACTGTCTTTTCCCTATTGTATATTCTTGCCTCATAGAAGAATTGACCATATAATCATGAGTTTTCTTCTGGGCTCTCTATTCTGTTCCATTGATCTAAGTGCCTATTTTTGTGGCAGTACCATATGATTTTGATTACTAATACCTTGTACTATATCTTGAAATCTGGAATTGCGATGCCTCTAGCTTGGTTTTTCTTTTTTAAGATTGCTTTGGCTAAGGAACTTAAAATTTAATGCAAATTTTCTGGGACTCTTTTTTTTTTTCTTTAGAAAAAAAATTGGAAATAGATCACGTATGTGTGTATTTTTAATGTGTTTGGCACACATTTGCTTATTTTAACTTTGTAGCAAGGTAAATTGTCATTGCTTAGAGATAACTGGAGACAGTACTGGTTTGTGATTCAGAGGAACTTGGGCCAAACTTTATGATATACTAGCTGTGCCGGGGTGGTAAATCACTTAACATTTATGTGCTTACATTCCCCATGTAATATATCAGAGCCTCATGAGTTAGGGAGATTTTTTGAGTTTTTGGACCTTTAATGAATTGCAACCATGGCATCAATCTAGCTTCAGAGAACTGACAAAGATCTCATCAATTCTTGCCCCATTCTGCTAGAATAAAGTAGATTTTTTTTAAATCAAACAAATAAAAACATCACTTTCAGCAGGCAGGACAAATTCATTATGAAGAATGCAGATGTCATTCTAGAAAATATTTTTGTGTATTCTTTTTTAAAGGATGCTTTGTGGGTGCCTGGGTGGCTCAGTGGGTTAAGCGTCTGCCTTCAGCTCAGGTCATTATCCCAGATTCCCGGGATCGCATCCCACGTTAGGCTCCCTGCTCAACGGGGAATCTGCTTCTCTGCCTCTCCTCTGGCTCATGCTCTCTCACTCACTCTCTCAAATAAATAAACAAAATCTTAAAAAATAAATAAAGGATGCCTAGTGTTGAAAGGACCAGTAGGTATCAGAACTGTTTTCTGAATACATACCTTGTTTCCGAGTGCTTATTTTTTAAATTCAATAGCCAACATATAGTACATCATTAGTTTTTGATGTAGTGTTCAATGATTCATTAGTTGCTTATAAAACACAGTGCTCATCACATCACATCCCCTCCTTTATGCCCGTCACCCAGTTATCCCATCCCCCCACACACCTCCTTTTCTGCAACCCTCAGTTTGTTTCCCAGAGTCAAGAGTCTCATATGGTTTGTCTCCCTCTTTGATTTCTTCCCATTTAGTATTCCCTCTCTTCCTCTATTGTCCTCTGCACTATTTCTTATACATTCTACATGAGTGAAACATCTGATAATTACCTTTCTCTGACTGACTTATTTCATTTAACATAATACCCTCCAATTCCATCCATGTCAATGTAAGTGGTAGGTATTCACCCTTTCTGATGGCTGAATAATATTCCATTGTATATACGAACCACATCTTCTTTATCATTCATCTGTTGAAGGACATCTCGGCTTCTTCCACAGTTTGGCTGTAGTGGACACTGCTGCTATGAACATTGGGGTACCGGTGTCTTTCTTTGCACTACATCCATATATTTTGGGTAAATATCCAGTAGTGTAATTGCTGGGCCACAGGGTAGCTCTGTTTTTAACTTTTTGAGGAACCTCCATACTGTTTTCCAGAGTGGCTGTACCAGCTTGCATTCCCATCAACAGCGCAAGAGGGTTCCCCTTTCTCCGCATCCTCACCAACATTTGTTGTTCCCTGTCTTGTTAATTTTAGCCATTCTAACTGGTGTAAGGTGGTATCTCAGTGTGGTCTCATTAGGTATTCACTAGGAATACCTAATCACATGACAAGTGATGTGGAGCATTTTTTCATGTGTCTGTTGGCCATTTGTATGACTTCTTTAGAGAAGTGTCTGTTCATGGCTTCTGCCCATTTCTTGACTGGATTATTTGGTTTTTGGTGTTGGGTTTGAGAAGTTCTTTATAAATCTTTGATACCAGCCCTTTATCTGTTATGTTATTTGCAAATATCTTCTCCCATTCCATGGGTTGTCTTTTAGTTTTGTTGACTCTTTCTTCTGCTTGCAGAAGCTTTTTATCTTGATGAAGCCCCAAAAGTTCATTTTTGCTTTTGATTCTTTTACCTTTAGAGATGTGTCTTGAAAGAAGGTCTGTGGCCGAGGTCTAAGAGGTAACTGCCTGTGTTCTCCTCTATGATTTTGATGGATTCCTCTCTGACATTTAGGTCCTTCATCCATTTTGAGTT